>NC_053469.1:9275956-9618745 GCF_015227805.2 Hirundo rustica
ACATCCTGGAGCAGGATGCTGGAGCCAAACCATGGCTTGGTGCAGGAGCAGATGCACGCAGAGGAGCAAGGCTCAGGGTGACGGTGACCCCCCTCCACCTGGTGACGCAGCCAAGCGTCCCCTTCCAAACAAAACCACTCTTGGTGGTGTAAGGCCACATGCAGAGCCCTTCCCATCACCCAGGGCCTGGGTCAGGGACAGGATGGCACCCCAGCAGAAAACCACCCCGAGCCAGGCATGCAGGTGAAGGAGTTAATGCCTCAGCCCAAGCCGCTGCTGAAGCGCTCTGGCCCTGCCCGAGGGCACCGTCAGCCACGGCACATTTCTGTTTGTGAAGTCATGCTTTCCAAAGGAGTTTGCTGGCTGGCTGCATCAGAGGGGGGGGCTGGGGGAAAAGCTGGGAGAGCAGAGGTGTTCCCCCCCACCGCACCTTGCTGCTCCTAGCAGCTCATCGGGGCTGTCTGGGGATTGTCCCTCATCAGATATTTCCCTTTCCCAAGTCACCGTTTGGGTTTCCATGAGCTAATACGCCAGACTCAAAGGTCGCCGCTCCATCACGCGGCAGGTGAGTCACACATGGCAAACCTGCCCTGGCCAGAGCAGGAGGCGGCACTAAATCACCCTCCAGTGCCAGGGCAGGAGCGATGCCTTCCCCATCCACACCCTGGCACTGATTACATGAGGTGAGTCCCTGCCCATGCCAGAACCCCCAGCCCCAGCAGAGCTGGTGGCAGGTAAAGCAGCTGAGGAGAGGTTTCAATGTCTGAGGAGGACTCTCCAATGTGCTTTCACCCACTGACCATGCAGCAATGACACCTATGCAGCCACTTGCTTTGTAGCCCTTACCACTGGGCCAATTGCCAAAGATCAAACCCACTGTCCCCAGAGGATGGAGCAGCTCGTGACAGGTTCTGGCAGTACCCCTGGGACACTGCTCCTGCCAGCAACCCCCAGCTCTCTGCACGGAGAAAAACTGCTCATGCCACCTTCACAGGTCCCTTGGGAATACAGGGTGGTGATGCCTGACAGGTGATTTTGGTGTGGCCCAGGGCTGGGCCTGGGGGCAAAACCACCCTGGGGGAGCAGCCAGCACCTGTCACCATGGGGACAGAGATGGAAAGAGCCATCAGAGCATCCTCAGTACTCTGCCAGCCTCCACACCTCCCACACTAGTGGGAGCAGAGCAAGGTGAGCTTCTACACATCCCTGTCCAGGGAAAGCTGCCAAGGTACCAGCACCCAGTTTTCCCACTGGGACAGCAGGAGCTGAAGTCACTGTGCCACCCCAGGGACCTGTCCTGATACAAAACCCCAAAGCAGCTGAATAAAGCAGCACACCAGGGGCAACAATGAGAGCCTCTAGCACCCAGGGGAGGTACAGGGGTGCAGCCTGGCAGAAGGAGGCAGAGAAACACCCAGTGGGTGCAGCCAGGAGGGCAGAGCCTTGGAGACCACATACAGACACCCAAGAAGTTCATCCATTAAAATGAAAGCCAGGAGCAGGTCAGCTCATTCCAACAGCATGAGTCAGAAAGCAAGGGCGGACAGAGCAGCAGTACAAGAACCAAACAGCCTTTCCCTTCCCCAGATTTTGTGGCAGTGAGAAAACGTGCTGAGCACTGAAGAGCTGGTTAATAAGCCTTGGGACCTTGGTCTGAGGACAAGGAGGGGAAAGAACTTGGTATGCCTGAATTAATACAGCCAAGATAACTGTTAACAGCATGCTTCAGCTCCCGGGGAACACGTGGGTGAGGTGAAAACATCCCAGGCGCAGTGTGGGTCCATCTCCATGGAGCTCACTCCAGGACAAGACAATCACCCCAGCTACATCTCCCCAGAGTGATTTTATCCCTCAGGGCTGGAGTTTCCTTACAAACCAGCTGCTGCCAAATCTGTCAAACTTTTACTTTCTCTGAACTACAATATCACAGTTATATTTTCCCACCCTCCCTTTATGCTGGGAGCTGACGACAGTTTAGAATTAAACCAGTTTTTTTGCTAGCAGCTGTTCCCAACATCACCCACCAGCTTTGCACACTCCTGCCATAGGCAAATATTACAATCCCAGCCCTGTCACAGCTATTTTTACAGAGTCCTTCTAAAATCTGCCTTGCACTGTCATTTCAGCCACTGAAAACACCTGCCCTGATGGGAGTCAAGGCCAGTGAATGCATTCAATTTGTGTTATTACAGTTACCAGGCTAGAGCAGCACCAGGAGAAATAGCTTATTCTGTAAATACCAGGAGAAAGAGCTCCATTTGGGTTTGGATCATCTCTCCACTAGACACCTGCCTGGCTGTAACTACAGCCCAGCCTCTCCCTACTTCTCTGGGGCAGCTCTGCTGATATAAATTTCATTGTTGACCTCCCTTGCTGCAACCAACCCAAGCACCTGCAGAAGCTGCAAAGAACTTAAAGGAAAAAAAGCAAAAAGTGTTACACCAATTGCATCTCATCATCCTCTGCACATCCCACCACTGGCATTGCTCCTCAGCAGCTGCAGGAAGTAAGGGCTGAGGAAGAAATTGAATTCCCCACACCCAACACTCGATTTTCTCCTGCAGGCCTTTGCACGACCCCCTCTCCCAGCCATCAGGGCACACCAAAGGCCAGGGGCTCCCAGAGGTCCAGGAAGCCACAAGAGACCCCTCAGCTACAGGGCAGAGTCTCACCAGCAGAGGCCTGTCCCTCTGTTCCCAAGAAACCCATCCAGGGAGGGTAGAAGTGTTCATGCTGGAGTGCAGATCATCAGGAATGCTCCCTGCAATAAGGCAGGTCTGAAATCAAGCCAGAAGGATCAAACTGCAAGTCAGGGTGAGACACAGCCTGGGGATCTTCTGGCAGCTCTGCAGCCCATGGGTTAAGGTCTGGGTGACCAACACAGGGGACCCACACTCCTCAGTAGGACTGGAACAGGGAGTGATGGCTGTGGCAGAGCTTAAATAAACATCTCAGGGCCCCAGGGCTGGCATCCAGGTGAGGCTGGTCACAGCCATTAACACCTGTTGGTGGCCTGACAGCCCGTGCAGCTCTCAGCCTGCAGCTGGTGGGTGCTTGTGTTGGCTTTCCTGGCCCTGTTCCCCCATCAGTAGGACTGAGGGCTCGGGAGGATGCTGGGCTGAGCAGAGACAGCTGCTGCAGGGCATCAAGGACTCCTTTGATGAGGCTGTGGTGAACACCCGGGACAGCTGCATTCTTTGCAGAACTTTCTCAAGCCAACCACCAAGTGCTGCTGTGACCTCACAGGGACTCTGCCCATCCCAGTGTGACTGAGACAGCCAGGGACAGGGGCTGATCTGCTCTGCACTGTCACAGCCTCTGCTGCCTTCTCTCCCAGGAGCAGAGGGACAGACCTGGTACCTTACAGACCTTACACACAGGTACAAACCCCAGCTTAACTAGGCTGCTCCTGACTGAGGTCATTTGTGCCATACAAACATCCCCCAGACAGTGAGCGCTGCCCCAGGGCGCTGCAGTGCTCAGGATTGCTCAGCTTTGCACCACCTAGGGTTTGGGTTTTTTTACAGCAGCAGCAGCAGCCAGGCCCTGCCATGGTAACGGGCTTTCCTGGAAAGTCTGATTGCTGCATCTTCCCAGCAGGGAGGGTGCAGCAGGTCTCAGGCAGCCTGACCCCTTCCCCAGAGCCCCTGAGTGCCAGCTGGGATGTGGAGAGGGATTTAGCAGAAGCAATGCAAGAAAAGCCATCGTGCGTTGCGAGGTCGCTGCTGTCACCCGGGGTGTCCCCAAGGGCTCCCCCAACAGCACACCTGGAGCTCAGGTCAGGCTCATGGGGCTCTTTCATCCCACATTTTGGGGAACAAAACCAAGCTGAGAGCAGCTGGCTGCAAACCCAGCACCAGCCTGGTGACCAGCCTTGGGGCCAGGAGAGCCACATGGGGCTACTGGGGTCTGGGGCCAAGGACCCCCCAGCCAAACCTCTCCCTGACTCTCTCTCTGTGGTGTTTGTCCCCCTGCACTTGCATTTCAACAGCAACAAATTGCTGGTAATGAGCTGTGTCTCTCCATGAGCTGAGAGCCTTCGGGATCAAAGATGCTCTTACTCAAAACCAAAATATCATCTGTGGCCTTTAAAGGCCAGACTAAGCTTCTGAGTGAAAAAAAATTCAATTTTCTGTAGATCTAATTTGAAACCATTTTAATGCTCATTAAGACAGAGGGACCCAAGCAGATTGTGTGGGCTGGAAGACAGGGAGAGAAAAAAAGGAGTTATTATTGACATTTTAGTTTAGGTCTTCATTCTATCCAAAGCTTTCTACTTCTGGGGAGCAGCTTTGAGTAATGCTATTGTTAGCACTGGAACTGTAATTCCAATGTCCTTTTTATAACTTTGCTTGGGGAAAAAAAATAAAATCTGAAGGCTTTGACTAAATTCAAAGTAATGGAATTTATAGTGGTGAAAAGAGACTTGAAAAGGGAGAAAGGTGCAAACCCCTGCACTGTTGCTCCCTGTCATGGGGTGGCCCATGTTCACCCACCCTGGGCAGCCCCTCTGCAGCACCTTCCCTGGGGTGCTTGGTGAAGGAAGGGACCCCAGGGGATGCCTGGATGAGGGTATGAGGATGTGTCCCAGCTTGGTCACCCACTGGAGCCACATCTCGGAGTTTCTTACCCATCTGCTGGGTCACAGCCCTGGGGGCAATTCTTGAGGGATAACCTCCCTCAGCAGCACCCAGCTCAGTTCCTCCAGCCCAGGGCTGAGATGGGGAATGGAAACAGCCCCACGGGGGTTTTATTTGCCACTACCTGTGAGTGTTTGTGTGGAAATAGAAGATTTGTATGTGCTCCTGGGGGCAGGTGGGCATGGTCAGGGCCTAAACCAAAGGAGCTGGATGTTTTGGTTTGCTGTGGTGCTTTTCTCCCTAAAAGTATTGCCGACAGTTCTGGTTGGTGCAGGCAAAGGTTGTGTTGCAATCTCCTCCCATCTAACTAACTCGAATTTTGGTTTACAGCAGCATGAAATGATTTGGAGTGTGTTAAGCAGATTTATTTTCCTTCACCTCCTAGTACTCCACTGTACTTCTGTAAGGGTGCAAGAAATCAAGTCTGGGATCAGACTGTCTGCTATAGTCATTTCTCTTGGCATTACAGCAGCTGCTGGATTTCTGGCTATTAAAAAACTTTATTAGAGTAAATATATCTGAGGCAGAAATCCGTGTTTTATGTGGTGCATTCCACAGCCACCTGAAAGGAGGGTGGAGCCAAGTAGGGCTCGGTCTCTTCTCCTAGATAACAAAGATGACAGGAAACAGCCGCAAGTCGCGCCAGGGGAGGTTTAGGCTGGATATTAGGGAAAATTCCCTCACCGAAAGGATTGCCCAGCCTTGCCCAGGACAGCGGTGGAGTCACTGTCCCTGGAGGGTTTTAAAGGCCGTGTGGATGTGGGGACCTGGGGACCTGGGGCATGTGCTGGTGGTGGCCCTGGCAGTGCAGGCGGACGCTGGGACTCGGTGATCCAAGCGGATTTTCCCATCACGAGCCGGGCGCCGCTCCCTGCGATCCCTGTCCGCGCCTGCAGAGGGAAGCAGCCCCTCAAATGTCCCTGTCACCCCCGGGCGGGGACAGCCGGGATGGGAGCGGGGAGTGCTCCGGGTGACACCGCCGGGACAGCCGGGATGGGAGCGGGGAATGCTCCGGGTGACACCGCCGGGACACCCGGGATGGGAGCGGGGAATGCTCCGGGTGACACTGCCAGGACACCCGGGATGGGAGCGGGGAATGCTCCGGGTGACACTGCCGGGACAGCCGGGATGGGAGCGGGGAATGCTCCGGGTGACACCGCAGGAACACCCGGGATGGGAGCGGGGAATGCTCCGGGTGACACCGCCGGGACACCCGGGATGGGAGCGGGGAATGCTCCGGGTGACACCGCAGGAACACCCGGGATGGGAGCGGGGAATGCTCCGGGTGACACTGCCGGGACAGCCGGGATGGGAGCGGGGAATGCTCCGGGTGACACCGCAGGAACACCCGGGATGGGAGCGGGGAATGCTCCGGGTGACACCGCCGGGACACCCGGGATGGGAGCGGGGAATGCTCCGGGTGACACCGCAGGAACACCCGGGATGGGAGCGGGGAATGCTCCGGGTGACACCGCAGGAACACCCGGGATGGGAGCGGGGAATGCTCCGGGTGACACTGCCGGGACAGCCGGGATGGGAGCGGGGAATGCTCCGGGTGACACCGCGGGGACAGCCGGGATGGGTGCGGGGAATGCTCCGGGTGACACCGCCGGGACACCCGGGATGGGAGCGGGGAATGCTCCGGGTGACACCGCCGGGACACCCGGGATGGGAGCGGGGAATGCTCCGGGTGACACTGCCGGGGACAGCCGGGATGGGAGCGGGGAATGCTCCGGGTGACACCGCAGGAACACCCGGGATGGGAGCGGGGAATGCTCCGGGTGACACCGCAGGAACACCCGGGATGGGAGCGGGGAATGCTCCGGGTGACACCGCAGGAACACCCGGGATGGGAGCGGGGAATGCTCCGGGTGACACTGTGGGGACACCCGGGATGGGAGCGGGGAATGCTCCGGGTGACACTGCCGGGGACAGCCGGGATGGGAGCGGGGAATGCTCCGGGTGACACCAACACATCCACCCAGGGATGCTCCTTCAGGACAGCCCTGGATGACACTGACCCATCCACCCAGGACACTCCTTCAAGAAAGCCCCGGGTGACAGTGACCCAGCCTCAGCAGCCCATTCCAGGCTGGATCCCAGCTGGGATCCCAGCACTGCTCCCACCCACCACAGTCCAGCACGGAGCGCAGGGTGATGCTGGCTGCATCTCCTCCCAGCATTGTCCAACCCTTGGGTGGTGATGGGAACACCGTAACCCCTGCCACAGCCTCAAGTGCCTGACAGCTGGCTCCATCCCCAGCATCTACTGAACCCAAAAATCCACCTCCAACAGTGGCAAACATAGCAAAACTCTTGGAAAAGCTCTTGTGGGAATGTGCCATTGTCCTTGTTTCCCCTGTGCTGTAGGCCCTGTGGTTGGGAATCACTTCTGACTTAGGAAAAAACAAAAACCCTGACGTGTGTTTTCTGGCCCAGTTTGACCTCAAAAAGCACCAGTGAGAAGATCTGTGATCTGGCAGAGGATAGCATGAACACTGCCAAGCACACAGTGGCTCCTGGCTCGTGGGGACAGGACTGATCCCAGCCCAGGGAAAAGGCCCAAAAGTAACTTTGGGAGAGCTCCTGGATGATCCCTGGAGCCTCACTACCCCACCCTGGAGAGGATGTTGCTTGGTTGCAGGGGAACCACAGGGTGAGACGCAGAGACACAAAATGTTTGCATGTCCCATTGTGCTGTGTCTAGCTGCAGATGTTTTCATGTTGGGAATGTGAACTCACCGTGATTCCCAAATTTGACAGTGTCTGTACAGTACAGTGTGATGAAAGCTGGAGTACTTCAGCCACTGGTACAGCCAGGGAAGCAAACAGGAGTCTCCCCACTCCAGATTTAGCCTTTATTGATTTTCCAGCTGCATCCATCAGTCATTGTCCTAGTGCTCAAATTACCCATCAGAGATATCATAGAAATGAGAGGAAAACAAGACAGGCTCGTGGTTTTGATGAAAAATGCCAAACATCCCAAACAGCAACTTCTGGAAGGAAAATCTTTCCATTTTAGGGTGGGGACTGCATTACATTTATTCTTGAACAGCTCAGAGGCACTGAGGGCTCCTGGCTGCTTGTGGTCTAGGGCTTGACTATCTCCCAGCTCCCACGGTCCTCATTCCCTGTGCCACTGGCAGCACTGTGCCCTGCAGGAGGGACTCAGGCCTCCCTCCAGTCCAGCTTGTCACCTGTGTCAGAGTCAAGGATAAACATAAAACCAGTTTCAATGCCCACATGACTGCACTGGAGTGGATGTGATGTCCTCTGTCCATGCTGCTGCTCCCTCTCACCTGCAGTGACTCCCTGGTGGTGGCTGCAGCTGGGTCACGTCCTGGGGACAGTCCCAGAGGCCTGACCTGTCTGAGATGTCCCTGGGATTAGAGGGGTGGCCCCTGGGCTTGTATCCATCCCCCCACAGCTGCATTGTGGAGGGACCCAAGGGTCTGGCACAGGAGATGCTGTTAATACCCCAGCTACATAGAAATGTCCTTCCTCGGGGTTTTACTACATGAATTTGACTGGGTGGGGGTGAACGGCTTCAAATGGAAGGAGAGGAGATTTAGGAAGAAATCCTGCCCCTGTGAGGGTGGGCAGGCCCTGGCACAGGGTGCCCAGAGAAGCTGTTGCTGTCCCTGGATCCTTGGAAGTGTTCAAAGCCAGGTTGGACAGGGTTTGGAGCAGCCTGGGACAGTGGAAGTTGTCCCTGCCTGTGGCAGGGGTGGGATGGGATTTAAAGTCCCTTCCAGCCCAAACCCTTCCATGATTCTATAAATAAATCCACCCTCCACCTTGTGAAGAGACTGCAACACAAGGAGCTGCATCGTGACCCTGTGGATCACCAAGGCAGCAGGAAGGAAGGCCCCAGGCTCCCCTTCTGCACCCAGAAGTGTCCCCAGAGGAGAGGGCTGTGCTGACTCAGCAGCACACACCCTGTGTAAACGCCCGCCAGCTGCTGCTCCGGCCGCTGTTTGCTCAGCCCACACTGCTCTGTTTGCCTTTGGGATCACGATGGAAGGAGATGGCCTTTGGTCCAGAAAATGAGGCAAGGCAGCTCCAGGCACCTGCCTCAAGCATCCTCCAGCATCTCCACTCCTCCAGCTCCTACCCAGGCTGATGGGTAGCTGCAACCCACCAGCACCACCCAAATTAAAACCTCCATGGAGCTCTAGGAGCTACAGAAAAACACACTCACCACAGCATAACCCAGCTGCCATGCAGCCAGGAAAATTATTTATTATCATTTCCTTGTGACAGAGATATGGGGGAAAAAAATAAAGCACCCACCCTCCACAGGTGCAAACAGCAACAGCTGCAGCATCCACGCTGGGATCTATGTACATCACAGTGTAAAGTCCATCAGGGGGAAAAAACTCAATCCAAGTTTAAAAAAAAAAAACCAACAAAAAAACCCCTCACAACCTAAAACCATTAACCAGAAAAAACCAAAGTGGCTGAGAAAAATCGGTTGGGCCCCTCCCTCTTGCTATAAAATACTTATTTCTAAGGCGACGTTTCACAAGACCAGAAGCGAGGTTCCTATAGAGTCTGAGCTTGGCAGCCGAAGACACCGCACAGGCACAAATCCCACGTGAGAAGCTGCTGTGGGGGCACGAGAACCTGCACCCAACCCCGCGGCCTCAGTGCTCAGCGTAGTCCCTGGTCTCCACCCCGGTCTCGTTGAGCACCGTCGTCCTCATGATGGCCTCGGTGACCGCGTAGGGGTCGCAGTTGGCCGCCGGCCGCCGGTCCTCGAAGTACCCGTAGCCGTCCTGGCCCACCTGGCGCGGGATGCGGATGCTGGCGCCTCGGTTGGCCACGCCGGCCGAGAACTCGAAGATGTTGGAAGTCTCGTGGTGGCCGGTGAGGCGCCGGGAGTTGTCCCTGCCGCCCCGCGGGTCGTACACGCAGATGTGGTAATCGTGCCGCTTGCTCAGCTTCTCGATGGCGGCTTCGATGTGCCTGTGGGAGGGGAGAGGGGGTTCGGTAGGTGCATTCGGGGGGGTGTCGGCCCCTCCTCCTGTGCGTGGACAAGGACAGCCCAGGGGACAGCCTCATGGGATCAGCTGCTCTTAAAATAATGAGCTGGTGCAGCCACACAGGTAGGGAGACAGTCCCATATGGCCCAGGACACCCCCAGCCCCCCAGGTACATCCCAGAGAGCCTCCAAGGACTCACTTGAGTCCTGGGACTCCCCTTGAGACCCCTCAGGACTCACTTGAGACCCCCCTCTCTCCGCATCTCCTCGGTGCTGTAGTTGGTGTGACACCCGGCGCCGTTCCAGTTGCCGGTCATCGGTTTGGGGTCCAGAGTGGCCACAACCCCAAAGTCCTCGCAGACGCGGTGGAGGATGAACCGAGCCATCCAGAGGTGATCCCCCATCTCGATGCCTTCACACGGGCCCACCTGGAATTCCCACTGGAAGGGATTGCACAGGTAAGGATGGGCTGGTGGGTGCCTCCCCAGCCACTCCCAGCCTGGGCTGTGGCTGAACGTCACCCTTGGGAATCAGCAGCAAGGACAGGGAGCATTGAGTCAAGCAACAGGACAACTTTAGCATGAAAAAAAAAAAAAAAGGGAATAAACTTCTAATCTCCATGTAGAGCAAATCAGAGGGGTTTTTAATCAAAACAGAGGTAAATAAGCACCATGTGTGAGTGAGGCTGGAGCTGCTGTGAGCAGGACCCCCAGCCCACACTGCAAACAGGGCAGAGGATTAATGAGGAGCCTGTTAGTCCTTCCCAGGGCTGCTCCCTGCCCGGCTGGAGCCAGGCTTGCACCACCCACGGTGACTAAGCACAGGGTGACGTTAGGGCTGCTGGCATGGAGGAGCCTGAGCCCAGGATGTAGAAGGCAGCCAAGAAGGACCCTTAAGAATTCGGGGCAAACAGTGGGGTCGGTAAAAGTCCTGCCTCGGCTCCACTGCTGATAAAACCCCGCTTATCACCACCACATCAGCAGCAGGAGAGTCAGGACCCGCAGTCGGTCAGTCTGGCCACCTGCCTAATGCAATCAGGGGCTCCCTGCTGCTCTCTCCTAGATAAACCCAAACCCTCCCAACTGCTCCCCAAGGCCATGTCCCAGCCGAGCTTCCCGGTTCCCAGTTCAGAGCAGGGCTCAGACCCCGTCACTCCACATGGTGTTCCTGCAGCCCATCCCAGCTCCTGCTGTCCCCCACATCCCTGCTCCCGTGGGGGAGCTCCCAGCTCTGCTCTGGCTGCCAGAGCCCAGGCTGAGCTGTGCAAGGAGCTTGGGATGAGTTAGGAGAAAATCAAATGCACATTCCAATTCTAGCAGTGCAACTGCTCCCACCTAAGCATAATCGATGTGAGGAGTCACTGGATTCGGTGTTCCAGAGGAGCTGGGAGCTGCTGGGTTATTCCAGCCTCATGATAACTCATACCCATCTCTGGGGATGGCTGCCTGGGACCATCCACACGTACCTGGGAGGGCATCACCTCCGCATTGGTGCCACAGATCTTCACCCCCGCGTAGAGACAAGCCTTGTAGTGGGACTCCACGATATCACGCCCGTACACCTTATCTGCTCCAACCCCGCAGTAATAGGGGCCTGGAAAGAACAAGGAGTCACCACCCAAGGAAAGCTTCGGGGAGCAGCAACAGCGTTGTAGCACAATCCCAGACTCCCAGGTACCTGCTGCCATGGGCAGAGGATTTATGGGAATTAAAATGATGTTTTTCTCCACGGGACATCAAGCCATCGACCCCAGCTCCAGGACTAGCAGTGTGAGCAGTTCATCTGTGCAACCTCAGCCTTATCTGGGCAGTTAAATAATACTTGTAACACATCAGTTGGGAGGTGGCCTCGAGATAAGGAAAGTTTGGTCTGCCCCGGGGTACCTCCCTCACCCTCTGAGCACATCAAGCGTCCGAGATTGTTCTGACAACAGCTGGCATTGTTCAGGGCTAGAAAATCCAAATCGCTGGGGTTTGATCTCCTCCCCATTCAAGCAGGTCAGGCAGAGATCTTCTCCCCGCCCGGGGGAAGGGAGATGTTGCAAGCAGCCGGTCCACACAAAAGTCAGGTTGGGAAACCTCTGGCTCTCTCCCGGGAGGCAGCCGAGGAGCCGGCTAGCTGCTGCAGGAGGGCACAACGCGCCATGCCAAGCCCTTTCCCCGACAGCCAAGGGGAGGAGGTTTTTCCAGCCCAGTTCTCCAGCCCTTGCCAAACAAGTCGTGCAGCTGAGCTGTTTGTGCAAGCAGAGTCTGGCGGGAGCGGCGCGGCTCACGTGAGCCACGGGGCACCAGGTGCTGTCGGCAAAGAGCCCCAGCCTGGGGTCATCCCTGGCGGAAAAGCTGCACCGAGGCCGGGGATGGGGTAGCTGCCACCACCCAGCACCCCACGAGCAGCAGGGCGGGAGCTGAGGGGAGATTTTGGGCTGGGCACGAGGGAGCTCTTACCCTGCGGGCCGGGGAAGCCGTTGTCGGGCCAGCCGTAGGGGTGGCCGTTGATGCCCAGCAGCGTGTACTCCTGCTCCATCCCGAACCAGGGGTGGCTGTCCTTCACCAGGTCCATGACTTTCTTGCACGTGTGTCTCAGGTTGGTCTCTGGGAGCAGAGAGGTCGGGGTTAGAGCCAGCAGCCACCACGCTCTGCTCCATCCCACTCCCAGAGCGAGGCTCCACCACTGCCAAGCGCTTCCCACAGCAGCCTTAAGGAAATCATGAGTGAATCCCCCTTCCTGCTCCCCAAATTCCTCCTCACAGTTACTCCATCACCAGAGCATCAGGCCACAGGTCAAGAGGGTTCAATTACCCTGTTCCCCAAACCACTGCTGATGGTCCATGAACATCCTCTTACTCACTGAGAGACCGGGAGCCTTACCCCAGCCCCATCCTACAGGCATTCAGCAGAGCTGGGAACAGGGACTTCCATCACTCCTTCACCCCCATCCTCTTTCTACCAGCCTCATCCTTATTATCCTTTATCTTTCTGCAGCTCCATGGTTTTGGTTAGCATCCAGAGTGGCTGACCCTGCCTTGGCCTTTTGAGGTGCTCAAGGCAACTGGGGCTTTGCCAGGACAACACAGATAGAGAGAGAACTGTCCAGACATGGGACAACCTGCCAGGTGAAGGAATGAGAGTTTGAACCAAGACATCAGCGAAAAAGGCAGAAAAAGTGCTGTGACAGGGACAGGCGGGCTCCAGGCTGCACATTCTGCCTTGACTTGCAATAAAACCCCAGAGCAGCTCAAGAGAGCGCAGGGCTGGAGGGAAGCAGAGGCAGATGGGGAGCAAGGGTAGGATAATTTCTTCCCTTGAGCCCACACAGCCCTTAAGGTCCATGGAAGCCCCCCACGGGAAGGGCTGGAGGGCGCACCCCTCTCACCACCAGGGCTCTGGGCTGAGCTCGCTGCCCCAGGATCTGGGGCTCTCTTTACAAACTCCTCCAGCGGAGGAGCTGCCGGGAAGGAATCTCGACCAAGACACTTCCCCCACCCGTGTCTGGACGCTGCCGGAGGAGGAATCAGCCCCGTCTTTCACCATCCCTGCCCGCAGCCCCGGCTCTCCCGGCACAGCGGCATCACCCGCAGATGCCCTCTCACACCCAGCGGGGCACGGCGCTGCTTGAGTGGAAATATCCGCTTATTTGCCGGCAAGTAACCCCTCCGGGAGCCCCTCGGCGCGCCTCTGCACACAGGCTCCTTTCCTGTCTGGGGCTTTATCAGAGGGACAAGACGGACTGCAGGCTCCTGTGACCGCAGGCTCGGCGATAAGACCGAGAGCTGCGTGTTCTGGGGCTGTTTGCAGAGGGGCACTGTGGGCGAGCACACGCCGTCTCAGCATCTTCTCCTTCCTTTTCTGCAGCCTCCCACCAGCGAGAAGAGCAACCACAACCCCGGCACGTTATAAAACCCCCGCACTTCCAGCTCCTGCTCCTCCCCAGGGCTGGGCGAGCTCGGGCTTAAGAGCCGGGAAACGCCTTTGGCGAGTGCCTGAACTCCACGTCTCGCTGCTCTTCTCCTCGCCCTGCGCCACTAAAACAGGCTCCTGCAAACAGCCACCGCCACCAGCGCTCGGATTTCGGAGCCTCGGGCCAAGTGCTCGGCGCCCAGCTGCACCCCCGGGCCAGCTGTTGCATCTAGTTGCTTTGAAAAATAAGCAGCTGCCCTTGGATATGGGCCCAGGTCCTGGGCCAGCGGCCCCTGGGGGAGGTGACACCCTAAATAATAAGGGGGGACCCTCGGGAGCTGGGGGCTCACCTGCGGGTTTCCTGTTGTACTTCAGCACTTCGCAGAGCACCAGCTTGTTGGGGTCCAGGCAAAAAGGGTCCCTGAACATGCAGACGGGCACCAGGAACATGTCACTGTTGGAGCCCTCTGCCTGTGCCGTGCTGGAGCCATCGAAATTCCACTCGGGGACATCTGCGAGGCAGGAGGGGGACGGAGGTGGGAGTGAGGTTGGGAAAAGGTCCACACAGGGATTGTGCCAAGTGCCGGTGGCTCAGCTCCAGGATGGAGCACCCAAAGGGTGCTGAGTTCCACGGGATGTCAGCCACAAAGGTTTTCCTGCACATGCCCGGCACCCATCGATGCTCCCTGAGCACCAGTGCGTTCACCCCCCAGGGCAGGATCAGTCCCAGCCACTCCACCTCCCTCTGCCAAACCCCATCCAGATGCCGACACGTCTCCACGCCTGTTTGCCTGGTGGGAAGGGGCGAGAGACTCATCCTCACTCATCCTCCCCTTCCCACCCAGCGCTAATAGCAGAGATTAGCGGATTAAGCAAACCGCAGGGACGCAGGTTGGATATTTACCCTGCTGCTCGGCGCAACCCCGACCAGACAGCTGCAACAGGTATCGCTGGTGCCACGCAACCAGGGACAGCCCGACCCAGCTCCCACCGCCCCAAGCACCCCAGAGCTTTTCCCAGGCGATGCTCAGGGCCCTCCACCACAGCACGCATCACCCGGAGGGACGAGCGGCCGCGTTACCTTCGATGCTCTTGGGCTCCTTGTCGAGGGTCCTGCTCTTGCAGCGCACTCCCTCGCCGCTGCCGTCGATCCAGACGTAGGTGACCTGAACCCTCCCATCCTGGGGCAGCCTCATGTACTGCTCCCGCACCAGCTTGTTCAGCCTGGAGCTGTGCGACACCGACATCGCGACGGCCCTGCGAGGGCGAACAGGTTGAGTGCCACATCACCCCCGGCCCATCTCCCCACGGGCGTTTTACAAACCTCCCCAAGCGCCTCCCGGTTGCCTCCCCGAGCGGGACTCGAACCTGTGACCCCCGCGCTCACCGGCCCCAGCGCTGCCAGCCCCGCTCCGCCCGCGCTTTAAAGCGCCCCGCGGTCGGGGGGCGGCGCGGAGGCGGCTCCGCCCTGGGGCGGCAGCGCCGGGCCCCGGCCCCAACCTCCGGGACAGCCGTTGAGGACGTTTAGTATTGTTTTCTTTCCTTATTAAAATATTACTTATTAAAAACGACAGCTTATCGCGCGGCTAAAGCATCGCTTTGTTTAAAAAAGTAACGAGTTACTGGCTAAATAACTTATTGTTTATTAAAAAAAACCACCCAGGTGTTACTCACTGAAAATTATATTTAGCACCTCCGGTCCCCTCTCAGCGGGTGTCACCTCTTTTTGGCCCCTTGTTTGTGTTTGCCCTCGTACACGTGTGCGGGTGTTTTTCTCCCAGTTGCTGTCGGGGGGGAGCTGGGGGGCTGCTGGGTTGTGCTGACCCCAGCACCCCAAAAGCCTGGCTGGGACCATCCCTGTGGATGCGTGATGGAATGGATCTGGGTGCCTGCGTGGTCCTGGGGACATCAGCGGCGACGAGATCCCCGAGGACAGGGACAGGCAGATCCCGGGGGACAGGGACAGGCAGAATCTCGGGGACAGGGACAAGGCAGATCCCCGGGGACAGGGACAGGCAGATCCCCGGGGACAGGGAGAGGCAGATCCCCGAGGACAGGGAGAGGCAGATCCCTGGGGACAGGGACAGGCAGATCCCCGGGGAAAGGGAGATCCCTGGGGACAGGGACAGGCAGATCCCTGGGGACAGGTACAGGCAGATCCCGGGGGACAGGGACAGGCAGATCCCTGGGGACAGGGACAGGCAGAATCCCGGGGACAGGGACAGGCAGATCCCTGGGGACAGGTACAGGCAGATCCTGGGGGACAGGGACAGGCAGAATCCCCGGGGACAGGGACAGGCAGATCCCCAAGGACAGGGACAGGCAGATCCCCGAGGACAGGGACAGGCAGATCCCCAAGGACAGGGACAGGCAGATCCCCAAGGACAGGGACAGGCAGATCCCCGAGGACAGGGACAGGCAGATCCCCAAGGACAGGGACAGGCAGATCCCCGAGGACAGGGACAGGCAGAATCCCCGGGGACAGGGACAGGCAGATCCCTGGGGACAGGGAGAGGCAGATCCCTGGGGACAGGGACAGGCAGATCCCTGGGGACAGGGACAGGCAGAATCCCGGGGACAGGGACAGGCAGATAGATCCCTGGCAGCCCTACCCTACCTCTCTGCCCCCTTCCTGCCCTGGACGCCCCAGGAATGGCCCCTTCCCACCCGGTTTCAGCCCCGCCGTGGCTGCAGGGCTGGGTTTGCCCCCAAGGCTTTCCTTGGAAGGGAGAGAAGGCTGAGGGCTGCAGGGAGAGCTACTGGGAAAACACGGAAATCTCCCACTTCAGCCCTTCCCATCTATAAACCGCTGAGCTAAAGTACAATTTTTAAGCACCAGAGCGTCGTAAAGTCTCTTTAAACCCCTAAAGTATCCACGCTCAGCACAGGCTCTGCTGTGATTTACAGTCAGCTAAAAATCCTCAGCCAACAGGTGTGAATTTGAGTCGATTATTTCAATATAGAAGCAATTTCCAGCTATCGAGCCGAAGGCAGATCCAATTAGGTGAATTAAACGCCTCGCTGCCTTCCCGGTTTTCCATAGATCCTGCGTGAGAGGCTCCCACGTGTGGGAGCAGACAGACCCCGAAGGTGCCAATGCACAAAACCAGCGCGGGCACAGCCCGTGCCGCCGCCTCGGGGGTTATCTCAAATACTCCCGGATTTTTTTCTGGGAGGAGGGCAAGATTCCAAACAACCTCCCACCCCGGCAAACCCGGCGGGGCGAGCGCGCCTCGACTCTCCAGCCTCGGGTTTTGAGCAGTTTTTCGATGTTACAAAAGGAGAAAAGGCTTTAAGGCATGACTGGGCTCTAAAGCAGTCGGGGTTTTGCTAATTCCCCCGGTTCTTAAGGCGGACTCATGCTTGTGGCTGCCTGACTCACCCCCAGGAATGTTTTTCTGCGAAACACCAGGGCAGCTAAAAAAACCGCTCCACGCTTGATTGCCCCCCGCAGGACATCTCCTCCCCGGGCACTGACCCAAGACATCAGCTCTGTTTTTCCTCTGAAGGTGTTTCGGTCCCGCAGGCAGATAAAGAACCGGGAAGAAACCTGCAAGCACTTGGGATTGCACAAGAACCAGGAAATGAGATTGGCAGCGAGAGAAGCAAAAATTAATTAGCAATTTTGGTGACCGGGCGGTGACATCAGTGGCAGCGGGCTGCGGGCGGGCCAGACGTCACCCACGCCACAACTCGTGGGTGCTGCCTGAGCAGAGCGCCTGGGAAGGAGGTTGGCACACGGGGATGTGCCCGAGATCCCTGCAGCAGGGGGGCAGAGCCGCGCGGGGCTCCCCCGCGTCCTTGAGGCTGCCCCGGTGACATTCGGGGACAATTGAAGCTGGGGTGCAGCTCGTCGGCAGCCACCTCCCCCCTGCGGGGTATTTTAGGGACACATCCACGGAAGCGGCTGCAAAGCTCAACGTTTCCTCATTGTTGTTTGGCAATCGTCCCGGGGCAGGAGGAAATGCACCGCTGGGTGCGCAGCCCTCTCCCGGAGGCGTTGCAACACCGAGCCGGCGCCGCGCCGGGGGAGCGTCATCGGCTCCGCCGATCCTCGGCTCCCTGCTCCCATCTCCATCTCCATCTCCATCTCCATCTCCATCTCCATCTCCATCTCCATCTCCATCTCCATCTCCATCTCCATCTCCATCTCCATCTCCATCTCCATCTCCATCTCCATCTCCATCTCCATCTCCATCTCCATCTCCATCTCCATCTCCATCCCGCCGCGGCAGCTGGAGCCCGTGGGACCGGAGAAGCAGCGGCTGATGCTGAGCAGGAAGCACAGAGATGGATCTGCAGCCCTTGGGAAGGATCGCGAACCCCACCCGAGGAGAGCGGAGCCGCGTCCTTCAGCAGGACCAGCAGCGGCTCGTTGTGATACGAGGGTGCAGCCGAGACCCTGTGCACATTCCCGACTCAGCTGGGTTGGGAAGAGGCTCACTTTATTCCCACTGAAAGCTCTGGATTCCCTCCTGGATGTTCCCACTTGTGCAGAAACACCCCGGAGCTTGAGTGGGCTCAAACCCAGGGAGAAATGAAGCAAAATCCAGGCTGAGTTAACCCAGTAACCTGGATTGGGAAGCAGAGCTCCTCTGTGAACAGCTGGAATCACTGAGCACCAAAACACCCACAAAGGGAAGACAGAACATCAATAATCCCTCACCTGGTCACAGCCCACCTGTCCCAGAGGGCAAACACGGTGGGTTTGTGGTGTTTGGGGACAGCAGGGACAACAGCAGCCCGCAGGTGCAGAGGTGTGAAATCACAGAACTCCTAAGGGTGGAAAAGGTCGAGTCCAGCCGTTACCCCAGCACTGCCAAGGCCACCACGACGCCAGGTCCCCGAGTGCCGTGCTACCATCCCCGCCCAAACTCCACCCCGAGGCAGCTCGCCAAAAATGCTAAATTGTGTCGTACCAAGAAGGATTTCAGTAAGCAGGAAAAAGTGTTTCTGCCGTATCGTGTTGGGTGCTTGCTTAGTCAGTTTTTCCTGGGATCGAGCCTCACCTCACCACAGCCTGATTCCAGCCATTTCTAAAGCAACAACCCCGTTACACCAAGAACAGCGAGCACAATTCACACCTGGATCCTCGAGGCTCTGGAATAACATGTAACCCCAAACAAGCCCAGGCTCTCTGCAATCAGCGGGCTCCCCTCCACGCCAGGTACAGTAAATATTAACCACCACGAGGCTCCCAACTCAGGGAATCAATGACTGGCTCAAGGTCGGGCGGGCGCCGGAGCCGAGGGCAGGAAAGGGAGCAGGGGTGTCCTTGGAGAAGTAAAAGGTCACAGATTAAATCTCCAGAGGAGTTTGGGAAGCCCTCTGAGCTGCAGCAGAAGGGTTTCTCCACATGGAGGAGAGCAGGGAGAGAAGCTGATTCTGCTTTGCTGCCATCACCTCTGGTGCCACCTGGGATGTCATCCAGTGCCCACAGGGATGCAGGATGCAGCAGGGCTGCTCCCATTCCCTGTGCATTTTTTGCGGGAGTGATGGATCAGTCTATAGACCTGTCCCAGGGAGACCTGGCCAAGCCCTAAATACTTCCAATTTTTATCTCTCTGACTTCGAGGCTTTATCAGCCCGAGCGTTTTCCAGCCTTGCCAAAATACACCAAAGATATTTTTTGCTTTATTTATTAATAAATCATTGGGAAAATTTTCAGATTGAAAATGTTCAGTAACACAACGTGTTTTACCACAAAGGGGTTAAACATGGGCTGATTTACGTCCTGGTGTGATTTTTTTACACCTTCCCCTGGTGCTGCGGCAGGGCAGGGGGCCGAGCCTTGGCTGTCACATCCCTGCCCACACTTGCCCAAGAAGGATCATCCCTGGGCACAAAGCCGGGATTTGGGGATGAAGAGTTTGGGGTTTACTCTAAATCATCCCCCAGGATTCAGGACGCTGCTCAGAACTGGAACTCCCTGGCTGTTAAACCCCGTTCCCTCTGCCCACGTTCGGTGTGAACGACCCGGGCTGGGTTTTGTCCTGCCAAACAGTTCGGTGGGGAGATTAGAGGGAAGGCAAAGAGCAGGATCGGCAGGAGGAGCCCGGCACAAACACCATAAAGGGATTAGAGGGGCTGGGGGCAGAGCAGGTGGGAATTTTCCTGCGTGCACCGCGCTGGGAGAGACGGCTTTTTCCAGCTGAGGAAAGCGGGGGGACGTTGTGGGGGAAGGTGGGTGGCCCAGCAGGGCTGCAGGGTGCTGGGATGTGGCAGGAGGTGGCCAAGGTGGGTCAGAGCCATACTGAGGGGTCCAGCAGAGCCCACCCAGCACCCAGGGGAGCTCTGCTGGCATTTCCCTGTCCCCACTGCTACACTTTGCCTGCAAAGCAGCGGAACTGACAGCTTTCCTTTACGATTAAAACACATTTAGGTAACGGTAAATCTCCTTCGATTTGCACCCAAAGAGCTTTGCCTTCATTCAAATAGTGCTGCCATACCTTTCTCTGTGCACACACATATAAATACATGTATATATGGCATGTAAATCCATGGAAATATGCACATACACATCATTGTTTACATCATACTTGAATACACCTGGGTAACCCACAACCCAAACAGCACTCGGTGGCCACCAAAGCACCCAGCACCGACCCTGGAAAGCTGAAATCCTTGCACCCAGGCAGGATCCCCTGCAGGGATTGGAAACCCTGATCCCCTGCAGGGATTGGGAACCCTGATCCCCTGCAGGGATTCCCCTGCATCCCTCCAGGTCTGTGCGAGCTCCAGTGCAAGCCAGGCTCCCCCACAGCACAGAGCTGCACTGGGGCCTGTGTGCAGAAAGCTCTAATAAATAATTCTCACAGAAT
The DNA here is from genome assembly GCF_015227805.2 of Hirundo rustica. Lineage (NCBI taxonomy): Eukaryota > Metazoa > Chordata > Aves > Passeriformes > Hirundinidae > Hirundo > Hirundo rustica. The sequence continues at coordinate 9,296,298 of NC_053469.1, forward strand.
CAGTGAGGTTGGAGAAGACCCCGAGCCTCCTTTTCTCCAGGCTGAACAACATTTTGGAGGCTATTTGCAGCTTCAGGGGTGTGTGCACGTTGGTAAGGGTAAGGCTGCTCCCCACCGGCAGCAGAAAGGGCTCAGCAGAGCTGCCCTGAGCATCCCCAGTGCCCCAGCCCACAGACAGAATAAACCCAGGTGTAAACCCCAAACAGCTTCCCCTGACAGGCTCTCATCTGAATTCACTTTGTCACCCTGGGACAGTCACTTCAGGCTGTCAGAAATGAAACTGGGGGGAAAGGAGGGGCCAGGTGACACTTGCCCATCCCCAGGAAACCAAAGTGAGAGGGGACAATCCCCAGCCAAAGAGCTGATGGCCGGGCAGGAAGAGCAGCACAGGCAGGAGAAGGAACACAAAATCTTTTGGATAAGTGACCAGGTGGGCTCAATTTCACCCAAACCTCCCCTGGGATCACTCACAGCCAGGAGGGAGAAGCCGCCTGTGGGGCACACAGCAGGGCTGCCCCAGCCCACAGGGGAGCAGGCAGTGGGGCCAGGGCACCCCAGGGCTCCTTGGGCAGCAAAAGGGACCAATTCCCCTGTGGTCTCTGCAGAGAAGGACCCAGCAGCTCTGACTCACCGGGGAATTACATTCACATCCCTTCAGAGAGAGAATCCATGAGCTGGAGCTCCCCACACTGGAAGCAGGAGCCCTGTCCCACAGGCTCTCACCCAGCTCTTGGCTTCAGGGAGAGGACAAGTGACAGAATGAGAGGAAAGTTTGAGGTCGGATATTAAGAAAAAAAAAATCATTTAAAGGCTTGTAAAGCACTGGCACAGGCTGCCCTAGGAACTGATGGAGTCACCCATCCCTGGAAGCATTGAAAGAAATGTGTGAATGTGGTACTTGAGGACATGGTTTAGTGGTGAACAGTGGTGGGGCTGAGCTGACAGTTGGACTTGATGATCTTAAAGGTCTTTTCCAGCCCTAATGATTCCATAATTCTGTGATTGCTGCCCTGTGACATCCTTCCCAGGGCTCCAGCCAGAATCCTGGCATGCAAACCCAGGGAATTTTAACCAGCGGCATTCATTTCAGCGAAACGAAACATTTACTAAATAAACTAAACTAAGTATCAACTAGAAACTAAACTAAAACTAAACTTAATATCAAAAATCTCAAAGCGCACATCGAAGCTCCCATAGCAGCAGAGCGCTCAGAGCAGAGTCTAAACAAGCAGCGAAGCCCCAAAAATCTGAACTCCCCCTTAATGTAAACAGAATTCTCAGCACCAGCAATTGATGCACCCGGGCAGGCCACAGCCTCCTCGCCCAGCTGGTTTCCCAGCCCTTATCCTGTTTGGCAACCCCATTTTGCAGCCTTTACACAAATGCAAAGCTTTTTCACTTCCCTCCCTGCCCACCCTGCGGGGCCTCCGCAGCGGCACCACTTTGTTTGTCCCAGTCATGGGGGGATTTTTTTTATTTTTTTTTTTTCCCCCGAAGAAAACAGGAGGAGGCTCCTGGCTGGTGGTTTTTGTTTTCTCAGTGCTTTCCTCAGCAATGTCAGCTCCTTGCAATCACATGATTTCAGGAGCTGGGACTTTTAAAGGGTAAAAAAAAAAAAAAAAAAAAAAAATTTAAAAAAAAATTAATTGAGCACTTTTAAGGCAACTTTAGAGCTTGCAGAGTTTGGCCTTGGATACACCAAAGAAGGCTGCCTTGAAGAGGTGCCATGTCTGAGGCCTCACGTGCAGCTGAGTGGGTATTTTGGGGGCAAAAGGTTTATTTTGTAGGGAAAACCACCTTGCTGCCAGTTTACTGCAGGTCTCTTCACAAAGAAGAAGGAAATTCTGGCAGGTTCCTGCAGAGCAAAGCAGCCAGATGTGCTTCAGCACTTTGGGCACTGGGCTTGAACTTCAGAGGCTGTAACTCAATCCACTTCCTATAAAGGCAGAACCAGAAACTCCCCTTGGTGGGGCGTTAATGTGAATTTAAACCAGATCAGAGCCCCAGAAAATCCCTTGTTCTGGGTTAAAACACTCTCTAAACCCTTCATTTTGGCCTTGTTTAATTCCTTTGTGAGTAGATTCGTCCAAAAGGAATTCCTTTTGCTTTCCAGGAGGGCATCCCCATCCCTGCTGGCTCCCATCCCTGTCCCAGCTGAGGTTAAGCTGACACAGGTTTGTTTTCCTGCCCCTCCAGGGTTTTCTCCCCACCTGGATGCTCATCCCGAGCTCCCAACACGATCCCCTCCGGACAGCACCGAGCCCCAAACGCAGCTTCTGTCACTGCCCAAATCTTGGGGTCCTCTCCCAGCACTGACTGGGGTGAGCTGCTGATGCAGCCCCACACCCTCACCTGCCCCTGGGATCTCCCCCTCCTCAGCACCAAGCCAGAGCATCAAACTGCTGACGTGGGGCTGATGGCAGCCACGCACAGCAGCTCCCTCTGCACCCCCAAATCTGAACCTCCAGCCCAAACAGTGGGGTCCAACACCCCAGCAAGGCTGGAGACACCCCAGCACCCCCAGAGCCACTCCCTGGGAACCTCTGTGCAGCCGGAGCAGTGGCACAGTCACCCTCGGTGCCCCCATCCCCTGGTCCTGTTCTACTCCCAGGGATGGAGCAAAGCCCCCTGCAGCTCCTCTGCCTCCAGCTGCCCAGGGTCAGGCAGTGAAATCCCCTTGCAAGGAGCAGCTTTGGCTCTGCTCCCCTCTCACCTGCGTCTCCACGGCTGCGGCTCCTGCGCTGCTCCCCACACAGCCAGGGCACGGCCCTCACTCCTGAAATCGCCCCCTCTTCCCCCTGCGGCCTCGCCATGCTGCAAAGTCACTAATTACCCCTCGGTAATGAGCACAAGGAGCTCTGGGGTGTCCCTGAAGGGCTCGGTCTCATCACAGCTGTCGTTTCCCCGTGCCCAAGGTGCTGCTGAGGGCAGAGGCTCTGCCGCCCTCTTGGCTCAAGCGACCAGAGAACAAGTCAGGAAAAGTCCCAAAGGAAAGTCAAATTTACTCTTCTGTGGGACCAGGAGCCTGTTCCAGCTCTGGGCAAACCCTGGGGGTGTTCTCTGTCCCTTTTGGGCAGCCCCAGCCCCTGTTCCTGCACACTGCACTGGGCCCTCTCCAGCTGCTCCGGCTGGTGGCACACGGGGACGTTGGGTGGGCACAGGGTGGGGGTCACATCTCCTCCCACAGCACCAGCCCGGGGCAGCCCCCTCCTGCACACCCAGGGACACCCTGACTGCTCCTTGGGGACCTCAGGTTTCCAGCAGCAGCCAGGGAGCAGGACGGTGCTGGCACAGTGTCCAGCCCACGGACACCGATGTCACCTCAGGGCAATGGGATCCCCCAGCTGGGGCCCAGCCAGTGGGGACAGCCCTGTCCTGACACAGCCTCAGCTGGCAGAGCTGTGTCCCTCTTGGCTTGGGGACAGGGACACTTCCGCAGCTGTGACGCCTCCAGCGCCGCTGACCTGCTCATTTAATCGGTAAATTCCTGCTGGGGCTGTCCTGGCTGCAGTGAGCAGGGCGGGTGAGGGGTGCACAGGGTCCCTTCACAGGGAACAGCCCCACGTGCAGAGCCAGGCCCTCTTCAGCCTCCCAGGGCGGGCAGGAGGAAGAGGAGGCCGGATGGATGCAGGAGCCAGGGCAGTGGAGGTGTTCCTGGCCTCCTTGGGGGCCACTCAACGCCCCAGACAGCAAAACACAACGAACCCCAGCCTGGAGGGAGGCCCACAGCGCTGGGCACCCCAGGGTGCCCACCCAGAGCCAGGGGAGGTTGGTGGCCCCCCACACCCCCTCTGGGGTTTGTCTCAGCCGCCGCAGCCTGGCACGGGAGGAGCCTGTCCTGGGCAGGGCTGCGTGGGCACCTGTCCCTCACACCTGGCTGGAGGTGTTTGCTCACACCTGACCCAGCTTTGGGCAGGGATGCGGGGGAGGTGGGAAGGGAGCAGCCCCTGCCCCACAGAGCCAGGGCAGCTCACTGGGAGAGCCCAGGCAAAGGGGCCACGACCCAGGGAATTGTGTTATCCAGATGCCCTGGGATCTCCAGGCAGGAATGGCATCACCCCTTCAGGCACAGTGACACCGCCCGCGGCCCACGACGCCCCAGGGCCAAGCCGGGGACGGCCGGGTTCAGGGAGCCGTTCCCAGGGTGCTCCCAGTCCTGTGAGGCCAGGGCAGAGGGGGAGCCCTGGACAGGAGCCCCGAGCTGGTTCCTCACCCAGGTGCCACCCACTTCCCATCCCCGGTGGCACCACCCGCCTGCATCTGGGAGTGCACCTGGAAAAATAACAGGGGCTGGAGCAGCCGTGGGACGGGATCAGCACCCCCAAGCCCCCGAGCACAGGGAGAAATCCCGGACACAGCTCCCCCTCCTCAGCATGGCTGATGATCCTCAGCAGGGGGCAGGGAGGGAAACTGAGGCACGAGGGTGCAGGAGGTGCCAGCCGGCTGCAGGAGGAACCAGGAGCTCCTCTGGACATCCCCCAGGGACCTGTGTGACCATCTCGTGGCAGTGGCTGGCGCTGGTTTTCTTGGCTCATCATTTTTTCGCTGGGCTGGGCTTGGAGAGGCTGGCACCCCCCTTGGGGCAGGGAGGCGCTGGGCCAGAGGAACGTCGTGATCTTCTGGGGATGGCCTGAGGTGCAGAGCAGCCACTGATGGCTGCATTTCCAGCAGAAATGGGTCTGGGAGGGCTTTTGCTGGTTTTGGGGGGAATGACCCCAAGCCAGCTCAGCGTGGGGCTGAACACAGGCCAGTGGGGCAGATTTCAATGAACATGAGGGGCTTGAACCAAAACTCCTGCCTGGGACGTCCAAAGGTGCCTTTAGACACAAATCCCTCTCGTCAATATTTATCCTGCTCCCGCCTCCATCAGCGAGCAGCCCTGGAGGTGCTGGCAGAATCGAGTGGCCTCTTGCCAGGACAGGAGCTTTTAAAACTGCTTTTGTTTGTGCTCAGAGCAGGAAAAGTCACCAAGGTCCTGGTTGGCAGCTCGCAGGGGACGTGGCTTTTCAGCTCCCTGCAAGCCACGATGTCACCTCCCTCCCTTGATGATTGACTGACCTGCAGATTTTCCCACGTCGATTTTCCAGCTGGTTTGGGTGCAAAATAAACTTGAGAGTGAGGTTCATCCCTTCCAACATTGCAAAACTGATTTGTTGATTTGGAGCCCTCACTCTTGGGGTTTGAGCTGTTGGGGCTGGAGGAGCAGAGAGTGAGTGGATTGAAAGCCGGGGGAGTGGTTGGGTGGTGATGGGTGGCACAAAGTTTAATTGGCAGCCAGTGACTGATTCTGCATCCCAGGGGTCAATCCTAGAAAATCCTGGCTCCAGTCCTGATTAGCATCGTCCTTAGTGACCAGGATGATGGGGCAGAACGTCCTTTTGACAGTTTTTTGCTGTTGGCACCGAGCCGGGAGGGATGGGCAAGGTGCCAGAGGGTCGTGGTGCCGCCCAGAGGGACCTGGACAGGCTGGGAACAGGGAGGCGGGAATCTCATAAAGTTCAACGGGGAGGAAACAAAAATATTCTGCTTCAGAGAGGGACAAGCACCGGAACATGCTGGATGGGAGGGCCAGGGGAAGTCAGGAAACAGCCTGGGGGTTCTGCTGGACACTGACCCGAACGTGAGCCGCCAGCAAAGCTGATGGCACCCTGAGCTGCCGGGAGCTGCCTGAGGGCTGAGGGAGGTGATGTTCCCCCTTTGGAGATGCTCAAAAGCCACCTGGACGTGACAACCCCCTCTGGCTGACCCTGGGAGGGGGCTCACGAGGAATAAATCCTCGCCAAGAGCCCCCAGTGAGCGCAGCCCGAGCGGGGAGAGCTCTGGGCTCGTCCGTGCCCTGCGCTGAGGCTTCGCCAACTCAGCAACAGGAAACGCCTTCGCGAGTCACCGCCTAAAAACGAGGGTAAACGGCCACCGCTCCTGCTGGGCAGGAGGCTCTGGCACCCGGGGCTGCCCACACACCAGGCTGGCACCGCCGGGAGCGATCCCCGCAGCCGGGGCTTCCCCAGCCCGAGCTCCGCAGCCCGCACCCCCCTCCCCGCCAGTGGGTGACCACCGGGCTCTGACATCACGGAAAACCTCCCAGGCGCTCGTTAGCAGCGCTAAAATGCGAACAGCTGATGTTTCCTGGGCAGGGAGGGCTGTGGGGAAAGCGGGGAATGTGCAGAATTGGAAGCGTTTGCACCCGCGGCTTTCTGCCGAAACCCTGCGCTGGGGCTGTAGGATCCGTTCCTAATTCCCTAGCAGCGGTGATAATCTGGATTAACAAAGGAACGATGGGGTCATGCTCCTTACAAGCGCACGAATTCACCTCGGAAAAGCATAAGGAAATCACCTTCAAATACCACAAGCTCAAACCCATTTTCCTCGGAGAGAACAGGGACCATATTCCCAAAAGTTTCTTTAAATCAAACGTGTCTGGGATGGCAGGGTTTTACTGGAGTTACTAAATGCTGAATAACTGCTCAAACTGAGGAGAGACAATAAGGTTTGGAGGGTGCTTAGGGCAGGTTTGGGGGCTTAAATATAGCCTGAGCTACCACTGCTTGCAGGGCTGTAAATATGTTTTAATTCCTAGTTATTTGCCATGCCTTGGAACAATTCTGGGTTTCACAGCTGCCTGTCCCGAGGGAATCCCTAATGAACAGCTAGTTAAGAACAGAAATGTGAATGCTGACCTGCAGAAATGTTCAGTACCAAAATCATTAGAGTTATGCTCCCTGGTGGAATAAAAAGGGATTATCCCGATTGAGTTCCTGCCCATCTCTTGCTCAGCCACATGTTGAAGGATGAGGCTTCATCTGTTTGCTGGGCTCTTTGGCAAATGTGGGCACAGGGACAGACACACTTTTTCCGCAGATACACACAAATGGCCTCTTGTTTATGCATCAAATCGCTAACCCAAAAGTATTTCCTCCTCTAAGTAAGAGCCCAGATCCAAGGTGCAGCTCGCTGGCAACGGGATTTATCCAAGAGAGTGTTCTGACAGCAGGGAACAACACCTTTCACCTGAGCCTGCCAGGTGCATGAGAGACACAGATTCAATTAAGCTTCACAGCAACCCTGGTGAGGCAGGCAGGTGGGGATTAATCAAGGAATTAATTAGTACAGAGAAGCCAAGTTGGAAAACAAGTCTGTCAGTCACTTCTGCACTGCCCTCGGTACCGGGTTCTAGGATAAACAGGTTTTTTGTAGGGTTACGTTAGAGCAGACCCCCAACCCAAAATGGGGTACTGGGAACAAAAACCTCGATGAAAATCCCAGCTATTGCCCCGTGCCTCTTGGGAGATGAGGAATTGCTCCCTCCCATCCTCTCACAGCAGCTCTCCCTGCATCATCTTCCAGAAACCCAGAGAAAATCCAGGTCTCGGTGCCTGGCTTTGCTGATGCGAAAAGCAAATCCCAGTTTCTCTGTTAACTGCAGATTTTCCATTGAAAGAGGCAAGATGAAAAAGGGAAGGACAATCCAGACTGATTTGAGGGATGGAGAAGTGAAACGTGGATCCTGCGTCATGCTCACGGGTTGAGTTTACAACGAATCGTAAAAATAAACCCCGATTTCCAATCTGTTGCCTTACCTAGGGAGCATTTCCTCTCTCTGTCTCCTGTTCTAGTCCTTATTTCGTTCCCTTCTTTCCCACAGTTTGGATCACTACACCATGACCTGCTCTGGGTGCCCAAGGGACAGGCACAGGCCTGGACATGGGTTATTTTCCTTTGTGCTGGATTCAGACCTGCACTGACCCTGCTCCTGATGGAAGAGAAAAAACACAAAATATTCAGGGGGAGGAGATTCATGGCAATTTTCACCGGACTTCTTCACGGTTTATGACTTTAGCTGCAAATTCTTTCCCTGCTTCCCCCTTGCACACAACGAGCTCTGCGTCTTCAGCAGTGTAAGAAGTCCCACATTTGGGAGATGCAGCCACCAGGACAGGCAGGAGAGGTGGCCAGTCAGAGCTTCCTTAGTGCCCACAGGAACAACCCCTCAGTAGCCCTAGAGGAACAGAGAGAAACCCCAAACTCCTGCAGCGCTGCTCCCAGGAGCTCTGGGACAGAGCAGAGGAGGAAGCTCGGGGTCTGCATCTCCATCAGCTGCCCCATGAGATCCCCCAGCAATGTCTGGGCTTGCTCCTGGGCCTTTCACACTCGGTGGTGCCCAGCATGTGCGAAATGAGACAGCAAAGCTCCTCAGAGCTGTCATCAGCAAACACAAATCGGGGATCTGGGAGGGAGAGGCCAGGGTGAGCGCCCAGCTCCTGCTGGAGGCAGTGTCTCAATGCAACAGGTGCCAAGACATGGACAGGGCTTCACCAGAGGAGTGCAGGAGGTCACACACACAGGGGGAAGCACCAGGATCACCCATCATCTGCAGCAGGATTTCCAAAGATCCCTGTTCCTGAGGATCTGTGCCCAAAAGCTGGTTCCTCTGTGCTCTGCCTCCACAGGACACCTGGCAGGCACAAGGGACCAAATCTTGATTTTTCACCTGCAAATACACAACGCTGTGGGTGTCAAACCTGCTGTGCTCAGCTTGACATCCCAGAGCCCATGGAATATCCTGAGCTGGGAGGGATCACCAGGATCATCCAGCCCAGCCCCTGTCCCTGCACAGACCCCCACCAACCCCACCCTGGGCATCCCTGGCAGCGCTGTCCAAAGGCTCCTGGAGCTCTGGCAGCCTCGGGGCCGTGCCCATTCCCTGGGGAGCCTGGGCAGTGCCCAGCACCCTCTGGGGGAAGAACCTTTCCCTGCTCTGCAGCCTGAGCCTGCCCTGGCCCAGCTCCAGCCCTTCCCTGGCTCCTGTCCCTGTCCCAGAGCAGAGCTGGGAGCTGCCCCTCGGGAGGAGCTGCAGCCCCCGGGGAGCTCTGCCCTCACTCTGCTCCAGCTGAACAATCCCAGTGCCCTCAGCTGCTCCTCACAGAGTTCTCCTCAAGGCCTTTCCCCACCTTCATTGCCCTCCTTTGGACGCTCTCTGGTGGCTCAGCATCTTTCAAATAAGAGTTTAATACCTTCCTTATCTCGTGGTGCCCCCAGCCCTGGAGGTGAGGCCTCCTCCACAACGCAAAGGAAAGAGAAGAGGCCGCACAGGAAACGTTCACCAGCGCTCACGGAGGGATGAAACAGCTGATGCTGTCACTGCTGGGCTCCACAAGTGTCTGCACCAGCAGCTGGGGGGGGCTGACTGGGGGCTCCATCCCCCCAGGCTGCTCTTTCCACGGGGGACACTCATCACCCGGCGGTGACGGGGCTGTGCCAGGCTCCTGTTGGCAGCAGCACAGCGGCTGAGGGATGAGGCTGTGCCGGCAGCACCAGCTCTGCTGGCTGGGACCTTCTTGGGAAGCAGATTTTCAGCCCATTCACCGGCTGTGAAACACCTCCCTGGCCGCTTCTCAGCCTCACCTTCCTGTGGCCGACCCCGAAATCTCGCTGTGGCCGTGTTTAAGCGCTTGGATTTACCCGCTGCCTCTCGTGCCCGTTGCTGCTCGCCGTGGCACAGCCCAGCACGTCCCCAAAATGCCGCTGTGGGATAAGGGCTCTGAGCAATGACACTCTCAGCCTGCCCTGCACCACAGCCCCAGGGGTGAGGGGCAGATTCCCGGGAGGAGACAGCCTGAGGGCGTTCAAACACCGGCCACAGGCACCTTTGCTCTCTCCTGCTTTGGCCAGGCAGAGACACCTGAAATGAGCCTGCCCCTTCCCTGGTGACAGAATGTGGCTTGAACGGCTCAGGAGGGGCTGGAGCCACAGCTCAGGAGGGGCTGGAACCACAGCTCAGGAGGGGCTGGAACCACAGCTCAGGAGGGGCTGGAGCCACAGCTCAGAACGGGCTGGAACCACAGCTCAGGAGGTGCTGGAACCACAGCTCAGGAGGTGCTGGAGCCACAGCTCAGGAGGGGCTGGAGCCACAGCTCAGGAGGGGCTGGAACCACAGCTCAGGAGGTGCTGGAACCACAGCTCAGGAGGTGCTGGAGCCACAGCTCAGGAGGGGCTGGAGCCACAGCTCAGGAGGGGCTGGAACCACAGCTCAGGAGGGGCTGGAGCCACAGCTCAGGAGGGGCTGGAACCACAGCTCAGGAGGGGCTGGAACCACAGCTCAGGAGGGGCTGGAGCCACAGCTCAGGAGGTGCTGGAGCCACAGCTCAGGAGGTGCTGGAACCACAGCTCAGGAGGTGCTGGAGCCACAGCTCAGGAGGTGCTGGAGCCACAGCTCAGGAGGGGCTGGAGCCACAGCTCAGGAGGGGCTGGAACCACAGCTCAGGAGGGGCTGGAACCACAGCTCAGGAGGTGCTGGAGCCACAGCTCAGGAGGTGCTGGAACCACAGCTCAGGAGGTGCTGGAGCCACAGCTCAGGAGGGGCTGGAGCCACAGCTCAGGAGGGGCTGGAACCACAGCTCAGGAGGGGCTGGAGCCACAGCTCAGGAGGTGCTGGAACCACAGCTCAGGAGGTGCTGGAGCCACAGCTCAGGAGGTGCTGGAGCCACAGCTCAGGAGGGGCTGGAACCACAGCTCAGGAGGGGCTGGAACCACAGCTCAGGAGGGGCTGGAACCACAGCTCAGGAGGGGCTGGAGCCACAGCTCAGAACGGGCTGGAACCACAGCTCAGGAGGTGCTGGAACCACAGCTCAGGAGGTGCTGGAGCCACAGCTCAGGAGGGGCTGGAGCCACAGCTCAGGAGGGGCTGGAACCACAGCTCAGGAGGTGCTGGAACCACAGCTCAGGAGGTGCTGGAGCCACAGCTCAGGAGGGGCTGGAGCCACAGCTCAGGAGGGGCTGGAGCCACAGCTCAGGAGGGGCTGGAACCACAGCTCAGGAGGGGCTGGAGCCACAGCTCAGGAGGGGCTGGAACCACAGCTCAGGAGGGGCTGGAACCACAGCTCAGGAGGGGCTGGAGCCACAGCTCAGGAGGTGCTGGAGCCACAGCTCAGGAGGTGCTGGAACCACAGCTCAGGAGGGGCTGGAACCACAGCTCAGGAGGTGCTGGAGCCACAGCTCAGGAGGTGCTGGAGCCACAGCTCAGGAGGGGCTGGAGCCACAGCTCAGGAGGGGCTGGAACCACAGCTCAGGAGGGGCTGGAACCACAGCTCAGGAGGGGCTGGAGCCACAGCTCAGGAGGTGCTGGAGCCACAGCTCAGGAGGGGCTGGAGCCACAGCTCAGGAGGGGCTGGAACCACAGCTCAGGAGGGGCTGGAACCACAGCTCAGGAGGTGCTGGAGCCACAGCTCAGGAGGTGCTGGAACCACAGCTCAGGAGGTGCTGGAGCCACAGCTCAGGAGGGGCTGGAGCCACAGCTCAGGAGGGGCTGGAACCACAGCTCAGGAGGGGCTGGAGCCACAGCTCAGGAGGTGCTGGAACCACAGCTCAGGAGGTGCTGGAGCCACAGCTCAGGAGGTGCTGGAGCCACAGCTCAGGAGGTGCTGGAACCACAGCTCAGGAGGTGCTGGAACCACAGCTCAGGAGGTGCTGGAGCCACAGCTCAGGAGGGGCTGGAACCACAGCTCAGGAGGGGCTGGAACCACAGCTCAGGAGGGGCTGGAGCCACAGCTCAGGAGGTGCTGGAACCACAGCTCAGGAGGTGCTGGAGCCACAGCTCAGGAGGTGCTGGAGCCACAGCTCAGGAGGGGCTGGAACCACAGCTCAGAACGGGCTGGAACCACAGCTCAGGAGGGGCTGGAGCCACAGCTCAGGAGGGGCTGGAACCACAGCTCAGGAGGGGCTGGAACCACAGCTCAGGAGGGGCTGGAACCACAGCTCAGGAGGGGCTGGAGCCACAGCTCAGGAGGTGCTGGAGCCACAGCTCAGGAGGGGCTGGAACCACAGCTCAGGAGGGGCTGGAGCCACAGCTCAGGAGGGGCTGGAACCACAGCTCAGGAGGGGCTGGAACCACAGCTCAGGAGGGGCTGGAGCCACAGCTCAGGAGGTGCTGGAGCCACAGCTCAGGAGGGGCTGGAGCCACAGCTCAGGAGGGGCTGGAACCACAGCTCAGGAGGGGCTGGAGCCACAGCTCAGGAGGGGCTGGAACCACAGCTCAGGAGGGGCTGGAGCCACAGCTCAGGAGGGGCTGGAGCCACAGCTCAGAACGGGCTGGAGCCACAGCTCAGGAGGGGCTGGAGCCACTTTGCCCTCAGCAGGGCTTCTGAAGCCTGGCTGAAGCAGGGTGGCATTCCCTCCGTGCAGCCTGTACCCCCCGTGTTGGGAAATTGGGGTGTCTAACCCAGAGGCTCAGGGAATGCTGATTGTTATTTGCTAAGGGCAGTGGCTCCTAACACAGGCAGCCTTTAACCCTTTGCTTTCCTTTGTCTTTCACTGCCCTTCCCAAAAATTGAACCTTTCTCAATCAAGGGCTTTTTTTGAGAATGTTTTGTTGCTGCCTTCTGTCACCATCATCCACGAAGCTGCAGAATCCCACCCCAGAGCAGAGAGCTGGCAACAAGTGGGTCCTTTCTTTTCTCCCCAAAACTGTGACAGCAACCAGCCCAGGGTGACAAAAATCCCCAAGGTCATGGGCTTTATATCCCCCTCAGTAGCCGTAGCCTGACTTCAATCCTACTCTGCAGAAAGCAGGCGATAATCTCTTAAAGAAAGAGGCAGAGGATCTGTACTCTGAGTAAGAGGAAGAATTTTGGGTGGTAAGACGTAGGAGTTACTACAGAACTTGAAATTAATAAGGCAAAGCAGGGAAAAAAAAAAAAAAAAGTTACTTTTTGTTTAACTTGGAGGGCAAGCACACAAACTCTTAGCCAGAAACTTGCCTGGAGGGCAGCAGTAGAAATGCCCCATCCCTGGCAGTGCCCAAGGCCAGGCTGGACAGGGCTTGGAGCAACCTGGGACAGTGGAAGGTGTCCCTGGCCCTGGCAGGGGGTGGAACAGGAGCTTTAGGGTCCCTTCCAACCCAGTTATGGGATTTTATAATCAGAGCTGATCTGGATGGGAAGGGGAGGAATCAGGACCCACATCCAGCCCTCCAGCTCCGAGCGTGACAGGGATTTTCTCACCCTTTATTTAAAACCCTTACAAACCCCAGCAGCGCATGGAAAGCTTTGCCTTTAGAAATAATTCCTGTGAAGGCAGAATATGAGTAGAGCAGCACACAGAGCCCCAGGGGACACTTACCCCGGCCTTAGTGCAGCCCTGCAGAGCAGAAGCAGGTCCTTCAGGCTCCCCAGGAAGGAAGCGGTGGGCTGGAGGAGGCGCTGGGATGTGCAGCGGATGGGAGATTCCAGCAGTGAAACTCCAGCACCTCAGACAACTGCAGGCAGCAAAAGCAGCAGCTGATTTACCAGAACAGCTGGGTTTTGCTCAAAATCCCCCAAAAGCAGGAGCCTCGGGGCTTGGAGCCGCCGTGAGTGGAGCACACAGGGGGAGTTTGTCCCCGCTGAGAGCAGCCTGCAGCCACAGAGGAGACAGCGAGGGGTGCAGAGCTCAGCAGGCCTGGGGTGACATCACTTCCCCAAAAACTGCTGGGGTGACATCACTTCCCCAAAAACTGCTGGGCTGACATCACTTCCCCAAAACTGCTGGGGTGACATCACTTCCCCAAAACTGCTGGGGTGACATCACTTCCCAAAGTGCAGGGGCACCGGCAGGTGAGCACACGCAGCAGCAGTGCCAGGGGAGCTGGGCACTCAGGGCTGCCAGGGCAGGATTTGCACCAACAGGGGGTCGCAGCTCCCTGGCTTGACCTGAGCTGCAGCACTGAAATCCAGCGGGTGTGGGTGCAGTTGGGCCCAGCAGAAGCTGCAGAGTGGTGGGATCACGAGCTGTGGATGCAGAAAGTTGTCTCCAGGTCGCACCCACTGCCCCAAACAAGCGCCTTATGCGAGGTCAGAAAATGGGGATTTCTGAAAATGCCTTCCTAGGCTAAAGGAAATCCCCAGAGGGTTTTGCTGAGATGTTCAGAAGATGATCTCCAGCGTGTGGACTCCAGCAGATCCAAGGCCAACCTTTGAAACAGCCTCCACACCAGCTCCTTGTAAGGCAGGACACATCCACAGCTGAGGTTAAAACCCAGAGAGTGAAATCCCAATGCTCCATCCCGGTGAACTCTTTGGGAGCTGATGGAAACCATCCCTGCAGGAAGGTTGATCCATGGATGGTCCAAACTTGATGATTTAAAGCCTCCCTGAGCTCTGCTGTGAGCAGCTCCAGGGTCGGGGCTTTCACTGACTCACTGTGAAAGAGCTGCCAACAGAAATTCAAACTAAAAAGGAAGTTTCTGACAGAAGTGTGGTTTAGGGTGAAGCCCACAGAGTCTATTTCGAGCAGAGCCAACAGCCCCCACAGCCTTGTGCCCCAGCTGAAGCCACATGAGCTGACTTCTCCCTGTTTCCTCAGGGGAAGCTGCACATCAGGACTGGGAGCATCCATGAAGTTCTGGGGTTTGGGGGGGTTTTTTTGGGTATTTTGTGTCATGTGTCTTCTTTTGGACCAAAGAGCCCAGCTCAGTGCAGTGGCTGTGCTGGTTTGGGGTCAGAGGCACTGCTGGTTCCAGCACGTGAGGGGGATTCCTGGGAGCTCCTGTCCAGAGGCATTGCCTGTGCATTATGACACCACAGCACGAGCTTTCCTTGCAGAGGGGTCACCGGGGGAAATGCGTGTCCGGGGTGCTGGGGGTGCAGGGGCAGACCCAAAGCCCTCAGGGGGCTGAGGGAACAGACAGGTGCCCACTGCCACCCTTGGCTGTGCCCTCCTCACCCTGCACCCTGCTCAGCCCGAGTGCCCAGGGGAAGGTGAGTCCTTGCAGGGTCTGGACCCGGCTCTGGGTTTCACCACTGCAGCCTGGTGGGTCCCGAGCTCTCCACCATCACCAGCTCCCACGCCAGGGTGCATTCCTTGGGCAGGACTTTCTCCAACAGAACCTCAGAGTGACCTGAATATTAAAAAACACAAAACAAACCTACAACCAGCTGAAACCAGGCTCAGGTTGGCAGTCCTGGGTTCCTCTGCATGAGGATGAGAACATGAACATTTGTGCTGTCAGTTCAGCTTTTATCCATACTGGATCACCACCAGATTCCAGCCAACACCTTCACTGGGTCCCAGGCTGGGAAAGCCAAAACCAGCAGAGAGAGACAAGGGCTGAATGAGAACAGTCTGAATTCTCTGTATGTAAAAGAGTTTATTGGGAGTAAACAATGTTCTATTTACAGGGATAAATCCAGCATGTGATCATCAGGGCAGGACAGTCCTGGCCCTTCACCCTTCCTTCAAGGTGCATCCCTCTGTCCCTGCTCAGTCTGTCTGTCCTGCTGAGCCTGGGAGCCCAGCGTGGTCCCTGGGGCCGCCCTACCCTGCCCCACTGCAGGAATTAATTCAAACCCTTTTCCCAAACTCACTCGGGCTCTGGCAGAACATCCCCCAGACACGCTCAGCTCCAGGGAAGCCAATTCCCCCGGCACACAGAAACACCTCCAGAATGTTTTCCCTCCCATCATCTCCATCTGCTGCTGTCACTTGTACCTGCGTGGACCAGGACAGGGGAACAGCCCCAGTGACCCAGAGCTGAGGAACAATTTCACAGAGTCTATGCTTTGAGAGGTGAAGAAGCTTTTAACAGCTACTTCTGCCTCCTTTTTCAAAACCATCTCAACACAAGGCATGAACTTCAAGGTAGAAACTTCATCTCCTCTAGGTGAAAGCAGAGATTTACATCCAAGTTACTGATCCAGCCTGCCTGGGAGAGAGGATTGGGAACTTCCAGCCCCGGGTGACTGAACAAACACAGCGTCAACCGCCAGGAACGATTTGCAAACAACCGAGCAGCAGACAAATGTGCAAATGTATCTGGTGGCTACTTCTGGATAATGAATGCATAATCTATTCCAACTCCCCTTCCTATCTGCTTCTGGATAATGCATCTGTGAGCCTGACTCAGGCTCACAAATGGTTGGCAACGAGGAAAACAGGCTGTGTTTGAGCCAAACATTATGTTCAGCAAATAAGGAGCAGTTTTGCCATGGGCAGCTGCTGTTAGAGCCCAGTGTCAGAACCCCTCCCATCCCGCCCACAACAGCTCTGTGGGCTGCAGGATGAACAACTGACTTTAGCCTCCCAAATCTGATCTTATGCCCGAACAGCGGAGTCGAAAAGAGCACGATTGTATTCCTTCCCCACCTATCTGCTCTTTAGAAAGTGGCTCTTACATTTATTTGCCTCAGCTGCCGGGGAGGCTCCAGATATGCTAATTACAAGGCCATTGCAGTAAATTGCATTTGATGACATGAATCTGAGTCACTGGTTCAGGGTATTTTCCCTCCTCTTCCCTGGAGCAGCTCATTTAACAAAGGTGAGGAAAAGCAGAAAATAAATTGGCAGGCTCTTAGTGCACGAGGCTTAACGGGGAGCCAGCATTCCCAAAGTGCTGTCACTTCTGGGTGTCCGGGGGGAGGCAGCTCCTCTGGCAGTGGTGACAAACGGGACACTGAAGGTTTTCCAGTCACTTTGGGAATGCTGCTGACTGGCTACACAGTTGTGGAGCGGGAGGAGAGGAGCCTGAAACCACTGGGAGTCTTCCCAGGGCTGCCCATGCAGGAGCAAATTCCATTTTTCTCCCGGGAAATCGGCTCACCATCCACTCGGCCCTCGAGGAAGAAGAAAGGAAAATCACTTCATGGCGTTGGGTGGCAAAAGCCTCATCCCACCTCGGGCTGTCCCACTGCTGCTCCCATGGTGGCTGCTCCCCAGGCAGGGATGAATTCCCGGGAGGAAGGGGCTCATTCCCTCTCAGCCGTGGAAAGCTGCAGGATGCAGATCCCTGGAGGATGCTCTCGGTGTGGGAGGTGCTGCAGCCCCTGAGGGGTGGCTGCCTCTGGCCCAGCAGGCTCCCCGTGCTCCCAGCAGATCCATGCTCAGGCTTTGCGGATGATCCTGCCCGGTTTCCTCCAGTCCCGGTACCTCTCCCTGCGCACGGAGTGCACCAGGGGCCTGGAGAAGCTGGAGGGGGCTGCCCTGGTGCTGCTGCTGCTCGGGAACAAAGCAAAGACATCGTTACTGGCGTGGGACAGGGCTGGGGCACATCTGCACCCATGGGAGAGATGCTTTAGGTCATGGTGAGGAACACCTCCCTCCCACGGGCCTTTGCAGACACGTGTTGATATTCCTTAGGTTTCGTTGTTTCATTGGTTCGTTAAGTTTATGTCACCCTGTTACCATATATGCACACCTGCCAGAATGTTCTCCCTTCCCTTGAACCCCACGGGGTTATTTTTGCCGCAGTACCACACCCCTGTAACCCCATTAGTCCCCTCGGATCCTGGCCACCCCTCTGCACCATGTTTCCCTTTCCCCTTCTCACCCTGACCCTCAGAAACTTTCTAGATCCTGCTCAGCCACTCGTCCTGTGATCAACCCCCAGTGGCTTCACCAATAAACATTGTCCAGAGGAGCCACGGAGCTGCTCCAGGGCTGGAGCCAGGCTGGGAGAGCTGGGGGTGCTCACCTGGAGAGGAGAAGCTCCAGGGAGAGCTCAGAGCCCTGCCAGGGCCTGAAGGGGCTCCAGGAGAGCTGGAGAGGGGCTGGGGACAAGGGCTGGAGGGACAGGACACAGGGAATGGCTCCCACTGCCAGAGGGCAGGGCTGGATGGGAGATTGGGCAGGAATTGTTCCCTGGCAGGGTGGGCAGGGCCTGGCACAGGGTGCCCAGAGCAGCTGTGGCTGCCCCTGGATCCCGGGAAGATCCAAGGCCAGGACGGATGGAGCTTGGAGCCGCCTGTCCGAGTGCCCCTGGGCGGGTCAGTGAAATGGTTTTTAGGGTCCCTCCCGCGGCAGCGCAGTCGGGATCCTGGGCTGGATTCCGCGCAGCGCCGGGGAAAGGCGGGCAGGGAGCGCAGGGGGAGCGCAGGGGGAGCGCGGGGAGAGCAGGGAGAGCGCAGGGGGAGAGCAGAGAGCGCAGGGAGGGCAGGGGGAGAGCAGGGGGAGCGCAGGGAGCGCAGGGGGAGCGCAGGGGGAGTGCAGGGAGAGCGCAGGGAGCGCAGGGGGAGCGCAGGGGGAGCGCAGGGAGCACAGGGGGAGCGCAGGGGGAGCGCAGGGGGAGAGCAGGGGGAGCAGAGAGCGCAGGGGGAGCGCATGGGGAGCACAGGGGGAGCGCAGGGGGAGCGCAGGGGGAGAGCAGGGGGAGAGCAGGGAGCGCAGGGGGAGCGCAGGGAGCGCAGGGAGCGCAGGGGGAGCGCAGGGAGAGCGCAGGGGGAGCGCAGGGGGAGCACAGGGGGAGCACAGGGGGAGCGCAGGGGGAGCGCAGGGGGAGCGCAGGGGGAGCGCAGGGGGAGCGCAGGGGGAGCAGAGAGCGCAGGGGGAGCGCAGGGGGAGAGCAGGGAGCGCAGGGAGCGCAGGGAGCGCAGGGGGAGCGCAGCGGGAGCGCAGGGGGAGCGCAGAGAGCACAGGGGGAGCGCAGGGGGAGCGCAGGGGGAGCGCAGGGAGCGCAGGGGGAGCGCAGGGAGCGCAGGGGGAGCACAGGGAGCGCAGGGGGAGCGCAGGGGGAGCGCAGAGAGCGCAGGGGGAGCGCAGAGAGCGCAGGGGGAGCGCAGGGAGCGCAGGGGGAGCGCAGGGAGCGCAGGGGGAGCACAGGGGGAGCGCAGGGGGAGAGCAGGGAGCGCAGGGAGCGCAGAGAGCGCAGGGGGAGTGCAGGGAGCGCAGGGGGAGCACAGGGAGAGCAGGGGGAGCACAGGGGGAGCAGGGGGAGCACAGGGGGAGCGCAGGGGGAGCGGCTGGCGGTGAATGGAGCAGGGGCGGGGAGCCGCCAGCCGCTGCGGGAGCGGAGGAAGACGGAGCGGTGGGAAAGCTGTGAATGTGAGAAAAAGCTGCCTCACAACAGAGCCTGTTACTACTCAACAGCCACGAAAGGTGGAAGAGCTCTGAAATCTGCCTGGGCTGAGGCTACGGTCGAGAGACAGCACCCTCCTGTCCTAATTCCTAATTAGCTCGCTGCTTTATTACTGAATTTCCTAATTGGTTTCCATGTTAATTACCTTCACCAGGCTGGGGAGGTGCACTCGGGCCCAGTGGCAGGAGATGGAGCCTCACGTCCCCAGCGCTGGCCCAGCTCCAGGCTGTGCTGGGAAGCTGTGCTCTCACATCCAGCTCATCCCAGGAGCTCTGCCTTGCTCTTACCTTAGGTTTAAGCTCTTACAGGAAGGTTTTGGGTGGCTGCCTTGGCAGTGTCTGCAAATCCTTCCTAAAATCCTGGAACCCCTGAGTCCCGGATCACTCCAGCCCCTCGCTGCCATTCCCCTGGCTGGAGGTGGCATCAGCCCTGCTGAGGCTGCACTGCCACTGCCACCAGGGCTGGGCTGGGGTCCCAGGTCCCTGTTCTCACTCTGGAGCAGGAGCTGTGCTGGTCCTGGCCCGGTGCAAGGCATGAGGAAGCTTTTTTTCCACTGCTGAGCCGTGGCTTGAGCTGCATGGACAGCCAGGCTGCAGATGTGGCAGCTGTTTCTGAGCGCTTTCTAAGCCCAGGACCAAACTGAAGGATGAACATCTGGCTCCAGCTGTGCTCTCTGGGCACTGGAAACCTCGTGGGCTCATCAGTCAAGAACCTCAGCATTATTGCAGCAGGGGTGTGTGAGCCCAGGCCAGCCCAGAACCCGCGAGTCCACATGGGACAGTTAATTCCACTAAAAAGATCCCAGTGCATCC
Source organism: Hirundo rustica (assembly GCF_015227805.2). NCBI lineage: Eukaryota > Metazoa > Chordata > Aves > Passeriformes > Hirundinidae > Hirundo > Hirundo rustica. Next base: position 9,315,927 of record NC_053469.1, read on the forward strand.
TGTAATTCTGCAGTTCGCTGGGTCACAGAGCTTCACCTGTTTGTGGTGCAGTCTGTGAATTATCCAGGTGATCCACACAGACCTGGTGGCTCTGCTTTCCCCCACGGGGGGCAGCTGCAGGAGCAGCAGAAGCAGGGCGGGCTCCACACCCAGCTCCGATGGAGAGGGCTGGGATGTCTCCAGGACAGATCATCCAGCTTGGTCCCACATCCCAAAATGAGGCTGGGTGAGGCAGCAGCTCTTGGAAATTTGGGGTTTTGCCAGGGTACCTCATTCTCTTTAAAACCCCCCAGCACTGCAACATTATTCCAGCTGTTTGATGCAAATTGTTTGGTGATTTCCAGCAAACCAAATAACTCCATTAGGTTTTCTGTCTGGCATCAGGGTGCCCCAGAGCTCAGCACAAGCTGTGTCCCAGTTCCTCCCTGCACTCTGCCTTGGAGACAGCGAGGAAATCTGGCTCTGACCTGGATCAGAACCCAGGCAGCCCCAGCCCTTTCAAGCCAATTCTGTGCTGTCTCCACCCATGGCAGTGTTCCCAGCGCTGATCACTTCACTTGCACAAGGTGCAGCTGAGCTCTGCTGGTCTGGAAATCCAGCCAGGGAATGTTTTCCTGACCTGTGGATGAAGGGGATGGGAGCTGCTGATTTCCAGCGAGCCATGGGTGCATCCTCACACCTCACTGCTTTCTCTTGGGGATTTTCTCGATGGAGACACCTCTGGGGGTGTTTGTGCTGCACCAGGCACTGCAGGGCTGGAATTGCAGCTGGGAATGATGCACATCAGAGGATTAGGATAAGGACTGAGCTGAGAGCTCTGTGCACTCGAGCTGCAGCAGCCAGACCTGGAGCAAACTGGGTCACGGGCACATTTTAATGTCCAAAGCTCCGAGGGGTTGGCGTGCCATGGCCCGAGATCTGGCAGGAGGTGGATTTTGGGGTGTGATTCCCTAATCACAGGGCTGATGGAAGATAAGGAATATCTGATGTCCAGACACTCTTCCTGATACGGCCCCAGCCAAGCCGACCATGACCCCAAACACTGTTACTTGTGAACAACACATGAACAGTGTTTGCAGTTGCAGGAGCAGATCTGAATTTTAAAGACATGCAGCATTTTTCATTAATTGCTCTTATTTCTGCAGCTCATTTTGGTCGTTGGGTAGAAAACAAGGGATTGGTGTAGTGGGCACAGCCCAAGGAGTGGGAGGAGACAGGGAGATAGTGACATGCACGCTAGTGATTTAACATGAAATGCTCTGATTGCAAGCAGTCTCTGGGGGTTTGTGCCTCATTGATGAATATCATGCATGAAGCGTAGCTCCTTGTGCTACCCACATTTTTCTCTTCCAGGTCTGGTGATTGGGAACCTGAGTCACAGCAAATATGCTGAGTTACAGCACATTTCCACAGCAAAAAAAATCCCAGAAAAACCCCCAGGCAAACGACGGGCGTGTTTATCTGCAAGTGTGTCAAACGCACGGGATGCTCAGACAATGCAGGCTCAGAGGATTAACAGACCTTAATCCCTCCTCAGTGCATTAATGCCCAGCAGACGAGACAGGCACAGACACATCCCCAAGGACCGGTGGATTCACACAAACCCAATCCTCCCCACGAGAACATCCCCGAGCTGCGCCCCTCTGGGAACAGAACGGGCAGGTGAATCAAACTCACCCGGAGGACCACACCGGCCCCGCCTGCTTCTTCGGCTTGGCCATCTGCTTCTGGTACTCCATCCAGCCGCTCACCAGCTCGTGCAGGATCATCACGTAGAGAAGGAAGATGAGAATCCTGGGATCCATTCGTGGCACCTCGGGGTCCGCTCCATCGGGCACGGGTGACATTTGCTCGGGGGGAGCCGCGGCTGCGGGCAGGGCTCGGGCAGAGGGGCAGCCGCAGGGATGCCGAGGTCGCTGCCGGAGAGAGGGCTGGGCTCTGCGCGGAGTGAATTAGCGCTGAGAAATCCCCCGGGGGGATCAGAGCCCGCTGCCTATCGCCGGGAGGAGCAGCACCAACAGCTCCGGCCGCTTCCCTGCGAGGGCTGGGTCACATCCTCGGGGGCTGCAGCCCTCGCTGCCCCTCTGGCTCGTGGCTTTGTCCGCATCGCTCGGCAGCCGGGAGCTGCCCACCCACACTCGGGTGGCAGCAGCAGCCGCCCCTCTCGGGGGGTGGAGGGGAGAGCCGGCTGCGGTGCCAGAGCACCGGCACGGAGCACTGCCTGCCTGCGAGGGAGAAATCAACCCCGCGTCAGTCACCGGGGAATTCTCTTCCCGGTGCCTCAGGATTTGGGGCTGCACCGAGCCAATCTCGTTTAGGAGTGTTACTATTTTGCAGCTGAGATTTTTTTTTTTTTTTCTCCTGCTGTTTTCTCACTCTCTTATTTTGTTTTCCTCGCTGTTATCCCTTGCCTCAATCTTCAGCTGCTGTTTTCCCAGGGTGAGGCTCTGACAGGCTCCTGATGTGCAGGAAAGCACCCAGGCTTCCCAAACCACAGCTCCTCTCCCAGCCCCTCAGCCTCCTTCTGCTTAGAGTGGAGGATCCAGCTGAGATCTGGTTGTGCCACCAGACCATAGAATCCCAGACTTCTTTGGGTTGGAAAGGACCTTAAAACTCATCTTGTTCCGCCCCTGCCATGGGCAGGGACACTTCCCTCTATCCCAGGTGGCTTCAAGCCCCTTCCAACCTGGCCTTGGACACTTCCAGGGATCCGTGGGGCAGCCACAGCTTCTTTTGGGCACCCTGTGCCAGGGTCTGCCCACCCTGAGATTCCCTCAGCCTCTCCTTTTTTCCTCCATGGACACAATGCAATACCTGTGCCTGGAATTCCTAGCAGGATAAAAGCACAAAGTGTCTTGCTACGACTCTTGTATGAATAAATACAATTCCTAGCAGGATAAAAGCACAAAGTGTCTTGCTACGACTCTTGTATGAATAAATAAATAAGTAAATAAAAATAGCTCCCCCAAGAATTGTTTTTAAAACCGTCTTACTCAAGATTCACGTTCTTCCATCAGTGAAACAATAAGCCCTCAATAAGTATTTATGGTTGTCCAGAAGCAAACCTGTGCCCAGTGGAGCTGTGGCAGCAGCAGAAAAGGGGGCCCAGAGGAGGGGCAAACCCAGGGCCCCAGGATCCTCCATCCACACAGGGAGAGCTGGGCTCGGGGTCCCACACGCTGGGCAGGGAATTCAGGTGTGACAAACTCATCACAAACTGCTCTCACCACCTGCTTCCCACCCACCCCAGCTTACCTGAGCCACCTGAGGTCAGAGGTCCCTCAGCAACTTTCACCCTTTGGGGTGTAAGTGCAGACAAGTGGGCAGGAGCCAGGGCTTTGAGAATTTTCTATTAAGCACCAATTTAACCCACATTAAGGAACGTTAATCCCATGATAGATCTGCCTATGAAATAAACCCAAGGGCAGCAGCATTGCCCCAGACAAACCTGCCCCTCCAAGTGCTGTGATTTCCCCTCAGCCAACTCATTATAAACCCAGGAGTGCTGAGTAACTCCTTAAATTGGGAGGAGAAGAGCTCGTGGAGGGGAGTGAGCAAGTGAATGAAACCAGCCAGGACTGGAGGTGTTCTAGCAGCTCTGAAAATGGGAATGTTTGAGGTTCTCCATGAAAAGATAGTGGAGCTGTTCCCATGGCAACAGAGAGAGTTGCCAGGCTGCGGGTGATGGGTTCTAATGTGTGCTACGAGTCCGACGTGGTGAGGGGTGGGAGACCAAGGACAACGCTGATACTTTATACATATGCAATTTTTGATGAGTAAATCCAACGTGACTCCTTTGTTCCAGGGGAGAGAAGCTTTTCCCACAGGGAGAGGCGTTACCAGGGCAGGAGCAGCGAAATAACTCATAACAACTCACTCAGATCTGTAAGAGATGCTCCAACATCTGAACAAAAATTATACTTAATGATAATTTTTTACTACATAAGGGAGAGAAGCCAACAACTCACGAGCTGAGAGCAGGGCAGCTGATCCCCAAACTGTGACTAGTCACGAGCCGTAAGTTTTTGACAAATGAGTCAAAACCATTTCGATTTTAGAGTGATTAAAGCCCAGTTTGGGAGGGCAGGGTGAGAGCTGGGGGTGCTGCTGAGGGACCCCTGTGGTGGCCATGGGGTACAGGGGATACAGGACCCCCCTGACAGCAGTGGGGAGCCCTGGCATGTTGGTGTTTCCCCTCTGCCCTCAGCTTGAAGGTAGATTTAGATGGGAGATTGGGCAGGAATTGTTCCCTGGGAGGGTGGGCAGGGCCTGGCACAGGGTGCCCAGAGCAGCTGTGGCTGCCCCTGGATCCCTGGCAGTGCCCAAGGACACTGGGGCTTGGAGCAGCCTGGGCCAGAGGGAGGTGTCCCTGCCATGGCAGGATGATGGATGAGTTTTAAGGTTCCTTTTAACCCCAAGCAGCTGGGATTCTGTGATTCCACAACTTCAGCCCAAGGGCACGGCCCGGGTGTTCTCCTGAAGAAATCTGGTGGGAGCAGAAGCACCCGTGAGGATCCTTCACGTGCCCAATCACTCCCAGCAGAGCCCAGCAGCAATCTGCAAACTCACTGTGGATTCCTAAGTGTCGGGAGCAATTAACAGCTGGGCTGTTTGATAATCATCAGTACCCAGAGATAAGCCAATAAAATGTGTATACAACCTTATCACGACACCCAGGCACGGCACAGAGCTCACCTGCTGAGCCTTGATCTGCTCCTGCAGCTCTCCAGGGCTCTGCAAAAGGCTTTAATGCAGAGCCTGCACTCCTCAGAGCTCCTGGCCCTGCTGCTGCTTTCACACAGCCCCACAGAAATGACAAGGGGCTGGAACCCGGCGAGGCTGTGGCAAAGGAGAAAAGCTGCCCAGCTCGTTGGGAGAGGGAAGCAGGATCTGGGCTGGTGTCAGAGAGCCTGGGACTCAGGCAGGCTTTGAAGGGCAGGCAATGAAAAGCAAACTCTGGGAGACAAAGCAGTCTGGCCCAGTTTTGATGGGGCACAAAAATGTGCGGAGGAGAAACTTGAGGCAGACACAGAGGGAAAGAGGGGATGTAGCTGAGCTCCTGGGCAATGACAACATCTCATTCCTAAGCAGCAGCGAGGTTTGAAATTCCTTTGTAAAACCAAGGTGGACATGAGGCCAAGCTTCTTTGTCCTAGGCTCAGTGCAGCTGATTGGGCTGCAATTAAAACCCAGAATAATTGAGTAGTCACCAGCCCTTCGCTCCTTGCAAGCCCGACTGCTGCAGCGTTCCCACTGTTTGGGCTGTGTATTGTTGGAACAAAGGCCCTGAGGAACAGGACTATGTCCCTCTGCTCCCCAGGGCCTCTTTTCCTCAGTCTGGGTGTCAATCTAAGCCTCTTTACTCCTAAAGAGATTTTAAGGAACAGAGGTGGTAGTTAATATTTCTATTCATTGCAGCCCCAAGGGCACCCTGCAACACCAAGAATCAATCACCTTCCTTCAGGCTCCTGGGAAGCATCCATCATCCCATTCTTCCACTTGGAATGTGGCGTGACTGACCAACAAACAGGAAAACCCACCTTCCTAAGGCTCACCATTGACCCAGAACTCTCACAACCCCCGAGGTGCATCACAAAAAAAGCAGCAACCACTGTTTTGTTACAGTAAATCAGTGTTGACCTAAACCTCGCTGCAATTTTTGGCTTTTTAGAAGGAACTCTTGAGTTTCACTGCAGAGACAGTGATCTGCGGGATCCCTCCAGCTACCAGGGTAGACAAGTCCTGGAAACATCAAACCTCCCACACACTGGTTGAACTGAAACACCAGGACAAGCAGCTCTTGCAAGAGGCCACGAGGTCACGGCCCAAAATTCCTGTGGCATCCAAAAGGTTCCAGTGACTTCCCCCAGACAGAGTCAGGCTGCAAACTCCTGCAAGTGCAAGTCCCTCTGCTTAGACACAGCACTGGCCAAGGTGGGTTGGAGGTCCTGGTGTCGCCGAATCCCCCAGACAGAGCCCTGTTGTTTGCAGGGCTGTTTCCTGCCTCTCCCCAGCCAAAGCCCATGAATGCTGTCCTGCTGGGTGCAGGTGAGATGGAAAACAGATTCCTTTCCTTGCCCTTTGGCTGCTCTTCAAGGAGCCACCTGTAAAAATCCCTCTGCAATGATGTGATTATTCAGTAGAGATTGAGCAGAGACCACGGGGCTGGTTTGGAGAACGTGGGCTGGGAACAAACCTGGCTGTGACCCACTGGACCAGATGTTTTGTTGCTGTTGCTACCCAGGCTCCGTTTCACAAGTCACTGATGACACCTTGGTCAGTGTGTGAGCTCAGGGGAATAAAGCACTGCAGGCACAGAGCTCTCCTCCCTCGCTCAGCCCACCAGGGCTCCCTCCCTGCCACATCTGGAAGCAGAGAGGAGAGTGGACACAAACTGCCAGAGCTGCTCCCAGCCTTCAGAGCAGACAGGAAAATGGAGTTCCAGAGTTAAAAAGAACAAGGGGCATTGCAGAATCTGTCAGCTCCTTCCACAGGCTCATATGAGTCGATAATTAACAAAAGAAAGAACAGATGCTATGAGACACATTTCTTCTAAGGGTATTTACTTGCTTCTACCTACAACTGTGCCTGAAAATGTGGTAATATGAAACTGCATTCCTAATCATTGGGTTGCTTTGTATCAGATTAGTAATGATTCATTACCAGGATTTTGTACACTTTTCACCACTTCTTTCTTTTGTTAACCCTCATCAGGCAATTCAGCTTTGGCATGGCAAATAGATGCTGGCCTGAGGGGAAATAAAATTAATATCAAAACTACAATAACAATTGTCTCCTGAGTCCTGGACTGGTTTTTTTATGCCAATGGCACAAGAACCAGCACAGTTTATTCTGGCTCAAGCTGGATGGCTTGTTACAGGAATTACCATAGGAGTATCTGAGGGTGTTGAGGCCCTGGCACAGGGTGCCCAGAGCAGCTGTGGCTGCCCCTGGATCCCTGGCAGTGCCCAAGGCCAGGTTGGACACTGGGGCTTGGAGCAGCCTGGGACAGTGGGAGGTGTCCCTGCCATGGCAGGGATGGGATGGGATTTCAGGTACCTTTTAACCCAACCCCTGCTGGTTCTTTCTCACTTCCTTGCTGTAGAATGGCATTCTCAGAAGCTGTTGAAGAAGGCAAGACCCTGATTCTCCCTCCTGGGCTGCTGTCTCTAACACAGGCAGATGTGAGGCTGGCATCTCCCAGGGATGTTTTTCCCCTTCCCTGGGCCCAGACCCTGCTGATGAGGAGAAGCAGAGCACAGGCTCATCCCAAGGCAGCTCTGTCAGCCCAGTTGAGACACCTTTGCCCCTTGTGCAATTGTTTTGCTAGAAAAGGAAGCAGGTTTCACTGCCTCCAGTTGCTCAGCCTTGTCCTTCTCCTCAAACTCCCCTGGCAGGTCCAGCAGGCCAAAATTCACCCACACAGATGGTTCAGCTGCTTTTGTGAAGTTCTCCTTCCAGCTGGGCTGACCTCATTATCTTTAGAGTGGGCTCCACGTGCTGCTGGATTCCCCTCAATTTGCTGGTGGTCCTTTTTGCACCACACAGGGCAAGAACAGGAAAGGGGCTTGGGAGAGAGCAGGGAATGCAGAAGATGTCCAGGAACTGGAGCAACCATGGGGCAGCAACCCTGTCTGATGTGTCCCCAGCACTGAGTGACCCTGGGTGGAGCTGCCCTCAACCCATGTTTTACACCCACCTGAAGCTCTGAGATGCTGATTTGCCCCCTGTTTTTAACGCTGAGCCTGGCACTGGTGAAGGGCAGTGCTGGCAAGGACACCCAGAGCATGCCTGAGGTTCAGAGCCATGAGGAAGGAGCTCAGCCCTTGCTATCAAAACAGCCTGGAGGGGAAATAAGGGTGAGAAAGGCAAGGGGAGAGAGCAGAGAGGTCACAGCAGGATCTAGCAGAGCTGCAAAGGCAAAGTGCAGAAATACTTCCTCCTCCTGCAAAGCTGCTCCATCAAGACTCCTATCCACGGACACAGCTGGGGAACAGCGGCACTTGTGTGCCAGGACAGGCTTCTCCCTGCTGTACAAAAGGGAACACAGAGCAGCATCTCTGTGCCACCCACCAAAACTGGAACAAAGGCTGGAGGCCCTGCAGAGCCCTGTGTGCTCTGCCTGTCTCTGGAGAGACCCAGAGCACCCAGGGCCAGCTGTGGCACAGCCCTGCTCCACACAGCCTTGCTGCTGGGCACCTCCAAACACTCCTCCTGAGACAGCCCCAGCATGAGGAGAGCTCAAATAGCATTTAGAGCAGACAGAAACACCTTTAATGCACCCACAGGCAAAATCGGGGATGTTCTCCACCCTCGAATGGCTGAATTATACTGAAAAAGTAATTAAATAACTAAAAAAAAATTCTCTCTCTCCCAGCTGAAACCAGGACAGGAGTTAACAAGATTTTTTATGTCACTCCATTTTCTGGGATAGCTGCAACCCTTACAAAGTTGCAGACAGACATTCAGCCCAAGGAGCTGGATAAGGGGATCCTCTTTTACAGGGCAAGTCACAAACCAAATTCCCCACTGTGCACAACTCACCAGAATTAACCTAAAGGCGACTGCAAAGCCTGAATCTCGCAGCAGCTGTGCCAGAAAAGGCTCTTGGAGAGAGATAACTCCATTTTCTGCTGTGCAGCATCAGCTCCAGCCTTTATCAGACACTGCTTTCAATGTCCATCTTCCCTCCAGCCACCTGCACCACATCCCATTCATTGTTCCCAATCATTTTCCAGTGAGCCCAGCGCCCACAGCACCAAGAACAGGGGGTTCTGCCAAGGAGCAGATGCTTTGGAGCATTCAGGAGTGTGAGAATGCTGGACAGTGGCTTCAGTTGTCCAGTCCCCACCTCTTGTTATCCTGCAAATCACAGCCCAACTGAGCCTGAAGAGCCTCACTGAGCTCTAAGTTCCTCTGATCCCTCAGGAAAGCCCACAGACTTGAATTCTATGTAAAAATTCTCTCCACAGCGAGGCTCAGGGGTTTGGAGAGGATACACGGTTTGTTCGTGTCACAGGGATCACACCCCTGCTGTAAAGATAAACTGTCACCTCTAAGTGTGAGCAGGGAGCGAGTCCAGCTCCCCGTGTGCCAGTCGGGAGGATTTCAGGGCACGCAGGGCTGCACCACCCTCTAGTGCACACTCACAGCAGCGCCTCTGGTGTCCCCGCCGGGGCACTGTGGGAAAGAAAAGGCGCAAAAGAAAAAAATTCCGTCATCCAGCCCGGCTGAACCTGCCCCGGAGCTGTGGGAGCAGCAGGGAGAGAACTCCTCTGAGTGGGAACCCCAGAGCAGAACCAAGGGGTATCCTGGCCTTGGCACAGGGAAAAGCCACAGTCCTGCACCCCAGCACTCTGCACACGCAGCACTCTGCACCCCAGATCCCTGGAACCCTGATCCCAGGAATCCCAGACCCTGCACATGCAGCACTCTGCACCCCAGATCCCTGTATCCCCAGAATTGCAGACTCTGCACAGCCAGCACCCTGCACCCCACAGCCCTGTATCCCTGGAGTCCCAGAGCCTGCACCCCACAGCCCTGTATCCCTGGAATCCCAGAGCCTGCACCCCACAGCCCTGGATCCCTGGAGTCCCAGAGCCTGCGCCCCACATCCCTGGATCCCTGGAATCCCAGAGCCTGCACTCCAGAGCAGCCAGCTCAGCTCCTGCCATGCAGAGCTTTACCTGCACAATTCCTGGGTAATTCCTGGCACAGGAGTGAAACCTTTCTCATCTCAAAACACAGAAACAGATTTTCACTACCAAAACGTGGAAGCAGAAGGAGATGTTCACTGCTAAAACTGTTTTCTCACACTCTTGAGCAGCACCAGGCCAGCAGAGCAGCCACTCCCTCTCAGCTGCTCAGCTGTCTCCTCCTCAGCCAAACTTGCCACCAGCACTGGGAATGGCCAGTTCATAAGCTGGGATTCAGTCTCTTCACAGATGTGAAAAACTGGGGGAAGTCATCACTGTGAGTGTCAGTTCTGCAGGTACAGGCTGAAACACAAGAGACCTTTCTACCAAGCAATTAAAATAAAACAACCTGGATTACAAATTCCTGCTGCAGGAGAGCACCATGTCAGCCTCGGAATGAGGGGATCCTCAAGTGACCAAGAGAATCCCCAAAACAATCCTAAAATAACCTCCAAGTCTGAGCAGAGCATGGGCCTGAGCAGGTTCATGGCCAAGGTTTGGCAGCAGCCCGAGATGTTATTTTGTCTAAGTTATCAGGACAGTTTAAACAGTTTGAAACCAAAACTTTGCAGGAAATACCCAACTGTTACACCCAAGACCTGCTGCCAACAAATCCAGTATCAGAACTGCTGAGAGGCTCCCAAAGGCAACCCTGACCCTGGGAGCTGCAGTGGAGACAAGAGGAACAAAGGAAATGTGGGCTGCAGGACTGTGCACCTGTGTCAAACACAGAGACCACCTTTCCTGTTCCCCCACAGGATATCACATGCTCCTACACCAAGGGAGAAATAAAGCACCAAGGTGGTGAAGGGAGGGGAGTCACTGCCCTCACACAGCATTTCTGAGCTCAGAAAGAAGAAAACCACACAGAGGGGGAAGGAGCAGCACCAGGAGGGAGTTCCACCTCAACTTAACTACGGTGTTTGGGTTTTTTCGACACAGCTTCAGGAAACAGGAGAGTCTCCTGAGCATGACTTGGCACTCAGAGTGCTCAAGTCCCAGGAAACAAGAGCTGATGGGGGGAAGAAAAAGAAGGAGGTTTAGATCAGGTATCAGGACAAGGTTCTTTCCACAGAGGGTAGCTGGGCACTGAACAGGCCCCTGCACACTCCAGCTGAGGCAGCAGCAAAAGCAGAACTGCAACAGAAACAGGGACACAAGTGAGCCATGAACAGGCCTGCCAGCCTGGAGCTTTGGGGCGACCCAACTGCAACCTGCCAGTGCCTGAAGGGAGCCTTCAAGGAAGATGGAGAATGGACTCTTCACAAGGGCCTGGAGGGACAGGACACAGGGAATGGCTTCCCACTGCCAGAGGGCAGGGCTGGATGGGAGATTGGGAAGAAATCCTTCCCTGGGAGGGTGGGCAGGGCCTGGCACAGGGTGCCCAGAGCAGCTGTGGCTGCCCCTGGATCCCTGGCAGTGCCCAAGGCCAGGCTGGACACTGGGGCTTGGAGCAGCCTGGGACAGTGGGAGGTGTCCCTGCCCATGGCTGGGGTGGCACTGGATGATCTGAAAGGTCCTTTCCAACCCAGGTAATTTCTATGATTCTTTTTCAAAAACTGAATCTCACTCCACCTACTCTCAACCCCTACTGTCACTGAGGAACATCACAGTCCTGCTCTTGGTAACTGGCTTCACTTCAAGCTACTCCTTTGCAGAAAAGCTGGGAGGAAAGGGAGAGACTGGTTCATCTTCTGGCTCTCTTTGTGAAAGCCCATCTGAGAAAAGGCTGCTGGGGCTGGTGGCAGCAGTGGACATCTCTGAGAGTGCAGCACATCTTACCACATGCCACAAGAGCTGGAACCTCAAACAGGAACTGGTTTCAGTGGAACTCATCTCCTCTGACTCTTCCTTCTCTTGAGCATCTTCTCCAGGGACACCGAGAAGGCCAAGGGAAGCCAGGATCAGCCTCAAGAGCCCACACCACCTGCTCAGCCACACCAGGGCTCCACACTTACTGAGCAGAGTTAAACACGCAGGATGCCAAGCTTTAAAATATGTTGTTTGGTTTTTTTGTTTTGTTTTGTTTTTTTAATAAAATGTACAGTCAGATTTTAAGTGGATCTACAAGAAGACAGTCAGCTACCTTTAAGAAAAGTAAACCTTGCAATGCACTGCATACAGTTTTCTAACCAGCAAGAGCCAGTGAGCTGGGTGGGCTGCAGCATTTCCTGAAGGAGCTTCAGTGGCTTTGTTCTTGTTTCCACCACGTGGGCAGAGACACCCAGAAGGCAGCAGAGGCTCAGTTCCTCTCCCCTCAGTCCTGCCCTGCAGCTGCAGCTCAGCGTGAGGCTGGAGTGGGCACAGTGGGCAGCGGCAGCTCCATGGAGGGAGTCTCAGTCACTTCAGCTGGGCTGGGCTTGCGGAGCTCCAGTTTCTCGCTGAGTTGGTTGTAAAGCTCCTTCACAGCTTCCCCACTCTGCAGGATGAGAATAAGGGAAACAGGACAGTCACACTCCACTCTAGCCAGAACACCGAGTGTGCCTTCACTGTGTGTGTTTAACACAAACCAGCACAGAGGAGGAAGCCACAAGGTAATCAGGCCACAGCTTGGCACACTTGGCTCGTGTTCCATTCAACAACGTCCGGTAAGGCAGCTGCTTTCATTTGTAATCAGTTTTCCCTTTCTCCTGTTCCCCTTCCTACCTGCTTGGTGGGCTCCAAAGCTTTCTGGAGAGACTCTAGTTTGGCTGGGGCCACTTTGTGATGCAGATGCAGCAGCAGCCTGAGCACATGTCTGTGCACATTCTCCTTCCTGCAAGAGCCATTTGAAAGCTAAGTAACCAAGACAAACAAACCAGAACAAGGAAGCCACAGCAACAGCACCAGAATAATTCACCCCACCATAGACTGTTACAATTTTCCAAAACCCCTCAGAATTGGAGCTTCTGTAGAGGGTCAACTTAGTGTAAGCACTAACACTGCCTTAGACCTTCAAGGATTCAAGGAATTGTTCCCTAGAGTGGATTACCTGCACAACCATGAGGAGGGAGGAGATTTTAAGCACAGTGTGGAGGAAGCAGCAGCACATGCTGCTATGCCCCAGCAGTAATTTCAGCCACTTTTAGGAAGCTTTCTGGAGGCTGAGCTTGTCTGCAGGCCACCAGCTAAAGGAGTGAGTGGCCAGAGGTAACAACAGACTTCTGTGTGCTCCTGATACTGCAAAGAGCTGAAGTTAACTCCACATAACCGGAGCTACTGCAAAGCCTGAAGGATACTCTCCTTTGCAACTCCAACTTAGGGATAATGAATTGCAGTTTAGATAATAATTCGCAGTCAAGACATAACCATTTTGCTGATAAAAACTTCATCCCAAAACATGCCACCCTTCCTTGAAGGAAATCAGCATCAGGCTGATATTTCCACTGCCTGTGAAGAATCTGGTGAACTATTAAACTATTGTTCAAAGCAGTTAAACCTCTGTCAGGCATTCTGTGAACTCCCTCTTGCCAGTGAGAAAAATCTGTTTCACCTGGAGCAGGCAGTGAGGAAGAAGCCATCAAAGAGACTGGTGCAGAACTCCTCCAGTGCAAACTCATCACTGAGCAGGGTGAGGTTACCAGTGAGCAGATGCAGGAAAATGTCACTGAAGGCCAAGTCACTGAATGTCTCAACTACAAAACATGGGAAGAGACAGAGACTGACAAGGATGTGCCAAAACCTGTCCACACAGCTCCTGTTCCTGCTGAAAACCCTGCAGTGAAGTTTCATCATAGAATGGTTTGGGTTGGAAAGGACCTTAAAACTCATCCAGTGCCACCCCTGCCATGGGCAGGGACACCTCCCACTGTCCCAGGCTGCTCCAAGCCCCCATCCAGCCTGGCCTTGGGCACTGCCAGGGATCCAGGGGCAGCCACAGCTGCTCTGGGCACCCTGTGCCAGGCCCTGCCCACCCTCCCAGGGAACAATTCCTGCCCAGTATCTAATCAAAGCCTACTTTCTTTCAGTCATTCTTTTCTCATTTCCTTTGACAACAGGCAGCCCAGGCAGGTGGCTTTGATCTTTCAGACATAAAAAATTAGGAGCAGATTGCTTCAGAGCTCTCCTGCAACTCATCCCAGAGGAGTCAGTGAACAAGGTAATACTGGTGAAAAAAATTAAGGCTGTGTTCAGTCCTATTTTGTTACCAGTTTTTTTTACCACACAAAGCCAAGCCCCAGCAACTTCTGGCTGCCTGCAATCACTGTGGGCAGCAGCAGAACTGGGGCACCTGCTTTGTTATCTTTTAGATTCATTCCAAAGAGTTCTCAACTGATCTCATTGTTAATGGAGCCCTTGATGTAAGGAACCACTGACCTCAGCCACTGTCCCTAAACTCTCACATCAGCAGAAAACTGCAGAACCCAAACACTCCTGCCAAGACTCACCACTAAGTCACCACAAGAGCCAAAGGCAGGACATTATGTTCTGCCATCCCTTTCACTCCAGGTTTAGTGGCCACCCGGGTGTCCAGAACAAGGGAAACAGCCACAGAACAGATGATGAGACAAAAACTTACCCAGTGCTGGGAGGAGCCTCAGAAAAGCATTCTTGTTCCTCTGTTTGGTGATGTGAAGGATGTAATACAGCCCAATCTCACAAGCTATTCTGTTCTCCTGCAGGAACCTGTTATGGCAGAAAAAAAAAAAGTTTATTCATTAATAAAGCTTTTTTTAAAGTACTTTTGGGATAGTTATCAAGCAGGTACAGCAGTGGCTAACCTCACACCCACTGACAGGCAGCTGTTCAGTGAGTGAGCAGATGGATCATCCCTATGTTCGCTACCACACTCCAGAAAAACTGAACATTCAGCAAACAGCTGGATTTAACTGTGAACATTTCTAATGTATTCATGATAAAAGTGCTGCTCAAAATGGGGTTTAGAAGAAGCCCAAATACTCAAAAATTATATGAAGTCCAATACTGTTTTAGTCTCCCAAAAGTCAAACGTCAACACTGTGGTAGAGGAGAGCACAACTACCAGGACCCAGTATCCCAGATTCTGGCACACAGACAAGAATTGTGCTAACAATCAGTGGAAGATCTGAACACAACAGAGCACACAGAGGTTTTAATTATCTTTCTGACATCCCTGGAGTGACAGTTTACAAACAGAGAAAGAGTGTGGGTGTCAAAAATGCCAACTTTATAACTTCCAATAGTGCTCTTCAACACGGGTACTCATCCAGCTGCACCCAAATATCACCCAAAACTCAACATTCACTGCCTGGGAAGCTGAACAGAAACACCAAATACTCTCATATTGAATGAGAGAATGGTCATCACAGGAAATATTATTTTATGTAGATAAATTTTATTCGAGGGAGCACAAGGGAATCCTGTTTTGTTAAAGTTCAGACTTGATGAATTAGCACTGAACCTTATCCCAGGAAGCCTTGCCTTTACCACAGGCAGTTTTCCCCTGCAGGTGAGGCTGCTTTGGTGCCAGACCCTGCAGTGGGTGCAGCCAGGCACCTACTTGGTGAAAGCCTCGGGAATGGTGCTGGGGTAGGGGATCGGTCCCTTCTCCTCCGAGGGCAGCTTCTGATCCACAGTGAAGGTGTGGTCATCCACCACAAAGGACATCAGCAGGGGCAGGAACCTGGTGATCAGCTCGGCTTCCTTGGAGGGAGGGAAGGACAGAGGGAAGAGAACAAAGCCATCAGCAGTCACTTCATGCCACCTAATGGTCCTGAAGTGCTGTGACAAAAGCAAGGCAGCGTGAGGAACCTCATCCCACACTGAGGAAAACCAGACATCCAGTTCCAGTCAAAATTCCTGAATAATTCACTTCCACATGTTCCGTGGTAATTAGGAAAACTCTACTTCATCTCACTACAGAAATATTCCTGCTCAAACCCTGTCTTTGGACAACTGTGTAGCATTTCTTCTGAGAGACCCTTCCCAGCACTGCTGCAGGCATGGGACGTGTTCAGGATGACATCAAACTGCTGGTAGCAACAATTACAGACTCCCAGCATGGCCCAGGCCTATTTGTGGTAACACAGCCACAAATAAATCAGATTTTAAAGACTGATTCAGAGACTCCCTGTGGAAAGAAACTGAGCATTTTCCCTTATAGGTTCATGAGAGAGCACAAATCACAGTACCACCTTCAGAATGACTGGTCACTCTCACTGCTACAGTCCCAGTGTTAATGCACACCCTCCCTGGCATGGTTTAAACATCCCAGCAGCCAGGAGTGGGTGTATTTTGGAGATTTCAAATGTGCCCCTAGGTATTTATAAAATATTTACTGCTTTATAGTTCAGAACAGAAAGAGCAAATTCCTCCTGAGGAACAGCTCTGCTGTGCTCCTGAGGGTTGGCCCTCCTGCCCTCAGCTGAACTACACCAGGGATTCCTGTAATACTGGGAAAGGATTTCTAAAGCATGGAAAGGTTACAGTTCACTGTGGCACTACACTAAACTGCTGTAACAGAGAGTTGGGAGGGGAAAAACCATTTTCCTTGTCAATGAAAAGCTTCTAAACTGCTACCAGAGTTTGAGACCAGTCCTGGAAATCCTGCTTTCCTCACACACGACATGTTCTACAAACCCATCAGTTGTGTACAACTCCAGGAAAAATGAGAGCAATGAGCAACCAGTGGAGAATTTAACAGAGGAGGATTTTACACGCTGATTTTAGAACAGTAAGGACCAGGCACCCATGGAAACAAAAAGGTAATGGAAGCTCACAGCAAGTCCAGAACAGCTACCACTGTTTTCTCCCAAGAAACCTCTGAAGAGACATTTGGAGAACAAATGCTTAATCAGGAATGCAATAAAATAATAAACAAGTCGAAATTTGATTAATTGTGTTAAATTCTTAACATCCAAAGAGCTCACCATTTTTGGTTCCTTGAAGACTTGGCTGTCAATCATGTCCCAGGCCCCCTGTCCCAATGACAGCATCCTAAGGAGCAGCAGCAGATCCGGGCTTTCCTCGAATTTTAAGAGAAGGAAAACAGCTTTTTTGATCTTCACTTGAAATACTTATTTGGAAGCAGTGGTTTATATTCAAAGCTGTTCTGGATTAGCTTTGTCCAAGACTGCTAAAGGCATTCAGCTCAAATTAATTGAAAACTGATCCTCAAATGGGCATCAAGTAACCGCCACAGCTCAGGGTTTGTGGGGCGTTGTAAATTTATAATGCAGCAGGAAGTCTGCAGCCATCTGAGCACATCTTTTTAAAATGTGTCCAGCCCAATTAGTGCATTGGAATATAATGTGTGAGGGGACAAACCAAGTCACCTCAGCAGAAGAAAGGAGGAGAAACGGTGTGTAAGAATGACAATTTTTTTGTTTGTTTGTTTGTTTATATTGTGTCCTGAAATCCAAATGACTTTCAGTCTTAAATTGTCACAAGGAAGTTACTCCATGCAACAATAACCTTTAACAACTCAGGGATAAACCCAGCCAGCGGCTCCCATTGTTCAGACACCTGTAGGGTGCCCTTCTTTAACACCTCTGCACCTCCTGCAGACTCCACTTACAGGAACTGTTTTACCTCAGCCACCAGACCAGAACTGTGTGAACAAACCCACGGCATTGACCGTGGCAGGAGAAAGGTGCTGCTGTCAGATAAACCGATGGAGGGACAAAGCAGGGAGACACAGATTCTACACATCATTCTGTGTTTGCACAGCTGCCAGGCAGAATGAGCCATGCAAAGAATTTGTGGTCAGTTTGGAGAGCTCCAAAATGCCCATGTCCCAACAGCTCCTGCAGAGCTCTGCAGCAGGTGCAGGAATCATGTTTCCCTTGTTCCAGCTGCCATGTTTGGGAACTTGATGAGACTTGGACAGTGCCAGTCCTTCCCTGATGGCTGTCAGTCAGCCAGGACCACAGCTCAGGTCAGGTACACAAGCTGCAATGCTTACCCTGGGTAAGGTGTCCTGCCCAACCAGGTCTTGCAGGTGCCTTATGGTGCTCAAGGCTAAGGTGTTAATGGCAAAGGGATCACACAGGATCATGGATAAGTCCCTGAGAAGAAGTAAAAACCAAACAATTATCATACATAATAATCAATGTACAGGTCCAAACCCAGCTGTGTGCACCTGATGAACGTTCTCCTGCCTTGTAAAGAAATAACATTCATAGTGGTTTTGATGTGAAAGAGCACAAAAAACAACTGCTGAAAGTCTTCTGCACTGAGATCAAGCACAAAATCTCCCACAGCCAACTGAAGATCTGCTGGGTGACAGCCCACATGCAGTGGAGCTCTGGTGGGCACAGCTCTTTGAGCTGGCAGATTTTGACCATCTCCAGAGATGCTAAGGACAGAAAGGTCTCAGAGGCTTTTGAAAAACAACAGGTAAAAGTGAATTCTCAAATAATTTAAAATAGAGTGGACAAAATCTGAAAGTACCAGCTAAATAAAATACCGTGAGGGCACCTTCCAGAAACATAAGTGTACCAGATCACAGCAGGGGTGTCACTTGAAGCTAATGAAGTATTTCAACTGACAAACATCACCAGCCCATTCTCTGGGGGCTTAAAGCCAGAAAAGTCATTCATAATGAGTTATTCTGACTCCCTAAGAAAGGCTCCTGAATTTTGTTATGAGGCCACAGGGGAGACCCAAGAGTGGCAAGTGAAGCAGTGCAAGCTCTGCCACCAGGACACGCCCAGGGCACTGAGGGATGTTTGGGATGTGACTGCACAGAGGGGCTGCTGCAGGTTTGCTGGCTTTAGGGAGGAATTAACACCTACAGCACGTGTCAGATGTTGTGAGTCCTAGGAAGCCATTTTCAGTTTCCCAATAAATTGCCCAAGTGCCTTACCCCAACACTTGTTCTTGTCCTTTCTTCACCCCATCCAGGAATCCTTGCAATTCCCGAGCTCTCTTGTTGTCCACGAACTTCTCTCGAATGCAGGCGTCGAGGCACCAGGTGAACTGTCACCAAATGGAGGGAGCTTTATGAACTCATTAAACCAGCAATAAATCACAGAGGAAACAGGCTCAGAATGACCTCAAAATATCTGCAACTGAGATGCTTCATTAAGGCACCTGGGCATAGTACCCCACTGGTGACAAACACAGAGGTCAGAAAGGCCAACACCTCAAAAGGAGGTTAGGAATGCCCAGGGAAGTTAACCTGGGGTCACTTTCTCCACTTCCAGGGAAGGCATTTCCTAGGAATCAAGGAGCAGGCATTTATTAAATCCATCACTGCCCTGCACACCCGTGGATTTACATAAGTAGGAGACTAAGAAAGAAGCAGCGTCACTTAGAAATAAAATGTGGTTTATTTTGGCCATTGCAATAGCACTCCCACTCTCTAAATAAAGGAATATTGACAGTGGAGCTGTTTCTGCTTTAGAGCCGTATTACTGAACTATTTTTTAGGCAGAATACATGTAAAACCTAACAACTACTTCAGAGAAAAAGCCTTGTTCCAGGTCAGAGTGATGCTACCATGAACAAGGGGCCAGTAACAAGATCCTGCTGTGACATTTCCACATCTCTCACTTCCCAATATTCTAATTGTTTCATGGTTTCTTATAATTCAATATCCACAGTATTTACTGTCACACACACAGTTTACTGACAGATGGCACATATCCACAACTAAGAGGAAAGCCTGGAGTAAGAACCTGGGGCCAGCTGATGGTTTTCATTATTTTTGCAGCATCTACATAGAAGTCAGATTAGACATTGCTTTTAACACTGCCAAAGTACCCCAAATGTGAATGATTCATGGGTTATGAAATGAAAGCAAACTGCTGGTTAACCAAGATGAAGTTTTCACCTGAATTCCAAGGAATATAAGATGACATTTAGGTTCAAGGTCTGAACTCTCTTTACAGAAAGGACTCATCTTCTGTGGGCTCTTTCCAGAAAATTCTCCATAAATACCCCCATCTGTCCCACATGATTGGTACCTTGTGACAGGGGTCAACAGTGCAGATCTCACTGATCTCCAGGTCGTGCAGCGACATCAGGAGCTCTGCCCTCAGCGTGCAGTAATGGACATTCCTGGTGCGCAGGAACAGCGTCCTCAGGAACTGCAGCACCATGTCATAGAGCTTCACGTTCTTCCCGATCATCTGCGTCAGCTTCTGCACCACCTGAGCTCGGAGTGCAACAATGTGGCCTCAGTACCAAGAGATGCTCTCATTCTACTCACACACAAATGTGAATTAATCATGTCAGGTGATTTACCAAGACTGAAGCATCTGCAGGGACATGAGGTCCTGAAAAGGAACTGTTTACTCCCAAATTTGAAAGAGCATTCATTCAAGAGACGTTCACGAAATCCTCAACAGCCGTAACATGCTTTTTGTCTCAACCCACAAGTTTCTTTTTTCTACCCTTCTGATTCTCCCCCCATCCCCTCGGGGGAGTGACCAAGTGGGTGTGTGGTGCTGAGTGTGCAGCTGGGGTTACAGCACAACTCTGCAGGGCAAACCTGGAGTAAACTGCACCAGAGCACTGAGACCAAACGATTCTGAAACAAACCAGGCCTAAAACAACCCCTCATGTAACAGATGTGCTGTCCTCTATGACATTAAAGCTTTATACTGCCTTATAGTTAATTTAATTCAAAGAGCAACTTTTCTGGATGCCAATTAACTAGAACTTTCTACATACTTTTTTTTTTTTTTTAAAGCAACTTCGGTTGAGCTATATCTACTAAAAAGGTCCCAAGAAAGCAGATTTAACCTATCAGCATCCTCAAACTGATGTTAGAGATGTTTAGCCTTCAGAACAGCTGAAGTGCATTAAAGCCAGACTGCACAACAGAGAAAAAAAAAATCTTTTTTTAAAGTGCATAAACAGCTTAGAACATTCATCATTTATTACACAACAACTAAAATAATTCCTGCTGCCTTCATCAAGATGCATAGGAGAAAATGGCCTGGTGTTCCCTGTAAAAGTTTGTCCAGCTGAACAACTTCAGCAGCAAAGGTGGGCAGGGGAAAACAGACCCTGTTATGTGATGGTTGATTGGAAGCTGATAAATGCCCCTCACATTGTGAGGATTTCCTTGTTCTTACCTCTCCCTGGCGTCTCGTTTTGGGAGAGGGACTGAAGAAATTTTGCAAGAAGGAAATATCATTGCTGAAGAGAATGTTCTCCTTCTCCAGGATGTATTGCTTCAGCAGGGGTGACACCTCATCCCCAAAGAGAGCCTGGTTGTCCTGCCAGATCTGTCTCTTCACCTCCACAGCACAGGCCTTGTACAGGTCCTTATCAGCCATCACCAGCTTCAGCTTCTTCTCAGGGACCTGCAATCCACAGAGCAGTTCCACAGTGAGCAGCACCTGCCTGACTGTCCACGTAACACATAACTGACTACAGGGGGCATCTAAATCATGGAATCACAGAATCCTGAGCTGGAAGGGACCCACAGGATCATCCAGCCCCTGTCCCTGCACAGACCCCCACCAACCCCACCCTGGGCATCCCTGGCAGCGCTGTCCAAAGGCTCCTGGAGCTCTGGCAGCCTCGGGGCCGTGCCCATTCCCTGGGGAGCCTGGGCAGTGCCCAGCACCCTCTGGGGGAAGAATCTTTCCCTGCTCTGCAGCCTGAGCCTGCCCTGGCCCAGCTCCAGCCCTTCCCTGGCTCCTGTCCCTGTCCCAGAGCAGAGCTGGGAGCTGCCCCTCGGGAGGAGCTGCAGCCCCCGGGGAGCTCTGCCCTCAGCCTGCTCCAGCTGAACAATCCCAGCGCCCTCAGCTGCTCCTCGTGGGCCCCTCCAGACCCTTCCCCATCGTTTCAACATTTTCCAACAGCTTTAGACGTTTTTTTATCTTGTGCCCTCAATGTGAGGCTGCCCCAGCACAGAGCAGAGCAGGACAAACCTCTCCATGCCCTGATCCCCACCTCAGGCAGTCTGGGCATTCACCCACCTGGTGTAGCAGTAAACCAGCCCTAAGAGACTTCTTCAACAACCAAATCACACACCCTTCATTCTTTCAAAGAAGAAAAAAGATTTAAACCTCCAATGCTGAGATCTGAGGTGATATTTCCAAATTCAGTAACTTAGTGAAGTTCCAGCAGTGTTTTGAATCCATTACCTTGAGTGTAACATGATGCCTTTAGTAAGGAAACTCCTACTACAGATTTTAGTTTCACAGATCTGATTCTCCCTCCTGCCTACATTTAATTGCACTCTTCAAGTCTTACCTCTCAATTGTTAGAGATTTGTAAATCAGCTGTGGAAAAATTCACCTATCAGCAAAAGCAAACTTGACTTTTTAGGAAGCTGCACAGATTTAATAAAATAGGGAAACAGTCTAATCTGATTATGAAAATGTAAAACGCTTTTTGAATTAGTCCACTGAGTTAACAGCACATACAAGAATGTATTGAATCCTCAGTCAGTCCCTGACACTGAACAACAAACCTGCAGAAGGTGCAGAGGGAGCAGAGCCCACCTGCCAGAGGCACACCAGAGATGTCACACCAGCGACACCATGTCACACCAGTGACACACCAGTGACACCATGTCACATCAGTGACACATCACACCAGTGACACCACGTCATATTAGTGACACTGTGTCACATCAGTGACACACCACGGCACATTAGTGACACCACAGCACACCACATCACACCAGTGACAGTACATCACATCAGTGACACACTACTTCACACCAGTGACAGCATGTCACACCAGTGACAGTACATCACATCAGTGACACCACATCACACCAGTGACAGTACATCACATCAGTGACACACTACGTCACACCAGTGACAGCATGTCACACCAGTGACACCACGTCACACCAGGCAAACCAGCGCAGTGGTCCCACCTTGGGCAAGTGCTTCATGACACACATGACCACAGGCTGTATCGAGGGCATCTTGACCAGGGAAAAGCTCTTCTCTAGGAGATCTTCCAGCTTCTTGTATCTGAACAGATGGAAAAGCACGAGACTGAGTACCATGGAGCAGTAAGGGAAAAAAGTGGCCACCTCAAAGCCACTGGAACTCAGACCCTGAGGAACCCAACCTTCCTTTACAGAAGTCGCCCATCCACTGCATTTTCACACAGAATTCCCAGCTCACTCCAAAGAAACTGCTGACAAACCTCTCCTCGACCTTCCCCTCCAAAGCGATGGCAGAGACTCTCTCCAGCAGCTTCTCCCGCAGCTCATCGAACACGGACTGGTGGAACTCGAGCCGGGGGGTGCCGTGCAAGTCCAGGAAGGGCAGGGCATACTGCAGCGAGGGCAGCAGCACCCCGTTCTCCGTCTGCAACACAACCCGCAGCCGGACCTGAGAGCAGCACTCGGGATAACAAATAAAGCGAGGAAAAGCCCAGACAGCACTGGGGCCCGTCCCGTGCTCCCCGGCCCCGCACGGCTCCTCCGCGGCGCCCAACGCACCTGGAACTGCTCGATGGCCTTCAGCGGCTCCGTGCAGTTCGTGAGGGTCTCCTTGAGGTCCTCGCCGTTGGCCACTCCCAGCTCCTGCAGCCCCGCGTACATCTCGGCGTGGCCGGGTCCGCGGGGCCGCTCCCGGCTCAGCTCCCGCTCCTGATGCTGATCCCGATCCCGGCCCCGATCCCGCCTCAGCTCCCGCCCCGGCTCCGCGCGCTCCGCCCCAACCCGCCCCCGCCGCGCGCGGGCCCCGCGCCGCAGCACCAAGGTTCCGCTGCACCAAGGTTCCGCGGCGGCTGCCGTGGGTGTCCCCGGGCTCCCCGCGGCCACCGCGGACCGGGGAGCTCCGTGCGGCTCGGCTGAGCGCCGGGCAGGGCGGACAGGCCTGAAAGAGCCTTTGGACAGCGCTCTCAGGCACATGGAATCACAGAATCACGGAATGATTCGGGTTGGAAGGGACCATAGAGGGACATCTGGTCCCACCTTCCTTTCCAAGCAGGGTCATCCCAGAGCACACGGCACAGGATTGTGTCCAGACGGTTCTGGAATATCTCCACTGAGAGAGACTCCACACCCTGTCTGGGCTGCCTGTTCAGTGCTTGGTCATCCACACAGGAAAGAAATTCTTCCTCATATTCAGGTGGAACTTCCTGGGTGTCAGTTTCTGCTCTTGTCCACTGCTGGGCACCAGCAGCGTCTGGTCCGTGCTCTGACACCACCCTTTAGATATTCATTGATGAGGTCCCCTCTCAGCTGTCTCTTCTCCAGACTGAACAGGCCCAGCTCCCTCAGCCTTTCCTCGCATGAGAAACGTTCCAGAACCTTGACCAACTTGCTAGCCCTCCACGGGACTTGCTCCAGGAGCTTCCACATGGAGAGACTCTTGGGGGTGTCCTGTGCAGGGC
The DNA here is from genome assembly GCF_015227805.2 of Hirundo rustica. Taxonomy (NCBI): domain Eukaryota; kingdom Metazoa; phylum Chordata; class Aves; order Passeriformes; family Hirundinidae; genus Hirundo; species Hirundo rustica. The sequence goes on from NC_053469.1 coordinate 9,339,841, forward strand.
CAGGGGTTGGACTTTATCCTTGTGGGTCACTTCCAACTCAGTAGATTCTGTGATTCCATGTTTCTACGCAGCAAAACTCAGGGTTCCTGGGAGTGTCTGAGGCTTCCCTCCTGGCTGATCACGGGCGGACAGCAATGAAAAGAGGAAACCACCAAAAACAGAGAAGTGTTCTTTTCCCCATTGCTGGTTTGCTCTTCAGATCCATGACCAGGCTGTGGACACGAGCAATCAGCTAATTGCCTCAGTGCAAGCAGCCACAGAGTTTTCTTCAGAATTTCCATTTTCGGGGATGAGACTTTGTGACACTGTCAGGAGAAAGCGGGAATGTGTTTCATAAAGCCTGAGCCTTGGTTCTTTTCCGCAAGGAGGCTGGCAGGAAGGGGGGCTCAGGCCCTCAGAAACAAAGTAAATCCAATGACAAGCAGTTTCCCCGCTTCTAATTTGGAAGCTCACACTGCCAGATGTGGAATACCAAAGGGATGAGCTTTCCCCGCTTTCTTCTTATTACACAGCTGAGTTCACCCCACATTCTGTTTACCTCAGCGCCGCTGCCTGGGGCAGTTTCGAGGTTGCAGCGGTGCCGTGGCAGAGCTCGCACTGGGACGGGCACGGAGCCCTCCTGCTATTTACGGACGGCAGCGATGGAGGGGAAAGAAGAGCTGCCTGACGCATCCAGCCAGGCCCACGCGTCCTTGTGGTCCCTGTGGCTTGGGGCTGGGCTGAAGTCAGAGCCTGGCCCCGACCACGCCTTTCTGCTCTTTTTAAAGGTTGTTAAAGCAGCCGGTGTCAGTTTGCTGCTTCCTCTTTCGTGAAGGGAGAAAGCTCTCCATGTCTTGGCGTGAGCTCCTTCCTCCCTGGCTGGTGATCGTGGCGGGGCTGACGGGCATCGTGCTGCTCTGTGTCTCCACCAAAGATGTGCCCATGGCCCCGCTCAGGACCAAGGTAAGGGCTCTCAAGGGGTGAGACAGGCAGCTGAACTGGGCTGGTTTGTTGCTTTTGACATTATTTTATTACCGAGCTCCTTACAAACCCAGGAGGGAACTGGAACAAGACTGTCAGGACAGGTTGGCATCTTCCAAGATGCTGTAGGTTTTCGAAGCAGAAACAAGCTCACCCCTTTGATTGGTCAGGGAATACAGGCTGGATATGTTCCATGGATCAGTGGAGACGCTCAGGGCAGGCTGAGGGGAGCAGCCCATGCCAGGAGCTGCCCCGGAGCAACAAAGATGTGGTGTCAGTGCAGGGAAAGAGTGAGGTCTCTCTCAAAAGTCAGTAGGAATGTGCCCCTGAACTGCTGCTTCTATCTTAAAGTGTCTTTCATGCCTTCTTCTCTTTGGTCCTACCTTGATTTCAATCAAAGAGCCAGCGTCCTCCTGACAGCTGGGTCAGGTCTGGGGAGGGGGGTTAATGCCCACTGCTCTGTCTCTTGATGCTCCCATTTCTGAGCTGAGCTCAGTGGGACACCATGGTTTAACCCAACAGAAGGAAGTTATCCTGCACATTTAGATAGCACCCTTCGTCCATGTTCCTCTCAGAAATAAAACTGCATTAAAAACCCCCTTATTGCTCCGCGTTCTGTCCTTTCCTGGTGTTGAGCTGGACATAAATGTGGTGATCCCTCCCCTTCTCCCTTGCGCTCTCAGCAGCAGCCTCTAATTTTCTGAAGGAGGAAAAAAAAATTCCATGTTTCTCCACCAATGCCATTCCTTTCTTCCTCTTCTGCGGCAGCCAACATGTCCCTGCTAGAAATCCGAGCTGTCCCTGATGTGGGAGGGTGCCAGCAGGCTTGGGCAGGGAGCTCCATCCTCCTTCCGCATTGCTGCTCCAGCCCAGCCCCACCAGCCGGTGGCCTGGGTGCAGGACTGGTGCATCTGGGAGCTGCAGGAGGGCAGCCGGCAGCCAGCCTGGCTCAGAGGCTGCAGCCAGCTCTATCTGGTGCTGAAACCCTTCTGGTGGCATTTAACATCAACCTCTCAGGAGCTTTCTCCTCCCACACAGTCACAGCTCTATTTGTGTGTGAGATGCAGCTTCGACCACGCACTGCCATGGAGCTCGTGAGTTCCCTTCCCGTCTGTGTAGGAGATATCCCAGACTGGGGTCGTGTAATAAGGGGCAGAGGAGCCCTAGGCTAGCTCTGGAGCTGTCTCTGTGTGGAGACATCCAGAGCTGTGCTGCAGGATAGTCCAGTGGCCTCCTCTAGCTCTCCCTCTTATACTGGGAGCAGCAAGGCTTGGTCAGCAGCAAACAGACAAGCACTGGGGACAGACACAGAGAGCCCTTGGCTTGGGCAATAGCAGAGTGGACAAGGGACTGAGCTGGTCATGTTCACTGCTGCTGCTCTTCCTGCCAAGATATCATCTCTGAGGGGCTGCTGTGCTGTATAGTGTCTGTGCTGGTTCCTGCAGCTCCCACAGCTCTGTCACATCAGGGCAAACCCAGCTTGTGTCACATCATTGCTGCAGCGGGACAGCAAAGAGACACAGGATACCCGTGTTCCTCAGGACAGGCGAGCTGCAGCCCTCCAACTCCTGCACAAAAGCTCAGCAAACCCATCAGCAGCAGAGTCCCAGAATCGGTGGAGAACTTGTATAGTGCCATCTCCCACTGCTTTAGGACCTGTTTTTCCTGAGTTCCAGGTGGCTCAGCTCTCAGGGGAAGCCCTCTGCCTGGTTTCAGGAGCAGCTCCAGTGCATGCCACTGTATGGCTGATGTGTTTCTGGGCGTTCCTCCACTCCTGCTGTTCCTCATGTATATTAAAAAATGCAGACGGTTCCCTGCAAATCCTCATCACCCTCTGGCTTCACCTGCTCTTTGGACGTAACAAGCAAACTCAAACTCTGCAGTGCAGGCCCAGGGGTCACCCAGAATACCCACATATGCTGGGTAACCCTACAATGTCAATCAGCATGCATTCAGTAGTGTTTTTCAGTAGAATGTCTTGGGGTTTTTCCAGTATGGCATTGTTCTGGATGCCGGCCCATCCCGCACCATCCTGTTCATCTACCAGTGGACAGCCACCAAGGCAAACCAGAGCGGGGTGATCCGAGGATGCAGCTCCTGTCCTGTGCAAGGTAAGGTGCCCATTTCCTGCTCTATGGTCTGTGGGACTGGCATGGGATAGATGGAAAAACAGAGACCTGTGCATGGACCAGTGCCACAAATTCCTCGGCTCCTTCATCACCCAGCTGTGCATGGAAATAGTGAAGCACAGGTTGCTTATTTTCAGCATGGCTCTTCTCAGCTGGGCAGATTTAGCCACACACAGCTGGACATCAGGCTCCTGGCAGTAGCAGATGTCAGGATTTTGGGGCTGCTGCAGGCAAGGGAAGCACACAGAGAGGATGAGGCTTGTCCTGGTGTTTTTATGGATCAGTGGTAGAGGCAAGGTTGCTGGAGCTTCTCACCCAGGAGAGGCAGTGAACAGCAATGGAGACAAATCTGACTGCAGGGTGACTCCTGGTTATCTTCTGCCTCCTCTTCACTGTGCCCTGGCCAGGAAGTGGGATAGCTGCAGCACAACACAGCAAAGACTCCAATCCCTTGTGTGGTGTTTGACAGCACAAGCATGAGTTCAGCTTGCCTTTAGGTGTCATGTTTCAGAGAATTTTGGGGGTTTTCCTCATGAATTTGAATCAGTTTGGCCCCACCAATGCCAGCTGAGAGGGTTTCATGCATTAATGCATGGGGTTTTCCTTCCCTATCTCCTAATCTTTCTTTGATGTTAAAGCCTGGTTGTAGCAGGACGCTGGGAAGGACTGAGCCCTCAGCAGCAGTGTGCTGTGGGAGGGCAGCTGCACAGCAAGCAGGGAATGGGGTTTGTGCTCTTGCAGGCTGTAAACAACACAAATCACACACAGAAGATGCAAGAAGGGCTCGCTGAAACCTTGTCTGTGTCCCTCATTCACGGCTGGGTTAAGCAGCAGCTCTGTGAGGCAGTTTGCTGTCAGCAGCAGCACAAGAGGCCCGGGCAGGTCTCCAGCCCAGGTGTGTGAGAGTGGCCCTGTCTGCATGGCTGCACAGCCACAGCCCTGCAGGGGCTGCAAGGAAACTGCAGCTCAGCCCTGCACAGGGCCTCAGAGAGCAAAGCATGTGGTGAGGGAATCAGGAGAGTGGGGAAGGGAGGCTCTTCCTGGGTAGCAGTTCAAAACCAACATTTAGGACCCCACTGACTTGCTGGAAAAATGAGTCAAGGCTGGCACACAGCTTCCCTCTGCAGAGCACTGGCTTCCTCCAGGGCACGGGGGTCTTGCTTGCTGGCAGGGGCTTGGTGGCTGGAGGAGATAGGTGACACATCAGCTTCTGTGTGTCCTTTCTTTATTTTTATAGCAACTTAAGCCACATTTCTTCCTCTGTGGACTGACAGTTTCAGCTGTAACAGCAGTCATGTGGCTGGTATGGATATCTCAGCTGCAGAGCTAGGGGAGTCTTAGTGTAATTTGGGATTTCTATGCACATGTGTTTTGGTCCCAGTTCCATATTGGAGTGGGATCGATACCTGGAAGACCTCCTTCATTCCACCTGTGACAGATTCTGTCTTAATGACATCCTAGGATAGCGATCTCTGGGGTAACAGCTCTCACAGTTCTCCCATAACTTCCCTTAAAATCCCATTCTGTTCTGTGTTCCTCAGGTCCAGGAATCTCCAGCTACTCAGATTCTCCTCAGAAAGCTGGGAAGAGCTTGGAGCCATGTTTGAACTGGGCCCAGAACGAGATCCCAGCAGAGCAGCACAGCCAAACCCCCCTGTACTTGGGAGCCACCGCCAGCATGAGGCAGCTGAAGTGAGTGAATATTGCAAGGCCACATGCAGAGATCAGCACACATCACTGGATCATTGTGCAGGCATCTCACCCTGTGTGCTCTGCAGTGTGAGCCATCCCCAATCTGCTAGTCAGGTAAACCTTCCTCAGGCCCTGAAGAGAGGAGCATGGCATGGCCGTGTCTCCACGTGTTGCCCCAGGCAGCCATGAAGATGACAGTCCTGCAACTGCTGCCAGGCCGGTCGTGTCTCCTTCACAATTACACTTTCACAATTAGTGCTTGGGAAAACACCCATCAGTCTGGAAGCTCAGATGTTTTCAGTTTGTGTGACAGCCCACATGGGCTTGCAGGAGTGTTTCCTGTCAGCAAATTGGAAATGGTGGTGGGAAGGTTCACCTTATTACACACACTTTTGTGGATCTTCTTCTCAGTCACCACATTACTGGGACTTTTATCTCCTTTTAGACACTGGGGAAAAGTAAGGTCTGAAGGGGAGCAGGCCAGTGGGTTAGGGGCCAGAGGATTTCCTCATTGACAGAGGGTACAAAAGTCCTAAATTCTGAAATGGTGGCACAATTGCTCAAACCATCCCTCTGCTGTTCTTGCCTCCAATGCCATGTGTGGGGAGAGGGAAGCAGCAACAGGAGTAGGATTGTCATTGTGTCTCTGGGCTACTACCCAAAGTAGGGAGCACAGCAGAGGCCCTGCAGTGTGCCCCCACTGCAGGCTGCTCCTGGCAGGGTACTGTAACATCAAACATGTCTTCTTTTTCTTTTGTGTTTAGCCTCACCCATCCCATCCTCTCTGACAGTCTCCTTGCAGCTCTGACTGGCACCCTGAAGTCATCCCCCTTCAACTTTCTAGGGGCACAAATCCTGTCCAGCCCACAGGAAGAGGCATTCAATTGGGTTGCTGTTAACTACGTCCTGGAGAACTTCTTTAAGGTAAAGGATGATGTGGAGCACACAGGGCTGGGCTGAGCAGCTCCTGTTGACAGACAGCCACAGAGACAAGTGGTGGGATGGGTAACCCCTGTACTTAAAACAACGTTTCAGCACAACTTGCACTGCCTTTCAGAGGAGGCAGCTTAGATGCAGCACCAGCTGGTAGGTGAGGTGGTGAGGCCCTGGCACAGGTTGCCCAGAGCAGCTGTGGCTGCCCCATGCCCCCATCCCTGGAAGTGTCTAAGGCCAGATTGGACGGGGCTTGGAGCAACCTGGGATAGTGGAAGGTGCCCCTGCCCATAGCAGGGGGTTGGAATGAGGTGAGCTTTAGTATTCCTCCCAACCCAAACCATTCTGTGATTCCATGGTCATAACTAAGCTGAAGAACCAAACCTCTGCTCTGGCCTTCCATGAATGCATCCATGCAGTTGCCCTAACAGATGTGAGGCTTTCTGGCCAGCACATCCAGGATGCTCTCGTAGATGACCTTACCCCCGGCCATGGGGCATCACCAAGAACTCCACTGCAGCTGTGGCTCAGTGCCTCTGTCAAACAGGAGTTGCTGCTGTTTGTGGAGTGCTGTGGGATTGCCACTGGAATCCAGCTGTGTCTTATGGATGGTAGAGAAGCAGATTCTGTTGCTGCCAAAGCAAAAGCCTCTCTCAGCGAGACACCAGTGAGACCAAGGAGGCCTGCACTGTATTTAGAAGGCACCTTCTAAACAAAAAAAAGAAAGTAATTTCAGTTTTCTTGTTTCACCCATCTCTTCTCAAGCCAAAGGGTCTCAAAAAAACTCAGACAGCAAGAGAAAGGTGGGTTAGACTGAGTTATTCCTCGCCAGGGATGTGAAAAGCAGCTCTGATAACCAGCAGCAAACACACACTGGTTAAGGAATTGTCAGACCTGTTGACAGCAACACGGCCTCCCCCAGCCAGGCACAGAGTGTTTACCCCATGTAAATTCTCCTGCCTGTCCTGCCAGCTTCGGCATCGCCAAAGTCAGTTCTGCAAGACTGCAGGAGATGATGCCACAGGGTTCTTCTGACAGAAGGATCACTTTAGCTTCAAGGAAGCACTTAAAACCCATTATGTGCCCTCTTGGAAATGTCCCTGCCACTCTCCAGCACCGTCTCCACTGTCCCCTTCTCCTGCCTGCTGACACCGCTGCCTGGTGCAGCCATCCAGGCTGGGCAGCCCTGTTTGCCCCCACAGGCTGTGGGAAGGCTCTGTGCAGGTGGCAGTGCCTGTACAATGGCTCCTCTGTTCCCTCCAAAGCCACTGGTTCAGCATCATGTCCTGTGGGCAAAAAGGAGTTGGGCTGGGGGCACCATCGAGCTCCTTTCTCCGTGTGTGCTAATGCTGGCACTTGGTTGTGTCCGAGGTGAAGTCTCAAGGATTGACCTCTCCTGTTCTTTTTGGGTCAGTATGACTGGCGAGGACAGCTGGTCCCCTCCAGGAAGGGAATGGCAGGAGTCCTGTCTGTGGGAGGAAGCTCAGCACAGCTCACTTCTGAGCTGGAAGAAGAGAAGCAGGCCCCAAAGGAGGGAGTGAGGCTGCAGCTCTACGGGCAGACACACAGGGTGCACACCCGCCAGTGCCCTTGCCACGGTGCAGAGCAGCTCCGCAGCAGGCTGCTCTCGGTGCTCATCCAGGTGAGTGCTCAGGGGCACAACATCACTAAATGACAGCTGCACGAGGTGTGGTAATGGGCAAAGTGTCAATCACTTTAAAGTCAATCCCTCTTTACTAGAGGCTGTTTGCATGTATTAGAAAAACACAGTGCATTTGTAAAACTTTCTCTTCCTCGAAGCAGACACACAGGCACCAGTTCAAGGGTTTCCTACTTACAGGTTCTATTTGGCTCCTACTTAAAACACAAGGACAAAATTACTCTCTGAGGTGTCAACATCACCTTCAGAGTGAGGAGAGGAAAGGCTTGCCTTGGTTCCCAGGAACTGCTCCTCCATCCTAGAATGGGAACACCCAGGAACCAACTGGGACCTTCCATTTGGGGTATTTCCTTTGCTGACTTTTAGCCTGAAACATCTTTAAAAGAGCATTATTTAATTTTGAAAACATGCAGGTGTTTTTGTTCTTCCAAACTTTATTTCACTTAGGGAGTGGGGTGGAGGAAAAAAGTGGTATAGGATGGTACAAACTCAAGAATCACTTTAGTCCTCATCAAAACTGTGTTTTTCAAAAATTAACTGTCCCCTGCCCATTCACTTTCCTCCCTATAAACCCCATTGCCCTCATTTGAGGCCTGAATGTCACACAGTGGACACCAAGTTCACCACAGTTATACTGGGAAATTGCTAGAGATAAGAAACACAGATTTTTGTGAGGTTGAACCATCTGGAATGCAGATCAGAACAGCGTCCTTCTTGCAGCTAGAAAGAGCATGGGATGCATGAAATTGTATTTGTGCTCTAAGGGAGGGTGGATAGGGCTGGGACTCATCACCTCTCAGCAGATCCGGTCACTGCACTGACCCTGAGCTCAGCAGGAGCTGGGACCTGGCTGGGCCTCGTGATTGACTCGATGCCATAAGATTTGGCAAAGCTTTCAGCGCCTCCCTGCTCGATCTCAGCATTGCTTGGGGAAAGCATGTTACATTTTGTAACCTTCCTAACCGTGTTACATTCTCTCTTCCTGTGTGAAGCACTGGGACACCAGTGTCCTCTCTTGCTACCTCTGTCCTTGTTTTATTCTGCCTCCAGGAGCAGAGAAGTGCTAAAACCGTGTCCAATCCCTGCTGGCCCCTCACCTACTCCCAGGAAGTGCAGTGGCAATCAGTGCATGGGCCTTGTGCTGCCAGTGATGACACACGGGACATCCCTGGCCCCAAGAAGGTCTTCAACATCACAGGCTCCAGCAATCCCACAGCCTGCATGAGCCTCGTGCAAAGCCTGCTCAATTCTTCCTCTTCCTGCAGCTTCTTCAGACATTCCCTCAGCAGTGCTCCCAAGCCCCTTCAAACCAGGTTTCTGGTGAGTTCTCATTTACACTGGGATAAGCAACTGGTATGAGGAACCCATGAAATGGGACCAGTTTGACCATTAATAAATACAGTGGGAACACCCAGACCATGACACTCCTGCCCCCTCTCCCTCATTGCCACACAGCTGTTCAAACATGGACCACTGGCTTCCCACAGTGACTGTGGGGGAGCTTTTTTCATCTATGTCACTTTAGTGTCTGCTGCTGAGACCAACGCTGGGGCTCCAGGGAGCCAGCAGGGATGGGACAGTCAGGAGCCGTGTGCTGAGCAGGTATTCCCACACCAGGTCTGTGGGAAAGCTGGAGATCCTCTGCCCCTCTCTCAGCAAACTTCTGGTCATGCTGCACCACAAGCACCCTTCTACCTGAGAAACTGGATTTAGTGGCCAAAGTAATTGGATTGTTAAGCCAGGAGTAGCTCAAGCTCCTACGACAAGCTGAGTGCATTTCCAGGGAGGGTAACTATGGAATTTTCCCCAGCTCCCTGCTCCTGAGTCTCCCATGGACATGGTGCCAATCAGCATCAGGATCATCTCCCAGTTCCCAGTACTGGTGAGGTTATACCATGAATATTGTGCTCAGTTTTGGGCCCCTTACTGCAAGAAGGACATTGAGGAGCTGGAGCATGTCCAGGGAAGAGAACAGAACTGAGGAAGAGGCTGGAGCACCAGGAGAGGCTGAGGGAGCTGGGAAGGGGCTGAGCCTGGAGAAAAGGAGGCTCAGGGGGCCCTTGTGGCTCTGCACAACTCCCTGACAGGAGGGGACAGCCGGGGGGGTTGGGCTCTGCTCCCAGGGAACAGGGACAGGAGGAGAGGGAACGGCCTCAGCCTGGGCCAGGGGAGGTTTAGACTGGATATTAGGGAAAATTCCTTCACCAAAAGGGTTGTCAAGCCCTGGCGCAGCTGCCCAGGGCAGTGGTAGAAATCACCATCCCTGGAGGGATTTAAAAGCTGTGTAGATGTGGCACTTGGGAACATCATTTAGTGCTGGGTTAATGGTTGAACTTGATTTTAGACATCTTCTGCAACCAATATGATTTTTTGATTCTATGACCAGTCTACTTATCCAGGCAGGGCCAGGAAGGCTGCTGGATGCACACTGGGAACAGACCTGATTCCATCTCCACACAGCAACAGCTCTGCTCATGTCCCTTGAGCCCTGCCAAGGCACTGGAACCAACCCTGCACACCAAGGGCACCCTGGCAGTGCCCAGCCACTGCCCCTCACTTCCCCAGGGGTAATTTCTCGTGTGCAGTGCAAGGACACAGCACAGCCCCACCTGATGATTATTTCTGCTGCTGTTGTAGGTGGTTTCTGAGGCCACGGACTTCATGAGAGGAACTGTACCTTCTCCTGACTTGGGTCAGGCTGTCAAGAGGTTGTGTGGGATGTCCGTCAAAGAGGTAACTGTGGAATGACTCGGTGTGCAGGGAGAGTGGGAAGCAAGTAACAGTTTGTTGCAAAAGCCCTTAGGGCTCAGACTGACAGAGCTGTAACTTACAGGCTCCCTCAAGAAAAAATTTGGATTTATCTGGATTTTGTGGGGTTTGGTTTTTTGTGGGGTTTTTCTGTGATTTTTTTTTTTTTTTTTTTTTTTTTTTGGAGGTGGGGTTGTTTCACTTTAAGGAAACAGGTTCCACTTACTCATTCTTCTCAAATCCCAGCTGCTGCTGGAAACACCTCAACCTAATTAAAAGAAAAGCCACAAATACCTTTTACAGTATTTTAAGGAGTAAACAGAAAGGCTGTCTACTCACTCCTGAACATCACCTTGTTCTTGCTGTTATCCTTCTGTCCTTAAGTGCAAGGGACAAGTCCACTCAGACTCCAGGGTTGTTCCCATTTCACCTGGGCCCACGGAGCCCAGGCCAGGGGAAGTTTGTCAGTTTTTTCCCTCACTTGGTGGTTGTGAGATCACCCTCATTTACACTTACACCGGTGGAACATCCACAGTAACATTCAAATGGGACGGTTTCTCCAGGGTTTTTTAATGAGCCCATAAGCAGTCCCCTAAAGCATGTTCCTCTGGAAGGAAGAGAAAGATCCCAATGTTCCAGTTGGGAGAAAGGCTGCAGCATCAGCTCAACTTAATTAGAGAGCAGGGAATCAATCCTACCAAGCAATTCACCAGCAAGGCAACCTGGCTGTCAGTCCTGCTGCTCTTGGATCTGGCTTAATAAGATGGGGAAAAAGCAGTAACAGATGACACTGATTTCTACCCCACAGCCCAGTGAATGCACGAAATGTGGTTTCAATCTGCACAGGATTGCAGACACAACCTCTCCTCCAGTCCCATAGTCAGTCTCAGAACAGGAAAGGAGAAGCTGTAGCAGGCCTGAAATTCAGCTACTGAGTATTTATCTCTTTTATTTTTCTCCCCCATCTTCTTTTATTTTTTTCTGGAAATGACACCAGCTAATTAGGGAGTCCCAAGCAAGCCTGGATACACTTGTTGATTACTGCACTGTGTCTGCCTTCATCTTCCATCTCAGTACAAGAGGATACACACTTGACTTTGACCAGCCTGCTTGGACTGCATTCCAGAAGGTCAGTTCCTACAGCACAGTGTTCCCAGTTAGCAGGAGGGCTGGTCCCAGTACAGCCAGCCTGTTCCCACACTGACAAGCCCTAACCAGCTGGGCTTCTCCAGCAGGATGGTTTTGCAAAATGAATTCATAGTTGTGATAAACAAGAAAACCAGTGTCAGAGAGCCAGAGATGACACTTGTCCTCTCTGAAAAAGACAGGAGTCAAAAAGCTTCTCTGGATCAACGCCATCTTCAGAAACCTGTGCTGGCACGGAAGGAAGTACAGCTTGATCTCCACTTAATGCTAAGGACAAGCTGCTGATAACATTTCCTGAGCCAAAAGGTGCTTCCCTACCTTTTTGCAACCACCTTTATTCTCATGAGGGTTGACAAATACCTCATCATCATAGCATCCTAGACTGGTTTTGGATTGGAAGGGAAATTAAAGCTCCTCTCATTCCACCCCTAGCCATGAGCAGGGACACCTTCCACTATCCCAGATTGCTCCAAGTCCCATCCAGCCTAGGATCCAGGGGCAGCCACAACTTCTCTGGGCACCCTGTGCCAGGGCCTCCCCACCCTCCCAGGGAACAATTCCTTCCTAATATTGAATAATGTAACCGAATCTCTAATAAGGTCTGAAATTCCTCCATGATCTGGAGGCCCTAAGGACACGGGGATTTGATTCAGGTCATTCCCTTCACAAAAGAAAAGAAAGCCAGACCCAGACCTCTTCACAGCTGACAATCACAGCCATGATCCCACTCAGCATGGCCAAGTAGTGACCATCAGAAAAGGCAAGGTAATGAGGTAGTCCAGGACCCCCAGGGAGCCCAGCCTGGGAAGACAGAGATAAGCAACCTAAACCATAGGTCTGAGGTTCAGCCAGGGCCAGAGAGATATCTATCCACAATGCAGATGTAAAGTAAAAAAAACCCCATCAGTAAGCAGAGAACTGCTCTCCCGTACAGCACAGCTCAGGAGAGAGGGGTGCCCAGGCCAGAGTGCCTGTGCCCATGGGCAAAGGTGTGTGTGGAAGTGCCATTAAGGCCTCTTGGTGTACTCAGGGCAATTCCTAATTGCAAGCCAAATCCGTGGATCAGTCTCAGAAAATACATACAAAGCCTTGGGCCCATGCACAGAAACACAGCTGGGGCCCAGGCCATCTCCTTCTCTTCTCACCTGTCCTTTTTATGTCAACAGATGGGTGATAGATCATCTGGCTGGACTCTTGGGTACCTGCTGAGTCTGACCAGCACCATCCACCAGGACAGCCCAAGCTTCCTCAAGGGGATTGAGCCAGGGGTCTGGTCCTTGCTCCTCATCCTCTTCGTCGTGCTGCTCATGGGCTCTTTCATGCGCATCTCGTACCGAGTGATGGTCAAGGAGAGCGGCTCCAGTCACAGGAACAGCAGTGTTTTTGATGACTGACGGTTTTCTGCGACTCAAGACTCTTGTCAGAGCACAGTTAACGGGGTCCAGACAGAAATCACAGAGGTGTAAGTCACTGGAGGATGCAAGTGATTTTCCTGCAGGGCTCCCAGCAGCTTGCTGGTACTTGCACTACTGTACTTTGAGACAATGGATCCTGCTCCACAGGAAGTCTGTGATTCCTGGTGGATGGCAAGCTATTCATTCTCCAAACAAGAACAGCCTGCATGGCTCTTCCTTGGGCTACAGCTGGGATTACTCATGTCAGACATGAAATGATGCCTCTGCAGGCAGGCAGGCCAGCCCTGAGCTATTGTGAAGTTAATATTGTATAATCCTGTCAAATCAGAAGAGGGGGTGTCTGAAAAAAGTGCTCTGTCCTCTTCTGTGGTCTCTTGAGAGATGATACCTGCAGTACTGCCATTAGTGAAGACTGGAAGGGTATTAAAATACAATCAGAATATAAGAGCCCACTGCTTCCATGTTCCAGGGAAAATGCAGGTTATTTTCTGCCAGATCTGTCTGTGCTTCCATCTCAGTGATGATGGCCATGTCTCCCTTCCTGCTGACCAGGAATCCTTCAAAACCAATCCTCCTTAGTCTTGGCCTCTACAAAATGCGCAGAGGATCAAAGGAGAAACAAAGGGCACAGGCACACAGCTCAGTTTTTGTGTCTCAGATGAGTCACAGCCACACAGGGTTAAAATTGCCAATTTAAACTCTTTAGCAAGGACTCAAATTAACACATTTAATTTTATATTTGCTAAAGCTGAGCTCATGCTGGGCTGAGGTTCACCTGTTTGTTCATTTGCACTGACCTGCTTCTCCTGCTGACTCTGGAAGTGTCTCAGCTGACACTGTACTTTAGACCAGAGCAGACTGAGGAACAGAAGCTTTCCTAATTGTCACTTTCCTATTAGACCATGACCAGACTTACTTTATGACCTAATAATCAGGATTCCCCTGGGACCTGGCAGTCATTCCAGCTCTCTGGTCTGCTCTGCACGTCGGAAAGGTGAGGTGCTGTACAAATTCTGTATTACTGTGAAAAAAAGGGATCGATTCACAAACACTGTCCTTTGACTAAGGCATTTAGAGCTCACTTCTCAACTGCTTCAGAGACTTAAAACACACAGACTGTCAAGAGCCTCAGGGACTAGTGTCTCCAAGGCTTTTCAGACCACTTTAAACAGAAATGTAAATGCTCGCAGATGCAGTGATGTGCCTTGCAAGATTTCTAAAGCTACCATGGCACCTAAATCCTTTTAAATCTGATTATTCATCCCTTGTGCTCCCAACTGATAATATAGGACACACACACACCCCATAATATTAGGGTATTCATGCATTTTCAGGCCAATTAATGAAGGTTTGGAACCTGCCAGTCAAGTTTAGAGGGGTGTGGAAACAGACTTAAGCTTCATATTCATTTCTTTGAGTTGCACGTTAGATATTTTTAATTATATCGTGTCATTAAAGATGTTTTAATAGACTGTCTGTGTTGTTCTTGGCAAGAGATCAAAGCAGGGGGGTTATTGTGAACACACAGTGTTTCAGTGAGCAGGATGGGGGTGCTGCTGCTGCCTCTGCTCAAGAGCCGTTTTGCTGTGTACTTCTGGGGGTACACAATGAGAATCCCTGAAGGCACTTTCTTTCCAGTGAAAGAAAAAGATTTCAGATAACCTGACTGCTGGTATTTAGTTGATGAGAGACATGCCTACACCTTTTGATGTGTTCTTTGCTCAAACCATCTGAAGAAGGTAGGAGGCATCCAGGCAAGGTGGCATAGAAAAAATAAAGAGGTTATCATGAAGTCAGCAATACCAGGGAAATTCCTGAGATCATTCATCCTGCACCTGGAAATGCCATCCTTTAACAGAGCTCTGGCTCAGTGACCTCACAGCATAGCGGAGAGCTCTGGGATTCCTGGCTGAGATTTGGAACCTGCCAAGGAAGAATCCTACCACTGTCAGAAATGAAAACAAGCCAGTGAGGTGCCAGGAACTCCTGGACTCCAGGTGCTCTGGCCTGTCAATCATTGCACCTTCTTGAACTGGAACAGATCACAGGGTCCAAGAGAAAAGGATATCAGACAGAATTTCCCCAAGCTCCTGTTTAGAAGCTTTAGAACTTCCACACAGGTAATAAGTGAGTAATTAGGCAATGAGCTCAGCATGGCCTCCTGACACTTCACCTTTGCCTTACACCTGCCACTGAATTAAATCCCTGCCCCTTGAGCCACCCTGACACTGAACCACTGCTCTGCCATGCAAAGACCTACAACCATTTCTTTTTCTGACAGATAAAAACATTTCTAAATGTATTTACTAGCTGATAAGATAGACTGGGATTTTAAAACTGGTATTTTGGTAACAAAAAAAGGCATAGGGGAACCTGTGAGAAGAAAGGAGACTAATACTGGTAACATATTCCTTCCACCCAGCTCTCTATAGAGCAGCTCGTTCATGTCAGCCCCACAATAAGTCTGCAGAATAAATCCCCAGATTGCCTGGACAGCAGAAATTTACTTAAAAGGAGATTCTAGATGAACTCACTCTGAAACAAAGATGCTTGCAGGCCTTTGGATACAATTCAGCTGTGGAAATGATAAATAATGAGGATTTTCTAACTGTCCGTAAATTCTTTATGTTTATAACTCAGGGTCCTCACTTCTCACTCAGGCTGAACTATGGCTGAGATCTTCTGGCAGATAATAAAGTCTGTTCATGTGCAACTGCAGTTCTGCTGCTTTCAGCAAATACCAGTAAGAAGGAAATAAAAAGTATTAGATACAAAACCTGACACCAGAAAGCACTTTCTCTATTTTAGCTCCAGACACACAACAGGGTGACTGACCCGCTCCTGGCTATTGGGACTCAACTGTCATTTAGGCATCCCAAAGCACCATGAATTCTCAAGCAGTACATCCCATCTGGGTTGTCCCAAGGAATTCCCATGAATATTGAGGAAAATAGTTTGTTCCCTACAGTTCCACTCTGCAATACCCACAGGGCCTGAGTTGTTTCTTTCTTCCCATTCTGACATATCCAGGCTCCCCGTGGTAGGAGAGAACCAAGTTGAGGCCTTGGAATCCACAACCAGTTGTGGTGCAAATTCAGAGGATGAGAGGAAAGCCTTTTACGGATGGCTGGATTTAGTATCAGTATATTTTCATGTTGTTCTTCTATCCTGCCTCTGATCCTGTATCTGAGTGTCTTTCCAGAGAAGCAGGCAGCCATATGATGTTTATATCCTACCTCATGGACTATCACTCCTACTTCAAGAGCTAATTCTGAACACACTGAAGAAGAACGGGTCTGAAGAAGAACTGGGATCAGAAAACCTGCAATTTTTGCCACAGCTTTCTTATATAAAAGTCCTTTCACAACGCCATCAAACCCAGGCAAGTTGCAGTGTTCTGGTGTTTTCTAAGTGCAGATATCACTATGTACTTGTACACTGAGGTGACCACGGTCCCTCCATGTGAGATATTCAGAGCCCTCCTGCAGCCGGATGCTGTCGGATCCCTGTGCAAGTCAGATAAACACAGAGCAGGAACTGCTGCTCCCCGGAGTAGTGTGCAATGCCAGGGATCAGTCACGAGAGGGAGGCTGGCAGAGCACCCCTCGGAAAGCCTTAGGAAATCTCTGGCACAGCCAGCGCCTTCTCCCACCACAAATGACATCAATTAGCGAGGAGACTTCTCTGTGAACGTGTTGTGGATGCAGGGGAAAGACACTGCAGTATGGAAATTCTCTGTGTGGGATGTGAAAGACACTCTGACCAGGGATTTAAGAGGCCATGGCATTGGAAGAAGTCCTCTATGCAGAGAGACAGGCACTAGCCTGGAGTATGGGTGAAGGCTCTTTTGGAAACAAGAGGGAGAAAGAATGATCCATACCAGGAAGAGGAGTGCCTTGGGAATGAAGAGGACGTTTGAGAGAGACAGAGGAATGATAAAATCAACTTTTGTGTGAAGGAAAGCTTATTTTTGTTCACAGCAGGGGTGTCACCATATGTGCACCTCATGACCGAATTAGTCACCACTTCTTGGTGGAAAGTCTCAGGAGGAACAAATCCTCCACATGGAAGAAGGCAGCAGCTATGAGGCTTATCACTGGACAAGGACCAGCAGCAGAGCTGTGGAACCTTCATGGGAGCAAAGGTCAAAGTTCACAGGTTTCAAACACGAAGGAGACGTAAATGACCAGTTAATGCTGAACATTATATACAGTAAAAGCTGGTTTAGCATTACCTTGTCTCACAGTATGATGGAAAATGTTAAACAGTCCTGAAGTGAAAGCTCCAAAGGGATGGACTCACAGCCTTGTGCATGGAGTTACTCAGTGGAAATCATCAAACCAAATGGAAGGAGCTCTTCTTCCATACAGATCATGGTTAAACCACAGGACTCATCAGGACAGGAGGCTGTTTATGCCAAAGTTTACATGGCTGCAAAAGGTGATTAGATAAATTCGTAATAACCCATTGGAGCTATTAAACAAAAAGTTGCTTGCGGCTAAAGAATTGCCCGAACCACCTGCCACATCCATCTGTTTGCCCTGTTCCTCTTTGGTACCTGCTGCAGAGCATTAGAGACAAGACACTGGCCTGGGTGGACTGTGGCTTGATCCCATTCAACTGATTTCCCTTAGGCATGAATCCCACAACTGCACCTCTCACTCACTGGTCTCTGGCAGCAGCCTCTCACCTCCATGACTTCAACATCACAGGAGCAATAATTTCTGGAAAGTAAGACTGTTTATCCTTAGGAGTAACAATCAGACGAGAATGAGAAAACACCTGCACATACCCACGTCTCAGTTCAGTGTTGCCATTAACCTGGAATGACCCCAACACCAAAAGCTCTCTGGTTCTGGAGGCAGCTCCCACCCACACTCATCCTCCAGTGTCCCTCCCTTAACTCAGGGATTCAGGTTTTTACCTACAGAAACAGAATTAGTTCTGTGATTTCTGTCTGGGCTCCTGCCAGCCCCAGGTAGAGTGTCAGTTCTGACTGGATCCTGTTTCAGACACACAGGCTGCAATCTCGCTGGTTAAGCACTAAGAGAGGAACAACAATCAACAGTTGCTGCCTGCCTGCTGAGGGGAGGGATCAGCTCTGTACACACACACAGAGAACTGGTTCAGCAAAAGGGGAAGGCAATATGCAAGAGTAAAAGTCCCTCCCCACTCTGTTCAAACCAGTTGTGTTTACAGAAAATCTGTTTCCAAGCAATCTGTTGCCAAAAGCAATACAGGTAGTTACAAAACCAAAACAATTACAATAAAAAGTTTAAAAACAAATTCTAATACATAATTCAACAAAACAGAAATGCAATTTCCAACTTGTTTTAACTTCCCTGTGTCTATCTTTGGGTTATACCCAGGGTCTTTGGCCACGTAACACCGTCCCAATGTTTTGTAGGACCCCTCTTACTGCATTAATTTGTGTAGCACTTACAGATGGGATCTGCACCGAAATGGGGTGAAACCTCCTCGCTTGTCACTCACAGTAGAGTTTGAGGAGAGCTTTCAAAGTAATCAAATAGCAGCTAAGACAGGTGTCTGCAATGAAAACACAATGTGGGAGCCACAAACATGCAAACTCAGAGCTGTTCCTTTCCCTGCCCTCCCAAACTGCTTTCCAGCATTCCCTACTCTGGCAAGCTGCAGCCTCTCCACCATAAACCAACGGCCATTAGAAATACACTCCAGCATTTGGCTCAGGCAGAACCATGGAATGTGCAGTTTTCTCCCAGAATTTGCCTCACACTCAGTATTCCATGCAGAGGTTTGCCTTGGGAGGAATGTTCCATGTGCGCCAGCGTTCTGGCACAGACCTGCCGTGGCACTTGCCAGCTCACCTCCTGGCACACACTAATTAATGCTGGCCTGCCACAGCATTAGAAATAGCAGGGCTGACATGGTCGGCAGCTCCAGCAGCTCTCCATGGAGATTCCTGACTATGTTCCTTCTCAGAGAGATCTCAGAAGTATTGGCATTTTACCTCAATTTAAAAAATGGAAAAATATTTAAGAGAGAATTGTCATTTCGTGTAGATGCGCATGTAGCTAAGAACAGAAATACTGACTGGGCTAGAATTAGCAAAAATTAATGTGGCACAAATAATTTGAAATGCCTCCTCCTTAGATATTCATGTGGCTGAATCTCCTGGGGAAACCTTTGGAAGTTCAATCAGAGAGCAAAGTTTAGCTCCTCCCTGGGGTCCTAGCCCTGCTCCACTGGGAGCGATCCCGCTGGTGTTCTGCAGACAGGTTCGGGAGCCTTAACCCAGCAGAGCATTTCCACTCTCACATTCCCTCTGGGAATGCTGGGGGTGGCAACAATTGCTCACTCCACACATTACAGAGCAGCTTCCCAAACATGAAAGGCAGTGCAAGCTGGAGTAGAGGCAGTGGGAAGCAAAAAGGCTTGGGATTGCTCCCACAGTGAGGACATGGATGGCAATAATGCAGAGGCCTTTGCTTTCTGGCCCTGGCTGAGAAAAAAACCAAACCTGTATCCGCATTAAATACAGCAGCCAGAAAACCTCCCCCAAGCCCTGCAGTGGCTCCCCTGCTCCATCTCAGGGCAGGTTTTCCAGGGTTTCCTGAGCACACGTGCCTGTGAACGCTGTGCTGAGCACACCTGATGAGAATTGATGCTGAATGTATCTTCACAGACAGCACAACACAGGCCACACACTCTACATTCCCTGGTTTTAACCAGAAAGAAGCCAGGATTCCTTCTGCACATTACTCTGAAGAGATGGCATCACATCCTGCAGGGAAAGCTGTCTTTACTGATTAGCACAGCCTTGTGTGAAATCTTGAGCAAGTCTTCCCCAGATTCATCCTGGCTGCCTTCAGTACCTAAATGATGCTGCAGTTTTTGGAACTGGTCACTTCAAACACCATCACAGAGAACAGAGCGTGTTGTCAGAGGACTGCTCTGAGCTGGAGTGGGCCAAGCCATCCCTTTCCACTGATTCCAGTGTGAACGCTATTCAATCAATGCCTGTAATTAGTGGGATAAATCTGGACCCTAATGCCTCTGCATTACTCAGCTATCTCAAAGGGAACTGCATAAATCTCCTGCATCCTGGCTGCGGATGTGCAGGATGAGCCGTGTGTGTCTCCCCAGACACCTGGCAGCCTGACACAGGCCTTTCCCAGGACCCTCTCAGGTCACTCCTGATGCTCTGGGGCTCCTCCCAGGCTCTCTGGGGCTGCTCCAAGTGCTCCTGGACTCCTTCCAGCACCTCTGCAGGAATATGCTGTTTACATGCCAGAAATATTGATCATCTTTATATTCAGCCGACTACCAGAGGCCATTCAACCTCCAGCTAAAGCCCTCACAGGGCTTCTATACCCCGCCACCTCCTCACCTGACCCAGCCATAGGATTGGATTATTGTTATCCAGGCACAGATTCCAGGATGTGTACAAGCTGTTTGTGTGTCGCACAGAGCTGGCCTCTGTCAGCAGAATTGAGGTCATGGCTGCGTTTGCCTCAGCCCACCCCACAGCAAGGCAGCAGGATAAGACTCCCTGCCTTGGGAGCTCCATTAGGAGCCTCTTTCAAGTTTTTGCTACAGTAAGAAAGAAGAAGAGGTGCTGGGACTTGTAGACCCAGCTAGCATCACAATATACAACAATATATATACAATATACAACCATAAAAAGATTCTGCTGAAACAATAATCAAATATGCTTAATAAAACTGCGACCAATGGATGCACTGTCTGGGCAAGAATGTGCTCACAAAGCTGGGAGGTAGAATAAGCGACAAGGAAAGGCGAGGGTGTTATTTATCCAGCATGGGGTGCCTGGCTGCCTCTTGACAGGTCTGTAGCACCCACACACAGCCCACGATGGAGGTGTTCATGTGGGGAAGCCTTGCTGAGCAACATCTACCTCAGACCCCCTCACAGGAGGGAGCCCCTCACTGGGGCCTTCCCCTCACAACACATGGGCCTCTACAGAGCTGCCACTGCAAGGCTCACAGCAGCCCTAAGCCCTCACAGCAGCCGGACCTCCGGAACCTCCACACTCCCTTCACAGCTGCCAGAGCCCCCATGGGCCTTCACAGCCCCCCATGTCCCCACAGCCCCTTACAGCACCCCCAAGCCCTCACACATCCTTGAGCCCCCACAGTCTTCTCACAGCTGCCAGACCCCCTGAGCCTTTAGGACCGCCCAAGCCCTCACAGGAGCCAGGCTCCCTGAGCCCCCAGAGCCCCTCTCAGCCTCCCAAGCCCTCACACTCCGCTCGCACCGCCCGCCCCAGCCCCTTCCATGTTGTCGCCATGACAACACCCGCGCGCGCGGCCCCGCCACCCTCGGGCGGGGCCGCGCGCCAGAAACTGCTGGAACGTCGCTGCAGCCCGCGCGTGCGCACGCGGGGTCCTGCCCCCACCCGCCGCGGCGCTGCGGCGCCCGCTGGAGCGGGATGGAGGGACGGGCAGGGAAGGAAGGAGGCAGGGAGAGCTGCCTGGAGGAAGAGGCGAGGGGTGGGGGGGGGAAAGCGCTGGGGACCCGCGGGGATCCCGCCCTGTCCCGCAGTGAGGAGGAGCCGCCGCCTCCGCTGCGCTAAGCGCGCACTCGGGTCCGTGAATGGGCGGCTGCGGCGGCCACCGCCCAGAGCCCGCTGCGGAGTCACTGCGACGGTTACCAGGGCGCTTCGTTCTCCGCCAATCAAACGCCGTTAGCTCATCCCCCAGGGCCGGCAGCCAATCAGCTTCGACATCAATCATTCAATTGAGCCAATCGGGAACGCCGTGAGCGAGCTGGGGCGGGCACTCGTGGCTCCCGGTCGCCTAACCGTAAAGCCAACAGACAGGCGGGCGGGGCGAACAGAAGCTGTCGGCTTGAGTGACAGCGACCTGGCCAATCAGATTTTCTCATTTGTAGAGCCTCGCTATAAGCACCCAATCGTTACTGCGAGTGGAAGCCTGGGCGGGGAAAAGGCGGCTGCGCGCGCATTCCGCTGCTATATAAGGGCTGGCGGTTGCTTCACGCAGTCAGAGTCGGTTGGGGGAAAGCTGGGGTGGTAAGGAGCGCTTGGAACCGCCGCCATCATGAGGGAGATCGTGCACCTGCAGGCCGGGCAGTGCGGGAACCAGATCGGAGCCAAGGTCCGGGCGGGGAAAGAGGGCGCGGGGGCAGGAGGGGAGCGCGCCCGGTCCAGCGCGGCCGTCGCTGACGCGCTTCTCTTTGGCAGTTCTGGGAAGTGATCAGCGACGAGCATGGTATCGACCCCACCGGCACCTACCACGGGGACAGCGACCTGCAGCTGGAGCGCATCAATGTCTACTACAACGAGGCCACAGGTAGGGCCCGGACCCGCCCCCCCAGGCTCCCCCCGGCCCCCCCGGCGCGGTGGTCACGGCTCTCCCTGTATTGCAGGCGGCAAGTACGTGCCCCGCGCCGTGCTGGTGGACCTGGAGCCCGGCACCATGGACTCGGTGCGCTCCGGGCCCTTCGGGCAGATATTCAGGCCAGACAACTTCGTGTTCGGTGAGTGCGCGGGGGCGGGAGGAGCCGCGGGGTGGGGCGGGCAGGGCACTGCGGGGCTGCCCCGCCGCACATGCTCCGAGGCACCGGCCCGGACGGGGCTAATCCTGGCGTGGAATACCGGGATTGCGGCTGGGAGCAGCTCCGAGGCGACACCAGAGGTCGTTGCTCTTGAGATTCTTCGTTACCGCCTCCGTGCGTGCCACAGGGAGAAATAGAGTGGCTGCTGTATCATTGATAATTAATGTTTTGCCTGTGTCTGCCGAGCCACTGCAGAGGTGCCTGTGTGAAACCACAGCCCTGCCTGCGCTCGATAAGATGAAAGCTTTCATGGAGCTTGATGGCTCTTAAGCTTTGCTTGCAAGCAATAAGCAGGAAGCAATGACCGTAATCTAATACGAAAATGGCTCTTTTCCAGGTCAGAGCGGAGCAGGAAACAACTGGGCAAAGGGCCATTATACGGAAGGTGCCGAATTAGTCGATTCTGTGTTAGATGTTGTAAGAAAGGAGGCAGAAAGCTGTGATTGTCTCCAGGGCTTTCAGCTTACTCATTCCCTGGGTGGTGGCACAGGCTCTGGCATGGGTACCCTTCTCATCAGCAAAATCCGTGAGGAGTACCCAGACCGAATTATGAATACTTTCAGTGTGGTGCCCTCCCCTAAAGTGTCAGATACTGTAGTAGAGCCCTACAACGCCACGCTGTCGGTGCACCAGCTGGTGGAGAACACGGACGAGACGTACTGTATCGATAACGAGGCGCTGTACGACATTTGCTTCAGAACACTGAAGTTAACGACCCCCACCTATGGTGATCTGAACCACCTCGTGTCTGCCACCATGAGCGGTGTCACCACCTGCCTGCGGTTCCCGGGCCAGCTCAACGCTGACCTGCGGAAGCTGGCAGTGAACATGGTTCCCTTCCCACGTCTGCACTTTTTCATGCCCGGTTTTGCCCCACTCACGAGCCGTGGGAGCCAGCAGTACCGGGCTTTAACCGTGCCAGAGCTCACCCAGCAGATGTTCGATGCCAAGAACATGATGGCGGCGTGTGACCCTCGTCACGGCCGCTATCTGACCGTGGCCGCCGTCTTTAGGGGCCGCATGTCCATGAAAGAGGTGGATGAGCAGATGCTAAACGTTCAGAACAAAAATAGCAGCTATTTTGTTGAGTGGATCCCTAATAACGTTAAGACGGCAGTCTGTGACATTCCACCTCGCGGCCTCAAAATGTCCGCCACCTTCATTGGCAACAGCACGGCCATCCAGGAGCTGTTCAAACGCATTTCTGAGCAGTTCACTGCGATGTTCCGCAGAAAGGCCTTCCTGCACTGGTACACAGGTGAGGGCATGGATGAGATGGAGTTCACAGAGGCTGAGAGCAACATGAACGACCTG
Organism: Hirundo rustica; assembly: GCF_015227805.2. Taxonomy (NCBI): domain Eukaryota; kingdom Metazoa; phylum Chordata; class Aves; order Passeriformes; family Hirundinidae; genus Hirundo; species Hirundo rustica. Next base: position 9,363,414 of record NC_053469.1, read on the forward strand.
GTGTCCGAGTACCAGCAGTACCAGGATGCCACAGCTGAGGAGGAGGGGGAGTTTGAGGAGGAGGCCGAGGAGGAGGCAGAGTAAAGCTATGCAGTTGAACACCTGTAAATTTTGTTTAAAGTTGTATGAACTCTCTCATTCAAAAGTTCTGTTTGTGTTGTGTTATTATTGCTGTTTCCGAGTCACGCCCAATGCTGTACAGGCACCATTAAAGCAGTTTTCACAGTGCACGTCCCCGTCTCCTCTGTTCGCACCGGTACGATTCCCGCGTGCCGTTCCCGTAAGTGAGCCCGCAGATGTCCTGCAGGTCTGGAAGAGAAAAAGTGGGCTTGGCACCAGCACCGTCACCTTGTCCATGGCAACCACCCTTCTCTCCTGCCCTCTGCCAGGTGACACCTCTTGTGTCACTGGCACGGTGGCAGTCCTGCTCCTGCCCGTGTGGGGATTGAAGAAATTGCCTGGTGTTCTCTTACAATCAGGTACTGCTGGAGGGGGGCACATTTAGCAGGGAGGGTGGAATTAACTCCAGGCTGTATCTAAATTTAGCTACCTGCCTGTGCCCCACTGCAGCCTGGCCTGGCAGGAGCTGAGCCAGGGGCCACAGGAGGTTTGAGCTGCCTGGGCACAAAATGGTGCCACAGAGCTGCCACCCAGCACTGGGTGTTCTGCAGCAGCTGAGCTGCTCCACTGCAGCTCCTCAGCACTACAAACCCAGCAGGGAGCCCTGGCCTGGCCCAAGGGTGCTGGGCACAGCTGTGACAAGTGACACCAAAGCTGTCCCATCACAGTCCTGCAATGATTTCAAAAATCACAGTAGAGGTTTTGATAACCAGGTGTTGGTGCAGCCTCTGCTTTTGCGGTGAGCTGAACACCTGCCCAGTGTCTGATGCTGGTTTGTCTCATTAGAGCTCTGTATTAACAGCAGGTTTTTATAGTGGAACCAGTTTGTATGTTTGGTGTCATTTCAAGTGACAAAGCTGTCACCGAAGGGACAGAAGGGAGCAGGCTCCTTTCCTGCTGGGGAAATTCTGTTCAGCATTCTAAATTATAACTGCTTTTGTTTAAAGGTTTTCTGCCTTAATTAATTTTCTCCACCCAGAGCTGGACTGGTTGGAGCAGTTAAAACCGTGCTGACTGGTGGCTCCAGAGGCAGGGAAGTGGGAATGTCTGCAGGAACAGGGCCCAGTGTCAGACCTGCACTCAACATTCTGCTCTGGGCTCAACATCCCCATCAGCCACAGCCCAGCCCTGCCAGGAGAGTTGTTTTCCCCCTCTGCTTTCAATCCTGCCATGTTTTATATCTTCTCCCATTTTCCCCCTCTGCACTGCAGCAAGGACAAAGCAATGAGTTCAGTTCCTCCCAGCTGAGCTCTGTGATTTCCCACCCCCATTTCTGAGCTGTGACCGAACACAGCAATGTTGCTGATTTGTTGAGATTTTTTAGCCTGGTACATTTATGCTTTCAGGTGCATGGACACACCTTCCCCTTACACACAGAATTCCTCCAGACCTCTCCTCCTTTTAGGCAACCCAAGACGTCACAGGGCTCAGGCAGGGACCTGTCCTGATGGCAAACACATTTCACTATGCTTTTTGTGCTTTCTCAACCCCTTCATACCATCTATCTTTTCCTTTTTATCAGACTTCAAGCTTTTTAGAACACATCCCTTTCCTGATACGTGACAGGTGGGATGTCACTGAGCCTCCCTCTTGGCGGGGGCTGGTGGCTGGAAATGTGAAGCCTGGGAGAGGCTGGCAGTGGGAATGCTGGGCTCTCCTGCAGCCAGAGCATGGCAGGGTTCCAGCACCTCTGCACACACCAGAAAAAACCCTGCTACCTCTGTGGAACTGGAATCTCAGTGACTGTTCACTTCTATGCCGCTCTAGCCAGTAATAGCGCTATTTAACCCAGTAATTAGTGTTAGTGACTTTCATTTTCACTCAGCTGATGAACTTACGTGGTACATGGCCTGCGTAGGCAGGGATGAGTCCAGCACGGCTGTAAATTTTGGTGTCTGGCCAGTGTGTCAGGGGGAATCTCGTGCCCAACGTATAAGGTGGATTTCTCTCCAAAAGCTGGAAAACAAAATGAAAAAAACCCCACAACAACATGGAACGATTTATTTTAAAACATACTATTTTTACCAAAGTCATGTGCTTTGACTCTGCATTATATAAAATATTTAAGCCAACATAAAGCAATTCTCTTTCCAGTCCTGCTTTCTTCTAATTAAGAGCTACGTTGCATTGTCCCTTTTTCCACTCCATAAATTTTTCTCCTGGCAGGTGTTGGCAGCAGTCCCTGGCAGCTCATCCCCCATGCCCGCAGCATGGCCCAGGTGCTGCCCTTGGGATCCCTGCAGACCGGGCTGCACAGACTTATTCCTTTGGGGATCATCCCCAAATCCCAAAGGCTTCATGCTCCTGCTCTGCTGTCCCTGCTCCTGTGCTGTGGCTGTGTTTGGGGTTGACCCCCTTTGTGTTCCCATGAGTCCCATCAACCGGAACAGCCTGGAATTCCCAGGCCAGGAGGAACAGGAAGGCTTCGGGAGCATTAACTAAAGGAAAACGTGTGAATCATCTCCTGCCCTCTGAGGGGCTGGGCAGCAGGGTGGGTGTCACAGCTGCGTGTCACAGCTCTGCAGAACCCCAGAGGTGTCCCCGGAGCCGTGCTTGGGATGCGGAGGGGATGTGGGTCAGGGAGCCCAGCACACCGCGGGGCCAGGAGCCCTTTGTGCCCGGGATGGAGCCCGGGCTGCGGCTCCTCCAGGGGATTTTTGCTGTGCCTGCTGCAGGCAAGTGAGCGGTGATCCATGGCACATCTCTCCAACAAAGATTTAGGGCAGGAGATTAGTGGCTTGAAGTCAGAAGCCATCTTAGCTAGAAACGTGGTGTGATTCTCCGCGCAGCGCGTCCGCTCCTCCGCCGCCGCCAGCCCGGGCTGCGCCGAATGCGCGGCGCACGGACACGTCCCGGGCTGATTCACGGCACGGCAGAGGCGGCCGCAGGCACCAGGGACAGACAGCCTCGGCTAACAGCACACTCAGGGAGAAACGCCCGGGTTGTGTTCTCATTGCTCCGTTTCCGTTCCCAATCACGGCAGCAGGGAAGGAGATGGATGCCAGCGCCGGGAAATAATTTCATCCAAAGCACAGCGCTGCCCTGCTGCTCTCCCCGCTGACTCATTTCTCCGAGCTGGGGATCCTCAGTCTTGGGCGGTTTTCCTACATCAGCCCCATATGGTCGGGGATGAAGGCTCGCAGTGTGTCCCGGGGAGCAGGAGGGGCTGGGATGTCTCAGCCTGCGTTCGAGGCGCTGGACCAGCGAGGTCCCGGGGATCTCGCTGCATCCAAGGACCTCACGCCATCCGGGGGGAGGGAGGGACGTGGAGCTCTGAACGCGAACTATCAACTGCTGCGGGAGGGATCTCGTTTTCCCATGCCGGAGGTTTATGTGGCATTGTATGGGAGCTCTTACAGCAAGGGGACAAGAGTTTTTCAGGGGGGGATATTTGTACATCATTTCCAAAAGGAGGAGAAAGAAGGTCGAGATTCCTTTAAGACAAATTGAGTTGGGAAAGGAAAAAGCCTTACAACCAATTAGAAGAGATATCACAGGAAGGCACCAGCACTGCCAACCAGACAGAGAAGATGTATTCCGTAAGGGAAGTGCAGATAGTTGCATCCTGTATTTCTGCACCCAGAGCAACATTTTTAACAGCCACTCTTGACCCAGCCCTCAACAGATTTCCTTAATCCTTTTATGAACTCATTCACCCTCCCTTAATGTCCCAAGGAAACAAGTTACAGAATTTAATTGCTGGTGTTTTTTTCAATGTCACCTAACAGAGTTTGATTTTGCTCGTACTTGCACCCCAGTTCTAATCCTATTACTGAAAATTCAGGTAGATCAGCATTATGCAGATTCTTATTTCAATACTTTATAATAATAATAATCTATAATCTACCTGGCGTCGGTCGAATTCCTTCATGGCTTTGTTCACAGACGGGATGAAGGTCATGCCCACGGTGTCGGTGATGCAGGGGATGAATCCAGCGTACCCTTTGGGTGGAGGCAAAAGAGAACATTTTCTGCTTGAGAACATACGATGATCATTTCAAGATCAACCGCTCTGAGAGTGGAGAAGCCCGGGATGAATATAAAACCTTAAAGTATAGGAAGGAAAAATTAATCTGTTCAAATTGTAAAATTAACTCTTACACGTGAGGTGTCTTCTCTGAAAGAGGCTTTTTTCCTTATGATTCCCAAAGAAAACACAATGACCTAGGCTGATTTTTGTTGGTCTGCATGATGTATGGAAAAACCATTTCATTATCTTAGTCTTTTTTTTTTTTTTAACATCTACAGCTCTTTCATGTTTTCTCCCAATTTATTACACATCCAGGGGCTAACAACGGGATGTCCAACCTTTTTCCCTCATCTGCTCTGCCCATCCAACAAATTCCCACAGCAGAAAATTTATAAAGTCTAAAACTACATAAAACCGAGCGAGGCAGAACCTAAAAGCAGCCCAAACTCCCTCTTTCCAAAGGAATGCTTTGGAGAGAGAACTTTGTACTCTGCACCCTAAAGCATGGGTGCTCTCTCATTTTAACTGAAATATTGTGATCCCTGTACTCCCGTGATCCAGTGCCAAGTGAAGGATCCCTGCACTCACACATTCCTGTGATCCAGTGCAGAGTGAAGGATCCCTGCACTCACACATTCCCGTGATCCAGTGCCGAGTGAAGGATCCCTGCACTCACACATTCACTCTCCACAGAGTGAAGGATCCCTGCACTCACACATTCCCGTGATCCAGTGCCGAGTGAAGGATCCCTGCACTCACACATTCACTCTCCACAGAGTGAAGGATCCCTGCACTCACACATTCACTCTCCAGAGTGAAGGATCCCTGCACTCACACATTCACTCTCCAGAGTGAAGGATCCCTGCACTCACACATTCACTCTCCAGAGTGAAGGATCCCTGCACTCACACATTCACTCTCCACAGAGTGAAGGATCCCTGCACTCACACATTCACTCTTCACAGAGTGAAGGATCCCTGCACTCACACATTCACTCTCCAGAGTGAAGGATCCCTGCACTCACACATTCACTCTCCAGAGTGAAGGATCCCTGCACTCACACATTCACTCTCCAGAGTGAAGGATCCCTGCACTCACACATTCACTCTCCACAGAGTGAAGGATCCCTGCACTCACACATTCACTCTCCACAGAGTGAAGGATCCCTGCACTCACACATTCACTCTCCAGAGTGAAGGATCCCTGCAGTCGGATCCTCGAGGGGGGAGCTCAGCCCCTCGCCCACCACAGCTCTCCTGCTGCACAGGAATGTTCTCCCACAGCAAGGAGTTACAGAACACCCCGGGTAGGACCGAGTTTATGCCTTCATGATGGTGCCCTGTGTGCGGACTCGGTGATTCAGGAAAACATCTGATTTCTAGGAGATGAATGATCTCCCCAGCAGGGTGGGGCAGAGCCCAAGGACCAGCTCTCCTCACCCCCTGGAGCTCGGCCCCGAGGTGGTTCCTGAATCCCTTCCACTGCCCATGGGCACAGGGTGACATCCACAGGGTGACAGCATCCCAAAGAAACGCCCTTGCAGGGAGAGCAGCAGGGATATTGTCCATCCCAAACAAGCTGGAGCCCCTGGGTAATGCCATGAGGTTTCCCCATGGAGGAGAAAGCGAAATTCCACATAATTTCCTCAGAAGTGGCCCGGTGCTGCAGGTGCCCTCCCTGTGTTTTACCTATAGTGACTTTCTGTTGGATGGCATTTGGGACAGGCAGCACTGGCAATGTGTGATCTGCTGTTGCCCCTCCCGGCAGGGCCACACCTCCTGTTTCCAGCTGCTGAAAATAAAAAGAGAAATGAAATGAAATGAAATAAAATAAAATAAAGCACCAGTAAAACCCTCTCCTTCCCTCGGCTCCACTGCTTAAATCACTGCCAGGACCTGGGAATGGCAACTGCCATTTCCAGTTCTTCCCATCTTTGCACTAAGAGCGACCCCAACCCTTTCTGGGAAAGTCAAATTACGAGAAGAGCAAGTAGCAGACCTAGAAGGGGTTTGCAAAATCCCCATGGAGAGCAAGGGGAGCTTTGGGCACTGAGCTCCTGTGCAAATCTGTTTCTGAGGGCAAGGAGCAGGAATGCCCCTTCTTGGGATTTACATCCAAGCCAGCTTTTGACTCCCTGCGTCAAACCTCTAATCCCTGCCTTCAGAGGATTTGCAGAGCCATGGCTGAAGGAATGTGACAAAGGCTGGCTCTGGATGAAATAGAAGTTTTTTTTTAAAAAAACAATAAATATAATAATTTTTTTTAAAAAACTAACAAAACCATAAAACATGTAGGTCTGGAGAGATATTTGGCTGTGCTGTGCCAGCAGTCCCCAGCTCCCCAGGCAAATCCCAGCATCGGTGTTCAGAGGAGAGGTAACGATGGTGGGAAATTCAGGTGGGGGCAGATACAGGGTCAGAAACCCAACCAAGGGTGCTCTCTTTTTGGGAGGAGGAGGAAGAGGAAGGCAGCATCAGGGCTCCAAGGACACCCTAAAGAACCCCGAACCTGGCTGCCCAGCACAGCATAACACAACTTTAGGGACTGGGGTTGAAGCCAAACCCACCCAATTGAGAAATTAAGCATAATTAATGACCAAAACCATCTCCTGAAGCTGGAGTAGATTTGCTGCTGCTGGAAACATTTGTGTGTGTGAGCTTTCTCTACACGAACTCTTTGTGCCCTTGGCACTCGCACGGGTGTGAGATTCTCTCCCCACACCCAGCAGCCCCACGCCCCCACCCAGGGCCGCTCACCGTTCTGCTCCCTCCACAGCTGCACGTTCCGGGCAGTTTTCCCAGCACACCGGCCAGGGGGGGCTCGGCCACCTCCCTCTCCATCTCCTCGGCGGCGGGGTGCAGGGCCAGCGGCTCCGGGGGCACCCAGACCTTCCGGACACCGGACACAGCCGTGTCTGGGGAGCACTGCCAGTGCCTGGGGTCCGTGGGGGTCATCATGGGCTCCTGGGGCAGCCAGCTCTGCTGGACACCGGGCACAGGCGTGCCAGGGGGGCACTGCCAGTGCCTGGGGTCCATGTGGGTCATCATGGGCTCCTCCAGCGCCGGCGTGCTGACAGGCTGTGGCCCCAGGGGTACTTCAGGAGGGCTTTCGATGGGCTGGTAGGTGACATATCCTGAAGGACAGACACTGAGTTAGGGGGTAGGCATGGCCCAAAGGGGGTGAGGGATTCCTGTTAGCCCCATGCCCCTCCGGGGGATGGGGAGGAGCCTGGAGGTCAACGGTGTAGAATCAGAATAGCTCGAGTTTGGAGAGACCACAAGGATCTGCTCCATGCACGTGCCGTGGCTGTGTCCTCAGCCCCGCCAATGAAGCAGCCTGCACAGAAAACCGGCACAAATCCCAGTTAAGTAACATTTATTCCAGCTGTCACCTAAATGGTAAAATATCACCAGGCAAGTTAAAAAGTAATAAAGGGGGAAAAAGCGTTCAATCCTAACTCCATGTGGCTGTGCCAGCCCACCCCAAACACAGCCCCCTCCAAGGAATTCTTGCTCTGGCACCGTTGCCGCTCATCAAGGAAAGGATCTGCTGTAACACTGGCTGGCAAAAAAATTACCTTATATCCAGCAAATGCTAAATATCTTCACTGTGAAGGAGGGACAGAGCCCTGTGATTTGAGATTCTGCAGGAACAGCTGAGCTTGGCAAATCTTGCCTGATTTCCCCTTAAAAATCCCCCATGACCTGGCTCCCCAGGTGCCCCAGCCCCTGTGACCCCCTGGCTCAGGCACTTTCTCTTGCTCTGTGCCAGCAGTGAAATCCATTTCCCCCCTCCTCTGCAGTTCCAGAGGAGGATCACTCCTCCACCTTTTCCTTACTGAAAAACTGTTACTATGTCAGCCTCGTCTTTTTCAAACAAACCAAATTCCTGCCATTTCTGTGCTCAGAGGTCATTTTTTTTTTTTTTTCCCAGGTCATTACAGCCTTCCTCTGAGCTCCCCTTGGGAGCACATCTGCATCCCAGGGCTGAGTCCGGGGAATGAGGCACCGTGTTCCAGCAGAGGCTCCATCTGCAGACACTCTGTTCATCTGCAGCGCTGGATTAGTGTTGGACTCAGTCTTAGAGGGTTTCTCCAAGCTGAATGATCCCATGATTTCTGCAAATCTGCAGAAATCAGCAAAACCTTCTCTGCACAAGTATAAACTTTTGGTGGGTATTTAGCTGTGCAGTCTGCCCGTAAGTACATAATAATGTGTATATATCCTGTATACAACTTTGTGAAATGTATATAATATGCTCTATGCAACTGAATTATCAAGTGTCCAGGCTGGCACCAAAATAAAGAAAAAATCGTTGATTAAAATGATTTTTCAACCCAATGTGCAAATTTTAAGGCAGGTTTATTTTTTACTTCATTATTAATAAGAATGTTGAATCTAATTTCTCCCACAAACCAAAAGAAAAGGAAACTTATGTTGTTCTGTACTTGAGAAATCCGTGTGAGCTCCTTTTTCATGAGCCTGGGGTTTGCAAACTGATTGATTCAAAAGGCTGCACGGTGAGGCATGAAGTGAAAAACCAGGAGAGCACAGTGCTTTTGATTTGAGTAAATATCCACATTTTCAGGTCAGGTTCCTGGGGAGCAGCTGCCTGCACACTTGGCCTGTGCCACAACCAGTGCCAGCATGGATGATGGATAATTCAGCACATCCCTGGCTGATCTCATGGAACCACAGAACCTCCTGAGCTGGAAGGGACCCACAGGGATCAGTGAGTGCCACTCCTGTCCCTGCACAGACCCCCACCAACCCCACCCTGGGCATCCCTGGCAGCGCTGTCCAAAGGCTCCTGGAGCTCTGGCAGCCTCGGGGCCGTGCCCATTCCCTGGGGAGCCTGGGCAGTGCCCAGCACCCTCTGGGGGAAGAACCTTTCCCTGATCTCCAACCTAAACTCTCCTGACAGAGCTCCAGCCACTCCCTGGTCACCAGAAGGAAAAGATCCCCAACAGCAGAGCCTGATTTCACTTCCAGCAGGAAAACAAACGATTCAACTGATAGAAATTAGCATAGTACTTGGTGCCCATCAATGAGACTTCATCAAAGCCAAACTTTGAGAAAAAATCTTGAGACTGAGTTTGCTAAAGGCAATCACAGGCCCGACCCTGCCATGAACTCTTTGATCACCATCATATAAAACACCCAGAAGGACACCAGGCAGCACCTGGCAGGGTCTGAGGGATTGCACAGGGCCAGGTGGACAGCAGGAGCTGTTGGTGACCTTCTCAGCACAGCCAGGGGTGGTTCCTCAGGACCTCACTAACGAACTGCAAACACGAGCGCTGGCATTGGCAACGAGGAGAGAACCAGAAAAATGAGAGAGCAACTCGGTCCAACTGGTTAGTTGGGTCTGTCCAAGCTGTATTTTAGACCAAGGAGATGCAAATTCAAATCTCCAGGAATGAAGCCTGTAAACACCACCTGTGTAGTGGAGGATCCTGGAAAACAGGGCCAAGAGGAGCAGAGAGGCCACGAGTTTGCAAGAAGCTGCACAGCACAAATTCCCAGTGAGAGAGATGAGAAAGCAACACTCTGGTGTGGCCATCCCCAGGGAAATAAAGACCCACATCCCACAGGGGCACATTATTCCTGTGTTCAGCCTGGAGAAAACTCACTCCCACTGCCCAGGGCATCCACAACAGCCACGGCTCAGCCACGGGACGGGACATGGCAGATATGTCCCCAAAGGACAGCAAACGTGTCCCCAAAGGAGAGCAAATGTGTCCCCAAAGGAGGGCAGACGTGTCCCCAAAGGAGAGCAAATGTGTCCCCAAGGGATGGCAGATGTGTCCCCAAAGGAGAGCAGATGTGTCCCCAAGGGATGGCAAGCGTGTCCCCAAAGGATGGCAGACGTGTCCCCAAAGGATGGCAGATGTGTCCCCAAAGGATGGCAGATGTGTCCCCAAGGGATGGCAGACGTGTCCCCAAAGGAGGGCAGATGTGTCCCCAAGGGATGGCAGACGTGTCCCCAAAGGATGGCAGACAGGTCCCCAAGGGATGGCAAGCGTGTCCCCAAAGGATGGCAGATGTGTCCCCAAGGGATGGCAAATGTGTCCCCAAAGGATGGCAGACGTGTCCCCAAAGGATGGCAAATGTGTCCCCAAAGGATGGCAGACGTGTCCCCAAAGGAGAGCAGACGTGTCCCCAAAGGAGAGCAGACGTGTCCCCAAAGGATGGCAGATGTGTCCCCAAAGGATAGCAAATGTGTCCCCAAAGGATGGCAGACGTGTCCCCAAGGGATGGCAAATGTGTCCCCAAAGGAGGGCAGACGTGTCCCCAAAGGATAGCAAATGTGTCCCCAAAGGATAGCAAATGTGTCCCCAAAGGATGGCAGATGTGTCCCCAAAGGATGGCACTCCAGTGTTGGAAGTGCACATGAGCCTGTCCCAGTGTTTGGTGGAGGAGATGGGGCCTGTTGGCAAAGTGGGAAAGGGAAAAGAGGGAAAGGAGGAAAGGGAAAGCGCAGGAGCCCTTCTGCTGAGCCGAGGAGGAGCAGCAAGGAGCAGAATCACTGCCAAGCTGTCAGAGCTCAGAGCAGAGCAAGCTCTGCATCAGGCAGGTGAGGTAGGAGAAGCAGAACTTCCCCAGAAATTTAGGGATTTTAGCCTGTGGAATTGTGCTGGGTTTGACTGGGATAGAGGAAATTTTCTTTGTAGCAGCTAACACAGGCCATGTTTAGGATTTGTGAGCAGGCAGCTGTGTGGGGTTTAGTTGCCAGCCAGGGTTAAACCACAACAGAGATTCTGGAAGAATTGGGGAGTGAGTTAATGATACACCATAAAATCACTAATCTTCATCTACTAAAGATAACCTGGGAACTGAAACTCTCCTCTCCACAACATGAGAATCTCCATCCTCAGGAGCTGAGGCCAAGAGCTCCAACTCCTCGCTCTGCTGCTCTCCAGGTGCCAGTGCTCCTACACCAGAGCTGAGATTGCTCCAAGGAAAATGTCCCATTTCATCCAGCAGCCAACCAAGAGCAGGTGGGCACAGACCCCACTGCTGGTAATTAACGCTGTGCTCATTAGCAGGGTCCATTTGCTTACCTGGATGATCGATGTGGTAATGGAGCTCAAGGAGGTTTTCCTGGTTGTCCAGTGGTGCCAGCAGGGAGCGAGAGCTCTTACTGATGGTGGGATCTAGCAGCAACCTGTGGGTGGTTCTGCCGTAGGTGTCCCCAAACCTGAAGGTGAACTGAGGAACGTAGCCCCCGTAGCTGAGGAGAAGAGCAAAAAGGAGCCGTCACTGAGATGGCACTGGGAGATGTAATCATGGAATCCCAGACTGGTTTGGGCTGGAAGGGACCTTAAAACCCATCCAGTGCCACCCCTGCCATGGCAGGGACACCTCCCACTATCCCAGGCTGCTCCCAGCCCCAGTGTCCAGCCTGGTCTTGGGCACTGCCAGGGATCCAGGGGCAGCCACAGCTGCTCTGGGCACCCTGTGCCAGGCCCTGCCCACCCTCCCAGGGAACAATTCCTGCCCAATCTCCCATCCATCCCTGCCCTCTGGCAGTGCAAATCTGCTGCAGAGCGTTTGTCCCCTGGAAAGGCCCTGTCCAGGAGCCCAGGAAGGTGATGGATGGGATGAGCCCGGGTGGAGCAGCAGCACCAGAGGAGAACTGAGACCACACGTGTGGTTACACAGGAGGCCAGGAGGGAGTGGCTGTGCTTCACACGCATGTTCTCCTCTGGCAGCACGAAAACTGGCTCACCAGTGCACAGGCATGTACAGGCACAGGCCTTTGGTTTGTGCAGAAACACGGGATGAGGTCAGGGAGCAGCACCTGTGGATGTGAACACTCCCAGCACAGCCTGGGCCACAGTGGCTTTGGCAGCACCAACATCCACCATCCCTCAGTAAATTAATACCATTTCCAGTTCAAACTCTGCAGGCCTCTCTGCTTTGACACACCGTGAGTAACTGAGAAATTCCCAGTGTCTTCTGTTCAGTATTGACACTCCAAAATCAGAATGATTCCTCACTTGCACCCTCCTCTCTCTGCTCACAGAGGGCAGTGGGCCCGGGCTGATGACCCACCCAGGCAGTGCCTGGCACAGGGGGGCACAGGGAAGGTGACCAGTCCCAGGAACAAACACAGCTCTGGTTTTATGGGATCTCTCCACTGCCCAGTCCCTGGGATGCACGCTGTGACTTGGTGGCCGAGGGCAGGGCAGGTGCTGGAGCTCTGGCTCTGCTCCGAGTCACCATGAGAAACTCGAGCTGTTCCAGTCTCAGATTTCCTAATGGTGATGCTATTCCAGCACTGGAGAAAGGTAGAGCAGCCAATTGCAACGGACAGCCAGAAATGTTCCATCAATGAGCCCAGCGTGGATCCAGGATAAAGCCAGATGATGCATGAGGATCATAAGATGATGAGTAAGTACTTTCCCTTCCAAATGGTTTAAACAACAGCGAGCAGAGCTGTGCATTTACTCTTGGCAGGTTTCCCCACGCTGCGTGCAGGATTCCTCCCTGGCAGCTCTGTGGCTCATCCCCGGGGATTCTCAATGAGTCTTGCAACACAGATGATAAAACTGAGCAAGGGCACAAATGACACAGCCCAAATAATGACAGGATGGCTGGGAGGGATTTTGGTCACGGACAAAATAATGGCTGGGCTGAGAAAGGGCTCCGTTCCCCTGCGGTGAAACACGAGGGCACCCAAGCGAGTCACTCTGGGTGCACAAGGAGGGATCTGCCACGGAGGGAGTTACAAGAGCTGCTGGTAAAAGCCTGGGGAAGGGCTCAGCCCCAGCAGGGCTCTTTGTGCCCCTGTGCTGGGGTGTTGATGATCCCCCTTTTGGGGATCCCTGTTTGGGGGCTCGGGCTGGGGAGCAGTGAGAACTGAGCCCATCTCACCCTTCCCTTGCTCAGCTCTATCTCCTCCATCACCACTCCCAGGCTGCCACCCAAAGCTGCTCTGCCTCCCTGGTGGCCAGCAAAGCCTTGGCCCTGGGCCCGTCCTCGCTCGTGTCCGAAGCGTTCCCAGCTGTGCAGAGCCAGGCTGTGCCCAGGATTCATGGACTGAGCCCCTCCCTGCCCACCCAGACCCTCCCAAGCCAGCCCACTCGTTGGGTTCAGGCTTCCCAGCACACCTGAGCGCTGTGGCGCCTTTTCAAACTCCTGCTGTGACCACTGCCTGGCCTGAGTGACAACAAGGTGCTCTGGTGCTGGTGATGCCTGGCACAGGCAGGTGCAGCACGTGGGACACCTGGGGACATCCCGGACACAAACCCTCCTGCTGTGACACTCCAGTGCTGGCGATGGCCTTCAGGCAGCTCCTCCTCACCCTCAGCACCCAAAGCAGAGGCAAAGCAGCACCCTCCGCACCCACGGGGGCTCAGGGGGTGCCCCGAGCCTGCACAGCACCAGCAGCAGCAGGATTTGCTTCCCCCTCCTGCCTCCAGAGGTGAAAGCAGCTCCCGAGGGGAGCAGCCCCAGCTGCTGTGTCCGTACCGGGGATTGGAGCTGCTCCTGCAGGCAGGCAGGGCTGACCAAGGGAAGGTGTGGAGGCTTTTGGGGCTGTAATTCCAGCCACAGCTCCCTCCTTTGCTGTCCCCTGTCTTTCCCAAGCCGCTGCCAGCACAGCTTTGATGGCGCACATGGAATGCCACAGCAGATGGTCACAGCAATGCAAAAATGAGTTAAAACCCCCCAGCCTCAGCGCTTATGTAAGTGGGGAGGTGCAGAGATCAGTAATGGAAGATCCTGCTGGTCACTGCAAGGGGAAGGGCTGATTGGGTCATCCCTGCAGGAGCAGCCTTGAGGAAATGTGCTCCGGGCTCTCCCTGTGGATGGGGATCTGCCCCCCCAGACCTGCCCTGCACCACAGCCCGTGGCTGGCATTCCCTGTGCCAGGGCTCACCACAGCCTGGGCTAATCCCAGGGATTTCGTACCCACAGCACCTGATTTCCCTTGGAGGCACCCAGCCCTCCCCAGACCGGGTCTCACCACAGGACCCCACACACAACGTCTGAATTCACAGCAAATCCCTCGTTCCTCCCATCCATATCTTACCTTCTCCCCTGTAACTCACTGCCTCATAGCCAGGGTTTCTTCTGTCCAAGCCCTTAGAGGGGAGTGTCACAAAGAGCTTTGGAAAGAAATCCAACTATTTACGGAGTAGATCACAGGAGTTCCCCGTCCCTGACCCAGCAGCAGGACAGGGCTCCAGCCCAGTGACCAGAGGGTCAATCTGTACAACCATTTAGCCAAAGGAGACTTCCAAAAATCCTTGATGCAAATGTTAAGACAGTTTGGAAGCCAAACCCTGCACAGTAGCCCTGGTGACATTTGGCAGCTTAAAAGAAATGGGGGAAAAGGGGGGCAAAGAACCATTTTGGCTTTGCTCTCCGTGTGCTATGGCACGATCTGCAGCTCTGCCCTTCTGTAAGGTGCTGTTTCTCCTGGAGCTCTGTCTCCTTCAGAGCACGGTTATATGGAATATTGAATAGTGTCTTTAAAAAAACCCCAAGAACATCCTGAGCCACAAATCCTCCTGATCCCAGTCAGAGCCATTTGCATTGGAAATGGATGTTTTGGATGAACTTACCCAGGAATGTGGTAGGGGTTTTGAGGGAAGATGTCGTTTCCCTTGAAGGCTGCCATGGTGTGGTTACATCTCGTGGTGGGGAGGGGGGAAGGAGGCACAGCTCAGCGCAGTCACCAGGGGAGCCTCTGTGATGTCAGCCCCCAGCAGGTTCCACCTGCAGCACAAACCCCCTCAGATTCTCCTGGACACGGCTCTTTCCTTCCCCACAGGGAAGTTTTGGAGGAGCACAGGGCTCTCCCAGCCCCGCAGACAGCGGTGCCAGGCGCTCCCGGTGAGCAGCGGGCACAAACACGTGTCCATGGTCCCCATCCCACCGCAGCACCCCGAGAGCCTGGCTGTGCCTGGCCCCAGGCCGTGTCCTGCTGCCATCAGGGACAGCTCCAGGCTCAGGGATGCTCTGGGCTGCAGTGGAGCTCAGCCACCCCTGCTGTGCCTGCTCCTCGCTGCTTCAGCGTGGGATGATCCTTCACTGCCTGCTTCCTGCAGGATAAAGGATGTGTCCCCATCCCCAACATCACACAGCCTTGCAGCTGCTGCGTTTCTCCCTGCCCAGAGCTGGGGCTCCTGTTTACTGAACAGCCCAGGATCAGCCCTTTGGGTTGGAAGGAACCATAAAAGTCACCTTGTCCCACCCCTGCCATGTCAGGGACACCTCCCACTGCCCCAGGCTGCTCCCAGCCCCAGTGTCCAGCCTGGCCTTGGGCACTGCCAGGGATCCAGGGGCAGCCACAGCTGCTCTGGGCACCCTGTGCCAGGCCCTGCCCACCCTGCCAGGGAACAATTCCTGCCCAATCTCCCATCCAGCCCTGCCCTCCTTCATCTTGAGGCCATTTCCCCTTGTCCTGTCCCTCCATGCTCCTCCTGTGCTTTGAGTTGATCAGCTCACAGATCTTTGGGAAGAACAACATGGAATGCTTTCCATGTGATCTTCGGACTGGTCACTGATGCAGTTTAAACTTCTTGCATATGAGATGTTTGAATTAAAATGAAGTGTTAATGAACGTGCTTGACTTTTAGACACCACACTGCTGAGTGTTCTTCAGCCCTTCAAAAAGTATGTAGTAACTTCTGAAGTTGAAAATCATTAACTTCTTTCTCCCTGAATTCCCCTCCCAGCTGACCGGAATTGCAATTGGAGCTGCAGTCACACTGCTAGTTAAGCAGGTGTTTTCTTTGTATGGTTTCTCATGTGTGGGATGAGATTATTAAGTCTTACTTAATTATCAAGTACTTACTACGTAAGTTTTAAAGCCAGTTTTTCCATCAATCTTGAGTCTTTTTGTCATTTTCTGTGGTAGTTGTTTGCTGTAGAGGTGTGGTTCTTGCAGGACAGCAGCTTTAAAGGATGGAGAATTTATGTTGGTTCACTTCCTCTGGCCTGACCCCAGAACTGCCACATGCAGGCCCTGGAGGTTTTATTTCTTTGGTGTATGAGCAGTGTCAGCCTCAGGATCAGTTGTGAATGATGGAGATGGCTTCAACCCTACTGTGACTTCACTGTCACAGGAAGGAGAAACGATTGAATTCGAGGCTTCCTTCAGCAGATGAAAACCACCCAATCCCTCTGTCTGTTTGGAGAGGCCTTTATCTCCTCTGGGGCTGAGGCAGAGCCCCAAGGCAGCCCTGCCTTGGTCTGCCTTGGCCAGAGCTGGGGAATGAGGGATCCCAGGGTGGTTTAAATTCCAAACGCTGCCCACGGGAGCTGTTCTGGAGTCCCCAAGCTGTGCTCAGGCGTTTTCCCAGTGCTAAAGGTGGTTTCTGATGGGATGCTTCTGTTTCAGCCACTCAGTACAGGTTTTTCCAAGAGCAACAAAGTGAATTTTGAGGGGCAGATCATTAAGAAGGTGAGGGCACCAGGCACAGCGGGAGAGAAGGAAAGATTAAAATCCATTTTGGAAGCTGTAAATTTTGAAATGCTTCACTTGCTGAGCCTGGCCCAGGTCCTTCAGCCTATAAAATCTCACTGGGATTTTGTGGATGTTTCAGAACTCCTGCAGTACTGACTGGATTGCTGATGGAGCAGCAGCAGCTTCTCTTTCTGGCCAAACCTTTCCTCTTTCAAGAATATTTGCAGCCAGTGAAGGCAGTAATAAATTGATTAATTCCTGTATGGAACTGATTAAATATCCCAGAATCCCAGACTGGTTTGGGGTGGAAGGGACCTTAAATCATCTTGTTCCACTGTCCCAGGCTTCTCCAAGCCCCATCCAACCTGGCTTTGGGGACACTTCCAGGGATGGGGCATCCACAGATGCTCTGGGCCACCTGTTGAATATCTGAGGGTTGTTCTTACCTGTTAAGGTGTGTCATTTCTGAGCAGATCAAAATGCTGCTTTGACTCCTGCCCTTGGTGCCTAAATGGAGAGATCTGGTATTTTCAGCCTTTCTAAAATGTATTTGGGGTTGCCCAAATACCCAAGCTCTGATCTGCCCAGGTCTGCAGGGTGCTGGCTCTGCCAGGGGACGATGGCTCAGCTCAGAGGGACACAGTGAAAGCACAAGAGGCAACAGCCACAGGATGCAAGGGAAGGGCCCACCAGGCACAAGGAAGAAGATCTTCATGGGCACAGAACACCTCTGGGACGGGGTCAGGGATGGCATCTCCAACCTTGGAAATTTTCAAAGCCCACAGCACCCCAAGGGAACTTTGAAATTAGCTCAGCTTTAAGTGGACAGGTTGATAAAGCACCTACAAAGGCTCCTCCCAGCCTAAAGCATCTGATTTTAACACTGAGATGAAAAAGCTGCTTATTGAAATGCAGCACCAACCAAAAACCCCAGGCCCATCCAGGTCCCACCAGCACAAGGGGATTTGGGCCGGCACATTTCCAGAAACTCCCTTCAAAACTCTCTCCTTTTAATGATCCGTGGCTGCTCCCTCCAAACCCAGGGGTCACACAGTCCCTGCAGAGCCACTGAACACCCACACCAAAATGCCAGTTCTCAGGGCAGACACCTGGGCACACAAAAAGAAGCGGAAATTCACTTTTGTCAAGGTTATCGTTAGAATTTATTGATATGAGACAAACTTTGTATGTCACCATGTCAATGGAGGAACAGCATGTCCAGGTGTCACAGAGGCACAGGGACACTCCAGGCCCTGGGAGCTCCCAGGAGACCACACACACAGCTGGGGGGCACTGGGGACGTTTCCTGGGGCAGGAACGCTCCAGAAACACCTTGGCTGAGTGGTTTGCCAGACAACAGCACCCAGCAGGCTGCAGCAGGGACCTGCTGGCTCTGACTCCCACAGGGAAGGGCAGCTCACCCCAAGCCCCTCTAGTCACAGGGGGGAAAAAAGCAAACCTGTTTTGGGGTGAGATTCCAGGAATCCCTGCAGAGAGATGAGAGCACTTGGGCCCTCTGGCTCCTCAGCCCTAAAGGGGTTGAGAGGAGCAGCTGGGGTGGGGACAGGTCCCCAGCAGGACAGCCCAGGCACGGCTGGAGCCTTCCCAAGGAGCAGACACAGCCATGCCACGCTCCAGCTTGGCATCTGCCCATTCAGAAGCAGATTTAGCACAATTATCCCTGTGTTGTAACCACTCAGACATTCCCCTCTCAGCAGTGCTCTCTTGCAGCACAGCCAGCCAGTCATCTATGCTTGTGGCTAAGATGAAAATTATCTTTATAATCTTTACTGGAAATACATTTTATGCTGGATTCTACTTTAAAAAAAAAAAAAAAAAAAAAAGCCAAGTGCTGAGCTTTCATCTTCTCCCAGCTTATGAAATATTTGGTTTGGTCCTAAGTATCTTGCTAAATGATTAGAGAGGGAATAGCAGAGTATTCCCCAGGCACCTGGTAAATCCACAATGGATTTATTGTAGAAACACACTGAATTCTCTAACTCGCTCCAAATGGATTTCAGAGCCCTCTAAAGCCCTCCAGAGAATGAGCTGTTTGTGACAGGACACACAAAGCACAACCCCAAGTTCAATGAGTAACCGGCCCGGCACTGAGATAAAGGACAGGCCACAGCAGGGGCCGTGCCAGCCCAGCCCTGGGGACTCGTGTGACAGCAGTGACAGAGCCTGGCCTGAGCTGCCCCTGCCTGGCACCAACCTGCTGCACACCTGGAGAGGGACCTCTGGCTCCAGACACACACCTGTGACCTGTGTGCTCCTCCCGTCCCTCCCGTGGGAGCTGTGACAAGTGACAAAGGGGGTTCTGCTCTCAGCCACCCGCTTCCACCGAACCTAAGTTCCCTCTCGCACGTAACAGCATTGATTCAGAGATCTCATATTGATGGGTAGTTATACAGGATTAATTGCACATCAGTCCATTGTGGCTACAAGTTCATTAGGTTAATAAATCTACGTAGTGACAGTAGTACAGTATCAGCTACTTCTCAATACAAACTCCCTACCCTAACCTTAATTTGTAGGTCGGAGGAAGACCTTTCTAACACAGTGACCTCCCAATGACCTTTAACATTCATTTTAAAAAAACATTTTTTCTAAAAAACAAACATAACAAAACAAAACAAAAAAAATCCAGTGTGGGGAAAACGCACATATATAACCAAAGCAGTGCTTAACAACCACAGGAAAACAGAACATCATCTTGGACTCTTGTTTCAGCATCTTCTGTGGACCCTGGCAGTGTCACTCCCAAAGGGTTCCCAAATGCTCCGTCAGTTCCCAAGTCCATTAAGCCATTTCCCAGCTCCAGATGTTTCTGGCCTCTCACCATTGTCTGTAGCAAGAGCACACAGAAACACTTGCTCATGTGCACAAGACTTCCATCAGATTCCATGGAATAGCTCTAGAAGGCTGCAGTCTTTCCTTCCAGAAACCTGTTCTCAAGTGGCAGCACTCTCACCGACCGGCGCCTTCTCTTCCAGCCAGGAGAGAGCTCCAAGTCCCTCCAAGTTTTATTCATTCCTTTTGCCCCAAGGTGTCTGGGCATCCAATAAAACCCCTCTCACAGTATTCCCAGGAAATGATTCAGAAGAGGAGATGATTTTTCAACCAAATGAGATCCTCTGGTCCTGTGTGTCAGACCATGGCCAAGAGAATGAGCAGCTGCCATGGACGTCCCAACCGGAGCAGGGCCCAGTCAGGGAGGGGAGCGAGGTGGCCTGACTGTGAGGGACAGGCAAAGAGACCCCAAAGTCACTCTGTTCTCGACAGTTGGCCTCTTTCCTGGAGTCAAATGTTTGATTCCATTTGTTCTAGCAGGAACAGGTGGATCATGTCAAAAGTGGGACGATCTTTGATATCCCTGCTCCAGCATTTCAGCATCAGGTCAAACACAGGGTTAGGACACAGAGGAGTCTGGGAGAGATAGATCTGAAAGGAAGAGAGTCACAGTGTTTCAGTGGGGTTCTCACAACAGAACTGAACCTTTACTAAGGTAACACCACAGGACATCAAGACACAGCCACCATGCAGTGCTTGGAATCCCTCCAGCCCCAGCCTGGCACTGGAGTCTGGACAGAGCCTCTCTCAAGCAGCACCACGGACACTTTGCCAACTTGTCTGATGAGCTGGTCACAAAACAGGCCTTTGTCCCCCAGAAAACACGAATGCTTCTGAGGGATTTGTCTCCCAAGAGACGGCAAAACACAAACCAAAACCAAATTTACCACAATAAAATCCAAGTACTTTCAACTCACCGCAGACAGCCCATGAGGCTTTCTAAGCATCGTGACAGCTTGTTAGCAGAGACAGAAAAAACACCTTTTAGAGCTTATCTACAGCACAGCTTGGCAGAATGATTTTACTTTTTAAATATGAGCCTCTCATTTTTTAGGCTCACTTCTTTCAGGCTCTCAGCTAATTATTAGCATTTGGGAGATGGTGAGTAAACCCCTCATCATTTTATTTCCCTTAATTCGCTGGTGCTCAAGGTGAATTTTGGGGAGAACTGTTCTGAACTGGTACTCCATAGCTTTGGGTACTGCACCATCATCTATTGAGGGCAGCAGCAGCGGGGACAAAATGACACCAAAGCCCTTCAGCAGCTGGAGATGGCCAAAGGCTTCTTGGCATATGTGGAGATACCAATCCCCTGGGAACGAACAACTGCTCCTTCCCACCACAACTCCCTCCTGCTTCCTCATCTTTCAGCTGGTGGGAGAGTGCTGACAGAGGAAAGGAGCGAGAGGATTGTGTGGGAGAGCCTGGAAAAGCTGCAGAGGGGGCAGAGCGAAGTGGCTTAGAACAGGAAATAAGCAGGACAGGACCAAGGGATTCTTCCAGTGGGACTCAGAGGAAAACAGGCGTAGGGAGCCCCAGGAAAGGGGGAGGAGAGGCAGGACCCAGGTGAGAAGCTGAGCAGAAGCAGAGACTGCTGCAGGTGAGCTGAGGCAGCAGGAGGCCCTGGGAACACGCAGCTGGGTGGGAGCGGCTGAGGGAAGGGAGGTTGGGCTCCTCACCTGCCTGCCCTGGCTCCGGAAGAACTCGCCCGTGTTCTCGATGACCTGCTCGTCCGTCAGGAGGCTGTAGGGCTGCTCCTTGCACAGCACAAACATCTCCCACAGGGTCACCCCGAAGGCCCACACGTCGCTGGCCGTGGTGAACTTGCCCTGCGGACAGAGAGGATCTGCTCAGCCCTGGTGCCCGTTCAGCAAAGCCCCTTCAGGATGCACCTGGGGAAACGCTCCAAAAAGAGCCAGCACAGCAGCTGAGCTGCTCCCAGCCGCTCCCAAGGGGGTGACAGGGCTGTTTGTAGGGCAGCAGTAGCACCTGGAGGTCCCACAAGCCCTAAGAAGGTGCAGCTTTCACAGGGGCAAAGCTTTGTAACAGGGAGCAGGTCGCAGAGAAGGCCAGAGACTTCTGTCCCTCCTGAGACAGTCTGTTTGCAGCAGAATAAAAGAAAATAAACTGAGGGAGGGGGGATAGTCACTGACTACCTCCACCCAAAACAGCAGAGCTCACAGAAAAGCCTTTGAAAGCAAAGCCCTCAGGGTGAAAGCAGAGCCAGAGCAGACTCCAGACTCTTAGAGAAAGGCCCAAGATAATTTTGATTTTTGCACATGTAAGAAGCCAGTGACAATCTTCTTGCTGTCCCTGTTTTCTGTCTTCAAAAAATGTGCCCAAACTGGCTGTGTTTGGAACAATGTGTTTCTGGAGAAGGAAAAAGATGTTTGCTCAGAAAATAACACAAAACACTTGAGGGGCTGGAGGGCCTGTTTGGGCAGAAAACATCCCAGCCCCACTTCACCCAGGCTTATCTGGCAACCCCTGCAGTCTGTCAAGGTTTGGAAGATGTTCACACGGGGAAGATGGGAGTAATTTATGGTTTAGATGCAGCCTTAACCAGGAAAAGAGGGTGGATTTCAGAGAGCTTGGGACTGTATAGCAGAGGTAACTACAGTTTTTCTGGGTACTTGGAGAGCATGGTGTAAGAAAGTAACTCACCAACTACTTCAAGAAAAAAAAAAATTGTTTAAATATCCTCTAGACTGGATGTATTTGGGCTGTAGAGCAATTTCATGAAGGGAGACAGCAGGACCCTTAATTGTGAAAAATCCCCCAACCTCAAACCAGACCTGGAACCTGAAACTCAGGAAGTTTTGTCCATGCCCCTCTCAGCTTCCCAGCTGGGGGAATAATCAGAAAAAGGCAACTTCCTTAAAATTCCAGGAGGAATGCCAGGCATTCGTGCCCAGATGAGGCCTGAAGGATGTGATGCCACCCAGGGAGACCTGGACAAGCTGGAGCAGTGGCCCAGAGGAACCTCAGGAGATTCCAACCAGGCCCAGTGCTGGAGCTGCCCTGGGTCAGGACAACCCCAGGATCAATCCAGGCTGGGCTGAGCAGAGGGAGCAGCCCTGGGAGAGGGACCTGGGGCTGCTGTGGGTGAGAGCTGGACCTGCCCCAGCCCTGAACCCCCTGCCCTGGGCTGAGCCCGGCCTGGGCAGCAGGGAGGGGGGATTGTGCCCCTGTGCCCGGGTGAGAGCCCACCTGCAGAGCTGCCCCAGCCCTGGCACAGCACAGGAAGGAGCTGGAGCTGCTGGAGAGATCCAGAGGAGGCTCCAGGGGGATCAGAGGGATGGAGCAGCTCTGCTGGGAGGAAAGGCTGGGACAGCTGGGAGTGTTCACCTGGAGAGGAGAAGCTTTGGGGTGACCTCGGTGTGGCCTGGCAGGGTTTGAAGGGGCCAACAGGAAAGATGGAGAGAGACAATTTACAGGGGTCTGGAGTGTCAGGACACAGGGAATGGCTCCCACTGCCAGAGGGCAGGGATGGATGGGAGATTGGGCAGGAATTGTTCCCTGGCAGGGTGGGCAGGCCCTGGCACAGGGTGCCCAGAGCAGCTGTGGCTGCCCCTGGATCCCTGGCAGTGCCCAAGGCCAGCTTGGACACTGGGGCTGGGAGCGCCCTGGGACAGTGGGAGGTGTCCCTGCCATGGCAGGGGTGGCACTGGATGAGCTTTAAGGTCCTTCCACCCAAACCATTCCATGACATTCTGTATTCCCAAGGGCACGCTCCTTGCCCAGGATGTGAATTCTGTCCAACACAACCCCCTGGATTTCTCACCAGGGGCCACATGCAGCTCAGATACCGGCAGTGCTTGGCTGGCACACAGCTCCGTCACTGCTCCAGGGGCACAGTGAAGATCAGAGGAAGGAAGGAAGAGCAGTGCCTACCAGCAGGATGCTTTCCCAGGCCATCCAGCGGATGGGCAGCACGGCTCTCCCCTGGATCCTGTAGTAATCCCCGCTGTAAAGGTTCCTGCTCATGCCAAAGTCTGCAATCTTGATGGTGTAGTTGTTCCCCACCAGGCAGTTGCGAGTTGCCAGATCCCTGTGCACAAAGTTGAGAGATGCCAAGTACTTCATCCCCGAGGCGATCTGGGTGGCCATGTACAGCAGGTTGGAGTGGCTGCAGCAAAGGGAAGTACAACAAAGAAAAAATCACTGGAGTTCCCCCACGCTCAGGAATTTATTGTATTTGATGTGTTAGCGACCTGTTGTTTTATTTTCTGCCATAACAGTGGAACTGAAATGTCTCGTCCCAGGGCATGAACAGCCAGGATCCTGAGCTGACTAAGCAGGAACAGACAGGCTGTCCCTGAAATTCAGGCCTTCACATCCTGACATCCTTTACATTTATTTCTTTTTCAGTATCAAACATTAATCTTGAGATTTTCAAAGAGTTCATGCATCAAAGCACCAACTTTTTGCAGAGAGACAGGAAAAATTAAGCTCAGAATCTCCTATCTTAAAAACCACTTAGCCTGGTATTTCAAACAACACCACTATTGAATATTAACATAAGTGTGTTGCTTCACATTAAAGAGAGTTGGCTTGGTTTTAAATATGCTAAATATTACTGAAAATAGAAACAGATGCATTTTCCATCTAATTTAATTTTAATTCCTCCATTAGCTAAATGAGTTTGGATTAATAAAGCTGCAGGATACAGAGAAAGTTTGGACCATCAGACTCTCAGCATTCTTCCCACACTATTGCCCTGTGCTGCTCAGCCTCTTTCCCACTGCTGCTGTTCAAATGCTTCACACGACCAAGTGCTCATCAGAACACATCTGATACACTGCTCACGGTTTGTATTTTTTCAGTAAAGGTCAGAAAAAGAGGTCTTTGCCATCAGAACACAAAGAAAAAGGAGACTATCACAGAATCATGGAATGGTTTGAGTTGGAATAGACTTTAAAGATCATTTAGTGCCACCCCTGCCATGGGCAGGGCCACCTTCCACTATCCCAGAGTGCTCCAAGACCCTTCCAAGCTGGCCTTGGACACTGCCAGGGATGGGACAGCCACAGCTCCACTGGGCACCCTGTGCCAGGGCCCCACCATCCTCTGAGGAAAGACTTTCTTCTTAAAAATCTAAACTAACCCAGTCCTCTGGCAGTGTAAAACCATTCTCCCTGTCCTGTCACTGTCTGCCCCCTTTTCCTACTTTTTATAGGCTCCAGAGCAGTAACTCTTCCATTCACCTGATAACCTGGCTGTTGGCCTGTGGCACAGGAATGAGCACAGCCTCCAAGACCCCGGGTTTTCCCCTCCCCTGCTCAGCTGTGGTTCCCTCCCTGCCTGGGGCTGCTCTCCCCATCTGAGCAGCCCCACCCTTCCTGTCCCACCTAAACCCTGGCAGGGTCCCATCAGCAGCTTCCTCTTGGCTCCTGCCCCCCTGCCCATGTTCCCAAGACTCCAGACAAGCAGCTCCATGAGCAGAGGGAAAGGATGGGATGGGACAGTCCTCAGCAGAGTCATGGTGGTGCCTGGGCGCAGCGCCCCAAAGGCAGAGGAGCAGAGATGCCTCTGGAAGAGCAGCAAAGCTGATGGAGAAGAAGCTGGGGGGCTGAGCCTGGAGAAAAGGAGGCTCAGGGGGCCCTTGTGGCTCTGCACAAGTCCCTGACAGGAGGGGACAGCCGGGGGGGTCGGGCTGTGCTCCCAGGGAACAGGGACAGGAGGAGAGGGAACGGCCTCAGCCTGGGCCAGGGGAGGTTTGGATTGGATACTGGGAAAATTTCTTCACCAAAATGTTGTCAGGTCTCAGCACAGGCAGTGCTGGGCTCACCATTCCTGGAGGGATTTAGAAACCACAAAGCTGTGGCACTTCTGGGACGTGGTGGCCTTGGCAGTGCTGGGAAAACATTGATGATCTTGGAGGGCTTCTCCAACCTGAATGATTCTGTGACCAGACAGCCAGAGACAGCAGGGAGATGCATTTCAAACACCAAAGAGCCAGAAGGACTTAAGGATGTGTGATCCCTGTGCATGAAAGGGCTGGTCACCACCTCTGAGGCACCAAATCCTGGCTCTGGGACACAGGTGGAGTGGCTGGACCTTGTCACGTCCATCAGATGCCCACGGGCACCAGCAGAGCCCTGCCTTGGGCAGAGGCACTCCGGTCACTGCCAGGACACAGTGCCCAGGACACAACCCCTGCAGAGCTGCCTCTGGGTGACACTCTCTGCCTGGGAGGGACAAAGGAGGAGGCTGAAGGATCAGTGAGAGACAACGAAAAACTAGAGGTAGAGCCAAGTAATGGAAAAAAAGGAAGAACAATGTGTGTGACAGTGCTGAAGTCAGATGAGAAGCAAAGAGGAGATAAGGAAAGAACATTTTGGAGGCTTTGGCTAGGAAAAAAGCCACAAGTCTAGAGGTGAATGAGGTTTCAAGTGGGCAGAAAGGGCAGGAGACTGGAAAGAGCTGGAATCTATTTCTACTCAGATGCAAATCCTCTCTCCTCCTACAGCTCCTGGCATGCCCTGACTGCAGGACACCAGGTTAACACTCTGACAGCACCACTGACGGGTCCTGGCAGCAAGGCTGCTGTTGTCTGGCCATGATAAGACCCAGCCACCTCCTGTCCAGCACATCAGAGCTGGCTCTGCCTGCCTGCCTTGTGCCTGAACCAAAAATCCAAGTAATCCTTGGGAGGAACACTCCAAAGGCCCAGCAATGCTGCAGCTTCTGGTCAGTGCAGGGCTCCTTATCAAGCAGAATATATCAGTCCTACACGACTCTCTTCTGAGGAAAGCATTTCTGCAATAGCAGAGATGCTTTTATGGCAGATTTGATCCTTCCATTGAGGAGGGAGACAAGTGCCACTGCGGACAAAAAGTGCTTTTCTTTGCCAAATAATCTCCTTCTGTTGGCTGCTGAAATCTTCTCCTTACTCAAACTCCACACTCAGCTCCTCTCATGCAATATTTTTTTGGGTACCAGAGAATGTATGAACCTTCTTAAAAGCCTAAGGGACATTCTTGATTTTTATCCCAAATTCTTGCTGTAATGCAACTGATTTTCATATCAATGAAATATTTGATGCAAGCCCACTAACATAAAGAGACGGTCACCTCAATAAATACACCTAAGCTGGTCTCTGTGACCAGAAGAGCTCTGGCAGGGACACTTCAGGGGTACACAGACCTCGAGAGGCCTCAGGAACAACCCCACACCAAGCAGGACATGTGCCGTGGCAGTGGCCAGGCTGCAGGAAGGTCCCCGCTGGGAAGGCACAGCAGATAAAACTGGCAGCTCTGTGCTGCTGATTTATCCCAACAGGACAGGCAGGTGCTCTTACGTGACACAGGGGATGTTGTTTGAAATGGCAAATTTGCTGTAGATCTCCCTCTGAGACAGGAACTGGTTGAGGTCTCCATTCTCCATGTACTCTGTGATCATGCACAGGGGGTCGTCCCGCACGCACACGCCCAGCAGCCGGATGATGTTGGGGTTCTTCAGCCGGGACATGATCTTGATCTCCTTCAGGAAATCATTCCTTGTAAAGCAGAAAACACCTTTGAATCCTCAGCTGGCTCCTTTGTCTGAGGACGGCACGAGTGGTGCGCTCTCAGTGCAGAGTCATTTACGCTTTGCACGCACAAGTGTCGGCTGTTTCCGAGCTCGTGTTCAACACTGACCTCTCCCAGCAAACAGGATTAATGCAGCGCTTCAGGCTGACATTCCAGCTTCCCCTACCCCCACTCCCTGCTGTGCTCTGCTCCTTCCACGTGGAACATACCCCACAGACACAGGACACTGCCACAGCAGTCCCCAGGGTTCACCTGTGCTTGGGCAGTGTTTGCTTTCCTCCCCAGCTGGCTGGCACTGCAGGTGCACTTACCTGGCTGTTTTGTTGACATCTGATCTCAGCATTTTCACTGCCACAAGAACCGGCTGGTGAGTGAATTCTGAGGATGAGACTCCCAGGAATTCCAGCAGGCCATCAGCTTCACAGAGGTGCACCTGTAGGGCAGAAGGCAGAGGCAGCCGTAAGAGCACAGAGAGGCAGAAAACCAGGGGAAAACAACATCCCAGCCAGGTCACTGGCTGGTCACTGCTGGCAGAATGAACAAGTGAATGATCTGGTGACACAGCTGTGATCAGAAATGACCCAAGGGTCGGCCCTAGATCCTGACATAACGTGCCCAGGGCGTGGGAGCACACGGGGATCAGAGCCAGAGGAGTCCCCAGCACATTGGGTTTACTGCACTGGGGCAGCCCAGTTCACCCAGCACCTACTGGGGATGCTCAGGAAGGCGCCTGAGCCTGAATGTGTCTGCTCTGCACTAAAGCATCTTGCACAACCTCAGAACCACCAAACCATGGCCTGGCTTGAGGCATTGCTCAGCCTTCAGTGAGATGCATCCAAGAACAACAGCCAGTTATCCAAAATCCTCAAATTCCAGAGGAGAAAAGAGGAGAAAAAAGAGTGCATGTGTCCCTGATATGAACACCTCACCTGTACATACACCCAGAGATAAACAGATAAATACTCTAATGACTACACACAATTCCAAATTTCTTCCAATGAATTAAAGATTAATAATATAAAATTACTGCCAAGGTTGTACAAGAAAGAGTGACAAGACACTTGCTTAAGAAGTTACCAGAATGTGCATCCAAATGGAGAGCTGGGTGGGGAAAGCAGACAGTCCTGAGGGTGTGGATAGGAAAAAGGACTGGAAAAGAGGAGCAGACTGGATGTGTCAGTCAAAGACTTGCAGCAGTGAGGGGAATGTAATGGGAGCAATAATGAATTTTGCATGAAGAGAGCAGCAAGAACTTATGTCACAAGCATGGTGAGGGGTAAAATGAGACAGCAGAGAAAATGGGACAAACCTGCAGAACGGGAACGGAGGTACAAAGCTGCTGCTGCAGTGCCACAGAGAAAGAATCTGCTGTGGGGAAAGTACAGTCATGAGACCTGGGGCAGGGAAGAGCCACAGCACTAAGCACAGGTAATTCCGAGGTGATGCGTCACCAGGGAGGGGTGGTGGTGCTTCCTTGGGAGCACGGATGACAAAAGACTGAAAGGAAGGGAAAGTGGAGAGCTGAAAGAAGCAATGAGCCCTGTTTCTAGGAGCACACAGAGCCAGAGCAGTGGAGCAGAGCAGTGATGGCCAGTTTGGGAAAGACTATGGAGGTGAGAAGGAGAGACAGCAAAATGCAGCGCAGCACATTTGCAAAAGAGCCTGTGATATATGGAAAGGAGCAGGCTCCGAATCCATCCTCGAGGAAAATGGAGATGAGAGAGCCATCTCCAATCAGAGGAGGAGTTATTACAATTGTTAGAAGGACAGCATGAGAGGAAAGGAGAAACCAGAGGCAAGCAATGAGAAAATCCTCTCTGTTCCACTTTTGGAACACAGAGCAGGCAACAGCAGAAAGGGCTGCACTGACAGCCAGGTGAGGAGACTGAAGATGTCAGCACCTCCTCAGAAAACAGTGAGCCAGAAAGAAGTGAGGGGACAGGAAAGGGGCTGGGCTAGGGAAGGTGGGGTGTCAGAACAGAGGAACCACAGAGATGGGAACATCACAGAGCAGGAAGCAGTCAGTGAAGGGCTGTGCTTGCCAAAATGTAATAGAGAAGCAGAATTTAAGGCTGTGAGTGAACAAAAGCTGGGAAGAAAAAAGACAGTGGGAAAGTGAGAGCAGGAGAGGGAAAGACCTGCTCAGGATGGAGCTACAGATGGTGTGAAAATGAAGCAGGGAGAGAAGAAAAGGCGAGGTGAAAATGTTGACAGCTTGAAAGGAGCTCCAGGAGCAAAGGGAAAGCTTGGCAGATGACAGATGTGTGCATCATCCTGCCTGAGGCTGCTGACAAACTGGGGCTTGAGCAAGCAGCAGTGCCAGAAAACATGAGGGTGCCACAGTGCCTGGGAAACGTCTTTGCCTGGGTCAGTGTGCAGAGCACCCCAGAACCTCCATCTGTGACTAGGAAAGCTGTTTGAGCAGCTAGGATCGGTTTTAGCTGGACTGTGGAGAGTTTCCAAACCCACATGTCCAAAGGTGGGTGACAGCCATCACATTTGAGATGTCCACGGAAGATGAGAAAGTCTGAATTCCCAGCCCTAGGTGGGAATTAACGAAGACAGAGATAGCAAACAGAAAAGTCTGCAAGATCACCTATTGACAAAGACCCCAGCAGAGCCTCACAGCTGCACAAGGCTCAGTGGCTTAGCCTGGGGCATATCAACTTTCCCCAAGGGGCAAGCGCACATTTTAACTAAACCACTGGAATATGCAGAACCCTCAGTCCCACCGGAGCACCACCTCAGAAGATTCCTCTCTGCCAGGCACCTCCTTTCTGCTGGAGGACAAGCAGCAGAGGATGGCTGTACCTCTCCAAACTGCCCTTCCCCCAGCTTCTCCTTGAGGCGCAGCTGCTGCCGGGGGAATTCCCCCACGGAGATGTCCTTCTTGGTGAGCGAGTCCACGGTCAGCGCCGGCACCGCGTACATGTTGTTGCCCGTCACGCCCTGCAGGTGCACGATGTCGGTCTCGGCGTAGTGGGGGACGTTGTTCTGGAAGCCTTGGTGAGGGGTGGACTTGGTCAGGTCGGGCTCAGCGTAGTCCCCGCTGCACACTAAGGGGGGGTAAAGGCAGGACAGTCACACGCTCGCTCCCTCAGAACCACAATGTCCCTGCTTGCACTCCTCCCAGTCCCACAGCTCTGGGAATTTGGCCACCTGCTGCCTTGTACTGAGGGACACCTCCAAGGGACACACTGCTCTGCTTTAACCAGAGCAATACCTGTGAGTGCCAGCAAATTCCTGCTCAATGCAGCCTGTTCTAGCCAGCCATGAGAGCTACAGTTCTTGTCCAGACAAGGAATCTGAAGTGATTTTGTGCTTCTGATTCATCCTAAGTACAATCAGTTCACGTTACCTGATGCAGGGATGTTGTTTGCAACGTCAGACTTGCTCTGGATTCCCTCCTGCAACAAGAACTGATCGAGGCTTCCATTTCCCATGTCCTCAGGTAGCAAACCCCTCTCCCTCTTACAGCTTATTCACATAAATATGGGATAATGCTTCAGAATTAACTCCCTGTAGGGTCAGCATTACACAGAACATTTGTTCTGCTTTGAATTCACACCCTGGCTCAATCCAATCAGTCTCCCTGTGCACAATAATGCTGGATCTTAGCAACTTGTCAGTGTGCGGAATGCAGTGCTGCCCTTCTATTCACTGATGAGCACTGCCTTCACTGAGTACAAAACCCTGCTGGAAACATTCCCTTCTGTGTGGGTCCAAAAGCTCCCCGGGGGCTGGAAGCCAGGACACCACAGACAATTCCCTGCTCTGTTCCCTTCTCATTTTTCTATAGGAATTCCAAAGAGCCCTGGCTGCAGAAAAAGGTGTTAAAGGTCTTCTCCCAGGAGTGCTGCAGGCAGCTTCTCCACAAACGATGTGTGGTTGCTCTGACTGCCCAAAACCAGCTGCTAAAAGATGACCTGGGTAATACATAAACAGTCTTCAAATAAAACAATAAAAGGCCAGCAGCCTCTAGTGGGACTGCTGCTCCAGCTGTCACAGTTCCATGCCAAGAAGTGCCAGTGTTCCACAATACTGCCTGAGGCCCCTGGGCTATTGCATTGCACAGGAGTCAAAGATGGAACTTAGACACTGACAAGTGGCACATTTTACAATCTGACAGAAATAACAGAGGGAGAAACATGCAGCTTCTGGAGGCTGAAGATGTTACCTGAATCCTCTGCACTTTGGGAGAGCTCTGGAAGCTTTTGGAGCAGCGTAGCTGGCTGGTGATATTCCAAATCCAGGGGGAAAGCTCGCTCATAGGTGGGATTTGACTGGTGGATCTGGGTCTGGTTGTTGGCAATGGTGTAGCTGTAGAAGGAGAGGCGGACAGTGGCATCCTCCTCCAGGATTCGACGTGGGGCCTGCAGAGGAGAGAGGAAAAAAAAAACCCAAAACACTGAGGCCATGCTCAGTTGTTAAGTAATGCCTTGGCTGCAACCACAGCAACTTCCAGTAATATCTTGGACAGGGCTGGCATCCTCCCCTGCTGTGAGAGCAGCTTTAGCTCCTCCACGGAGCTGGGCAAACCCTGTGCTTTCTACATAGTTCTGAGCTCATTAGGGTTAATGATTAGTTCTGAACTGGTGTCTGCAAAACAGACCCATTGTTTTACCTTTTCCAACCTTTTTTGAACATATTGCTTCCAAAGAATGATGATTATAATCAGCAGGAGCAGCAGAATGATAGCCACAAGGCAGCCCACGAGGATGGAGGTGTTGGAGTCATCTGCCTTCTCCCCTATCCAGGTGCTGGTTACAGAAGATGTTGTTCCTGCAGTCACAGAGAAGGAGAATCTGGGGTTAAAGAACCCGAGGTTTTCTGTGCCAGACAACTTCCTGCAGTCTGGTAGAGAAAAGATCTTGGGCAGCTCCCTGAACATTAACACCAGGTGTGATCACATTTTGCTCTTACCAGAAATTCTCATTTTGGAGGCTCAAAGAGCTAAGAACTGTGCAGAGAACTTCTGCAATCAAAGATTGCTGTGAGCAGAACAGATTCCTGCAGTGAATCCATCCCGGAGCAGACAGTGCTCAGAGTTTCACTGGCTCCACATGTCTCCAGCCCATGTTCTGAGGCAGCCCTGGCCAGCTGAGGCTCAGGGGAATGTCACACGGTGCCCCGTGCACGAGGCACTGACCAGGCCATCCCCAGATCTCCAGAAATGGATGGAAAGATCACATTAACTGGATGTTCCTGTGAAATTCCCCAACACTTGAGCCCTTGGCATGGCCAAGGGGCAGAAGTCCTTACCCCAGGTGCCCTCAGTAACGTTGTGCTCTATTTCCAGGAGATCCGTGGTGCTTGTGGCTACCGTAACAAAACTGGGATTCACACTCTCCATGTCTGTGGGAGGAAAGGGAAGCGTGTCAGCCCAACAAAAGCTCCTGCCAGCAGTCCCTGCCATCCCAACCCCAGCAGGAGGGGGCTGGGGTTCAGGCAGCAGATCAGGAACAGGAGCAGCTGCTGTCTGCAAGGTAAGCAACAAGCAGGACCCAGGGAACACCTCCCTCAGGAATAGCCTCTCACTACAGCTGATTAGAGACTTTGGAGGACAAAGCTACAGCCACACCTTCCCCTGTCAGTCCTGGTGGTTTTCTCCAAGACTTTTGTCCTTTTCCCTTTTAAAGCATTTCATGGCATTGACTTCTGCATCATAGTTAAGACTTAAGGAAAAAAAAGTTAGCCTCTCTTTTTTAATAATCTGCTAAACTTCATCTCATCATCTTCAGATATACTTGAATCATTCCAAAAAAACCCACTTGGTAAAGAGGAGCAAAAATCAATGTCATAACCAGCAGGTGGCTGGGGAAGGGGAGGCAGGTGCTGATCTCTTCACACTGGTGACAGGACTCAAGGAAACAGCTGGAGCTGGGCCAGACTCAGGTTGGATTTCAGGGAAAGGTTCTTCCCCCAGAGGGTGCTGGGCACTGCCCAGGCTCCCCAGGGAATGGGCACGGCCCCGAGGCTGCCAGAGCTCCAGGAGCCTTTGGACAGCGCTGCCAGGGATGCCCAGGGTGGGGTTGGTGGGGTGTCCGTGCAGGGACAGGGGCTGGGTGACCCTTCCAGCTCAGGATATTCTGTGATCTGTTTCAAAAAGAACAACTGCCCTACAGTGCAATTTTTGATTACCCTGGTCATGCTTCTGCTCATGTGCATCAGTACCAGCTTGGAAAGCACCCACTGGACCTTTCAGCCCTTTCACTGCCCTTCCAGCACCTGTACCACCTCCTCCTTCCCACAGTGCCACTCCCCTGTCAACCCCACATGTCCTGCGCTCCCACAACCAGCTCTTCTGCTCCCCGTGCTTCTCCAGGTGTGCCTGAGCGCAGGAGCACCCACCTGACTGGAAGGAAATCTCGCTCATCATCATCCAGGTGTCAGCGAAGAAGAAGCGGCACAGGATGGCCTTGCCCACGCGCTGCTGCAGCGGGACGGTGACAAACCTGGCACTGGGGTTTTTGTCATCCAGGACCGTGGCCACCCCCACGGGCTCGGGCTCCCAGTCTGCGATCAGGCGGGGTTTGAACAGGCACTCCACCCTCTGGAAAATCTTCACCCCCTTGGAAAACATGTTGTTACAGTGTACCTGGGAAGAGGAGAACGGATCCGTCAGAGAGGAGATTTACTGGCACTTAAATCAAGCCCCAAGGATGTTCCATTCACAAAAATTTTCCGTTCCCGGTGTCTCCCTGTGTGAATGCAGAATGAGGGATTTCTTCCACTGTGCAATGAGAACACAGGGCAAAAACGGTGAAACAACTCTGAATTTTACCTGCAAAAGCTACATAAATGGTCAGGTTCTGGCAGGCTCTTCAAAAGGCCCATATAAAAATCAATCAAGCAAACCCTGTACTAATCTAAAGCCTTGCAGAACAATTCTCTTCCAACATTTAACCTAAGAAGGGAAAGAAAAAACACACCTAAACTGTAAGTGTTAAAAATTTGGTATTATTTGAATTGCTTGATATAAGTAGCTGGAATTGTTAGGACACAAGTTGAACTTTATCTGAACTAGATGGTTCTGTTCTCCAAGTCAAAAGTGAACTCTGGAGCTAATAATCTGATCATTAATAATAGTAAAGATGGATTGTAGTGAAACTTGTAACAATCTGATCATTAATAATAGTTAGAATAGACAAAGCTGCAGCTTAAATATTACTCAATGATCAATAGCTGGAGTGGACAGCCCATAGACTGTGGTCTGTGAACTGTAACAACCATGTCAAAAAAAATGAACTTCTGAACACACCAAAACCCCCGCAGAAACCAGTCTGAGAGGCCAGGGTGGAAACAATGACCCAGCAGCCATTTGGTAATGAAACAGTGAAGCAATGAAGAGCATGGAGAATCCAGGCCCTAACACTGCTCTTGGAGACTTCTTCTATCCCTCTTGGCACGAGGGATCCCGGGGATTTCTTTGTCCTTGGTCCCTCTTTTGAGGTACCAGCCCGAGCTATGGCATATCACAACCGATCTCTGCCATTAGATGTGAATTGTGTCCCAAATTTCTTAGCATTTAGAAACTTTCAGCAGCTGCAGTCTAAGCTAATTCCTCCCAAAAACCACAAACCAGGACAACCCCAGGCAGATACTCCCCTGACACACACCTGCTCTGGCTGCACCTTGAAGACAACCAAGGATCTGAGTTGTAGGGAAAACATCACCTGAGCCTTCCTCCATCAGCTTGACTCTGTTACACAGACCTAAAGCTCAGGACCACAATATCTCAGCACTGTGACCACCCACCAGGAACCAGAAGAAATCAGGGGATTCAAAGTCTTCAGTGTCCCTCAGCCTGCTCTATTCTCACAGTCACGGCGCTCCAACCCTCCCCAGAGACCCCAGGAACCATCTCCTAGTGACTGTGGAGTATCTGCCTCTGTGACAGCAACAGTTCCCAAACCACCTACAGCCTTGAACCCTATTAATTGCCTGGCCTCTGAGGTCCTGCACTGAAAAGCAATCAAGCACTAATGAGGACGACCAGCCTGATGAGCAGCAAAAAGACAAAAGGAGGGTATTTGCATGTAATTATGACCAGATGAAGCTTAGACAACATTATTCAATAAGGAGAAACAGTCATTCATAAGCAGGCAGGAAAGCCTGATGCCTGGATATACAATTTGTGCCATATTTGGACAGGAGTTGGATGTGTTTCCATCCTGGACTGATACAGAGACATTTTCTATTGCAAACATCTCCTACTAAAGTCCAATTTTACACCAGGCAAGCCTATGAAATGCAGTTGCAATGTTGATAACATTTATTTTTAATATTTTCTTGGATGCTGGGAAAGCTCAGAGGACTGAGATAAAGCTAACAGGTAAGGGGATGCAAAAGTTATCCACAGACCACCTGGTCTGTACAAAAGAAATGCAAAGCTGAAGGAGGCAACATTCAATAAATAGTGAAGATTAATTTATGCTAATCAGAACAGCTTTCTAATTAGATGCTAGATGAAGTAGCTGCTCTTATGATCTGATGTGTTTGGTTTATCAGGATGGTTGTGTTTACAAAACAGATTTTTGGAAGGCATCTGTCCCCAATTAGCATAGTGTGGGCTCATGTATTATATTAATTTGATTAAACATTATGAACTAGCATGTCTGTCAAATTTTAAGGCACAAATTCTTTGTTTTTCTGACAGGAATGCATCCCTAAATCAAAATTACTCGCTACTTTTTTCAATGACCTGAGGGAGACAGCAGAATTGCTAGCAATAAGCTGAACTAAATGGGAGGGAGGAAGTTTCCTAAAATAATCTCAAGGACTGACTCATGTCAGGGTAGTGAACTCAGGGACAAAATCTAAGCGATGCTTTCCACACTGGACTTTTATCCTGGACACTAATAACTTGGAACTGATTTTTAGCACGATCCCACAGCCTTAATGACCACTGGCTCCCTCTCTCTTGGCCTGGAGGATTAATATCACCACAAGATTCACAAACAAAGAGGAATCGTCCAAAAGCAGGAAATTGGTACCATTCTTTTATGCAATTTGATGGAAAGCCTGCATCCAGATCCAGATTCTGTACCTCCAAAAGAGCAATCAGCAAAGAAAGAAAGGATCGGGTGACTGCTCCGAAAACGACCCTTGGTCTCACCAGGAAGGCATTGAGAAATCCTGCCAACTCAGTTTACTGAAGCAAAGATTAAGAGAGTGCTTTAATCATGGTTTAGAAGCAGAAGATTTCTGAGAAGGCAGAACTCTTATTTTTGCCAGCAAAAGCAGGCAAAGAGCCAACAGTTGCAAGTTAAAAATAGACAAAATAAAACCAGAGTAAGTAACCACCAAAACAATTTATTTAAGGATGTGGTGGGTTCTCCTTCATTTGAAATCTCTACAAGAAAAGCCACCAATCCTTTTTTAAAAGATCCTGCTGTTTACTACAGACTCAAAGTTCAGCTCTTGCTTTTCCTGTGTGTTTAAATAATTTCCCACAGCACAAGCACAGGCTGAGGCATCCAGAGAAATGTTTGGTCAAAATAGAAGCACAGCCACATTCCTTTATCTCAGGGGTCAGTAAATCCTACATCCTAAATCCATCTCAGCTGCCTAAATACTGCTTCAGGTGTCTGGTTTTCATTCCTTCAAGCCAAATACTGGAGGGAGAGTCTGAGCTCTGAAGAAGCAAGGGCTCACCTGCTTCACACCTTTCTACACTGGAAAACTTGGGATATCTCCTGCTCAAATTCTGCTGTCAGGCACTTCCTGTATCCTCCTGCTTTGGGAAGAGTACTCAAGGCCAGGTTGGATGGGGCTTGGAGCAACCTGGGCTAGTGGAAGGTGTCCCTGCCTGTGGAAGAGGGTGGAACGAGATGAGCTTCAAGGTCCCTCCAACCCATCCAATGCCCCAAAGAGGCAGCCTGGAAGCCCCCAGATCCAAAGCCTGTCCCCCTGGAGAGGCCCCACGCTGAGTTACCTTCATGGAGGTGAAGTTCCGTGGGCGGTCAAACTGGAACTCCATTTCCACAGCGCCTGTGCCGAAGCTCTCGTTCCTCCAGCCCACGTAGTCATAGCCCGGCCACACGCGGTACTGGTGGCTCTGGGTGAAGTCATCCAGCCCCAGCACCCCATCTGTGAGCTGGCCCAGCCCTCCATACAGGTGCCTGGCCAGGGAGAGCCAACAGTCAGCCAGAGCTCCAGTGGGAAACCACATGAGTCTTTCAACTGGTGCCAGCAAAACCTCATTTTCCTACTCTTGACCCATCCTGAACAAGGACTCGCTCGCTGTTCTTATGCAGCACCACCTTGATGTTGTTTGGGCTGGGATTTTAGCATCATTCACAGTTTGGGAAAAGGCAGAAGTTTTTTCACTGGTGTCAAGGATCAACAGCAAAGCTGAGCTACAGGCAGAGCCTCTGGAGAACAGAAGCAGACACTCTGGAAAATGACACTGTGTGTTCTCCCAACAGAGCTGGAGCTGCAGCATCTCACCAAGCAGCTGCATGGCAGGAACACTGCTGCATCCTGTGCTGGGGGAAGCTGTGGGGAAAGTCCTGCAGGCAGGCACAGAGGGGCAGGAAAATGGGAAGTGAGACCATGGGCAGCTCATGAGCCACAGCCAGCTCTAACCAGGATAATTTCTGGCATTGCCCCTAAGAGAAGAGCATTACTGACTCTTTCCAAGGCTGACTGGACTCTTTGCCAGGACCCTGCCTCATTCCACTCCTGTGTGAGGGTGCAGAGCCCTCAGTTTTCCAGCCCTGTACCGGAGTAGAAGATGCCAGTGTGGCACAATTCTGATCCCCTCTGAAAGTCCTTGGCTCTGCAAGTCCACCCCAGGTGAGCCTCCTGTCACTAGAGCACAGGTACACTGCAAACCAGGATTGACTGCAAACCAGGATGAACAGCCAGAAGAGGCAGATTCCTACCTCCAGGCCAGTCAGGCACATGAGCTAGAGGTTAATTAGTTTCAAAGAGTCCTTAGCAGGTTGTGTTTAGTGCCTACATCTGCAGCCCCTGACACTTCCCAGCAGAGCCAGGTTCCTAAGTTAGTGGACAGCTACATGAAACAGCAACTCTGTACATAAAAACCTTTTTTTTTAAATATCCAAACTCTAGTGTACCAGCCCAGCTTGAAACCATCAGATATTAATATATAAAGACATTGTTACCCAGCATCTTCTAACATCCTACAAGCATGAAGAAGTGTTTGGGATACAAGGTATCAGTGACAGGGTGAGTGGGAAAGAATTTGCACAGCGACAGGGAGAGAACAGAACTTCTCCCACCTGCGTTCCTGGTAGCCATCGTAGGTCGAGTCATTCAGATAAACGATGGGGAAGCCAGGAGCTGCTATTGTCCCTCCTTCAGGGATGCTGTAGGATGCCAAACCATCTAAAAAAGAAGGCCATACACCTCAGAAATACAGTAGCAGCAGCCTCCCATCCATGTGACACTTTTATTTATGACACAGACCCCCAGAAGCAGTTCCAGGGGCTGGGGATTGCCCCTGCACAGGTGGGGATGCAGGGGAGCCCCAGTGCTCGGCCTGCACAGGAGGAGCCCAAGGGCTGGGCCTGAGCCTGCAGCTGCCATTCCCAGAGAGCCCACCAGCAATGCCAGGAGCACCTGGGCAAGGCAAGGAGAAAGAGCTGAGCCTGAGGAAAAGCCTTTCTTTCTCCGCCCAGCCCCTGCCAGGCAGCTCCAGCGCAGGACAGCTCCCTCCGGCCCTGCTCAGCAGGAATGGGCACATGGCAGGAGAGATGCCCTTCATCTCTGGGGCTGCTCTGCCGGCCCAGGAGGGGACTGAGGGCCCCGAGCCCCCGGGCTGAGGGCTGTGCTGGCTGCGAGGGGACACAGGAGCTGTGCTGCTCAGGGCAGTGTGTGCCCTGCAGGGCAGGGCTGGCAGGTGCCACATCTCCCCTGCAGCAGGGCTTCCCTCAGCGCTGCCTCTCTCCCTCCCTGCCCGCGGCCCTGCTGCTGGAGCTGTCCCGGCCCGAGCTCCTCCCCGGCCGGGGCTGTGCCAGGGCTGCTCCGCGGTGCCAGGCGCGGGCAGGGCGCTCACCGTGCCAGACGCAGCCGTAGAGCTCCACCCTCATGCACACGGTCATGGGCGCCTTGGTGACGGGGATGAGGCGCACGAAGCGCGCGATGATGGGCGGCCGCAGGTCCTTCAGCACCACGTCGTAAGTGTCCGTGTTGCCGTCGATCACCTGCAGGAGAAGGAGCCTCAGCAGCAGCTTCTCCCTTGCCCAGGGGCCTGGCACCAGGGTGCAAACAGGCAAAAACACCCCTCTGGGTTAGGGTGAGAAAAGCCTCCCTCCCCCACGGGCCTTTGCAGCCACACGATGATATCTTTAAAGCTCTGTTTATTATTGGTTTGTTACGTTTATGTCACCCTGTTCACCATATATTCTCCCCTCCTAGAATGTTCTTCCTTCCCTTGAACCCCACTGGCTCTGTCTTCCTGCAGTGTTCCATCCCTGTTACCCTGTTGCTTCCCCCCCTGGTCCCTATTTACCCCTCTGCACCACCTTTCCTTACCCCTATTGAATTTTGACCGTCAGATCCATCCCATTTGTCTCATTTATAACCATGTGCTCTCAGCCCCCACCTCATTCTCATCCCTGGATTTTATTTGAGACTGTTCTGACCCCTGAACCTCTGTTCTCATCCCTGGACCCCCTTTGCTATCCCTGCTTGTGTCCCTGAATAAACAGTCTTGGATATCCAAACGAGAACCTGTCCCTTTGTCGGTGCCCTCATGTCCTGGGGTGACTTCATGATGCTTTGTATCCCCAGTCTGTGTTGGATGTTACGTTCTGTACCTTTGGGGCAGGTTCTGAGAGCAAAGTGAGGAGAAAGAGAAGCATGCAGTTTGTTTTCAGAAACTTCACTCCCTGCTCACATTCCACTCCCGGACTGTGCTGTCTGCAGCATGGACAGATAGCAGGACAGATCTCCCGTGCTTTTAGTTAGTTTTTAGCTGGCTGAGGCAGAGAAGCTCCCTGGACTGCTTTATTTCCCCTCTTTCTTGGAACTGTTTGGATCTGCTCTGGACTGAAAACCCAGAAGAGCACCAGGAGCTCACACCTGTGGCCACTGAGGCCCAGGACTGCATTTTCCAGCACCAGAGGGACTGATAAGAGATGGGTGAGCTGAGCTACAACCCACAACAAGGACTTTCTCAATTTTGCCATCTCTCTTCTGAATGGTGAGAGGTTTTATTGTTTCATATTATTCATTTTTTATGCTTGTGGGCATTTTGTTAAGTAAATATTTTTTCCACTTTTCTCTGAGGAAATTCCTTCCTGGGCTGGTTAGGGAAGGGGCCATTTGGGTTTGCTTTCCAGAGGGACCCCATTCAGAGGTTTTCTCCCAAATTTGCCCTAAACAGGGACACCTCA
This sequence comes from Hirundo rustica, assembly GCF_015227805.2. Taxonomy (NCBI): domain Eukaryota; kingdom Metazoa; phylum Chordata; class Aves; order Passeriformes; family Hirundinidae; genus Hirundo; species Hirundo rustica. Next base: position 9,403,679 of record NC_053469.1, read on the forward strand.
CAATCCCGTGATCCCAGGCTGAGAGACACAAAGTCACTCTTTAGGACCCTGTGACTGCCCCTGCACATTGTAACACTCCCTGTTGCAGTGTGGGGCTGCAGTGGTGCTCCTGCACCCCTTATTTGGGACTGGGGAGCTTCCCCAGGTGGAATCTGCAGGGCAGGAGCCGCTGCTGCTCCCATGGCTGATGGGGTGTGAGGGACGCTGCCATTTCACCTCCTGCCCACTGCAGACCCCCCCAGGCAGCACTGAGGGAGGAGAGAGAGGCAGGTGAGGGTGAAGGTGTGAGTGGATGTTGCAGAGAGTTCCAGTTATTGGATGGAATCCCTTTCTTCAAGGGATCTGTGGGTTCCAGCAACAGGTAACAGCTTGCCCTCATCACCAGTTGCCTGGTGGAGAGTCCTGATGTCCTTTCCCCTCAAGCCAACACAATTCCAGAGGTGCTGCAGTGTTTGGAGCTGCACTGGAGGCACCTTGGACTGATGTGTTCAGCATCACCACAGCCACCCCACCCTGCTGCAGTGCAGTGACAGGGCAGGGACCCTCACCCTTCCCCTCAGTGCCACCATTGTGCTGGGAACACTCCATTGTTTATTCTGACCTCCCCTCCCATCCCACAAACACAGCTTTTATAGCACACGCCAAAATGTGAGGGATGGGCAATATAATGGTAATGGCCAAAAAGCTGATCAAAGGTCTGAGTGAGCAAATAATTCATTAACAAGATAAAAGCTGTTACCAAATATTGCACTGCAGACCCAGCTGGGACTTCCAAAGCACCCCCAGTGCAAGAAAACATCACCACACCCAGTACCTCTCTAGTCTGGCTTAGGTTTCAGACTCCACAAGCCAGCCTGAGGCAGGGTGACCAGATCAGAGGAGCTGCAGACCTGCAGGTGAGATTTCCAGGAGAAGTTTAAGAAAGGCTTGTGAACACACAGCTCAGAGCTCTGTGCTTGGGTCTGGAGACAGCGTGAGACAACTCTGGTGAGCAGAGGGAAACCTCTGAGTGTGTGGGCTCAGCACATTTCCTACTCTCTGAACTCCTTCCCCCTCAACATCCATACACCAAGCACTGCTATCAGACACCCAGAAACTCCCGAATTCCCTGCCGCACCTCCAATTTTAAATCCCAAAGCAAGAGTCTGCTTGGCAGCTTCCAATCTAGAAAGATGTGTCTAAGAGAAGGACGCCCATGTGATGTTTGGGACAGGCACAGACAGGCAGTGAAGAGCCACAGTTTTCCTGATTTGGGGGATCAGGTCGGGGGACATGGACAAAGAAAGAAAACTTCAGAATTCCCTCAGAAAAACAGCACCCATACACCAACTCCACAGCAGAAGAGCTGAGAATCCTGCCCATCTTCTGAGAGGAGCAAAGGAGATGATGCACCTTTGTTACGTGGCTGCTGTTCCTGAGCATGCCATTCCTCAGGGCCAGAAAACCCAACTCAGCTGCGTGGCAGACAAACCCTCCAGCACTTTCCAGTCCTGGCCACTGCTGATCCCAGTGCTCCCCACGTCAGGAATGCTGCAGCGCTGCTGGATGACACGCAGCAAGCACAGCCCCGAGGCAGAACACGCTGCTGCAGCAGAGCCAGGATGAAGTACGACGCAGCGAGCAGGATGAGGAGGACACGCATTGCACAGTGCAGCTTTCCAAGCAGACCCCAGGCTCACCTTCCTGCCCTGGCGGTCCCTCCAGGAGATCCAGCGCTCCCCGTTGCGGCTGTAGTCGATGCGGTAGGCGCGGGCAAACTCCTTGCCCGTGGCGCGGGCGTGCCGGCCCTGCGTGCCCACCAGGGTGATGAAGAACAGCTTGTGCAGGTCAATCTGCAGGAACTGCACGTCTTCAGGCTCCAGCAAACCAGCTGGGCACCAGGCTCCATCCCCCTCTTCCCTCTGTAACCTGAGGGGAAAATCACGCGCATTAGAAAGAATCAGATTTCCAATGATTAATTGAGGAAACACCCGGGACTTTGGTTGCTTCCTCCCAATCCTCAAACAACCAGTAAAGGCTACCAAATACCTCTGCCCTTTGGGATGATGGTCAGTTGAGAGACTCAAATCCTGCAGGTAGTTTTACCCTATGCAGAACAGCTCCTCAGCCCCACATATCTTTCTTTAACTACCTGGAGTAATTTCTTCCCCAGACATGAACTTCCACATGGAACAGAAACAACTCTGCTGCTCACTGCTCTGTAACACCTTGTTGCTAAACCCCACATGGTAGGGTCTGAACTTCTGCTTGACCACCTCCTGCAGCTCCACAAAGCTCAAAGAGGTGTCATCTTAAAAACACATTTTAGTGAGAAAAGCTCTGCTTGAAATTATTCTGGGCCATTTCAATGCATATTGCACAGTTCCTGCAGTCATCAGAGCTGCTGGTGTAGGATGCTGCCAGGAGAGTGGAGAGAAGGTATCTGCTCCTAAGCTGAACGTTGTGAAAGCTGTAGCTGTGAAAAATTTACCTGCACACCAAAAAAAAGAGTGTGGGTTTTTTAGCAACAGGGATTTCTAAGCCAACAGCAAACCCTTGAAGTGTCCTTGGCTGTCAAACAGCTACCTCACCTCCAGCTGATGGGATCAGGGAAGGTGGTACCCAGGAGGAGACACTGAGTCGAGGCTCAGGCCAGACAAGGTTTTAATCGCAGCTGTTCCTGCAAGACTTTCTTACACTGGAATAACAGTAAAAGAAGCTCTAAAAAAGGCAGAAAGGGTGACTGAAGTGACAGGGACAGACATCTGCATGGGACAGCTCTGACCTCTAACCAAATGAGGTCAGTTTCCTGCCTTCACCCTGTGGGCATCCAGCTGCCCCAGCAAAGAGAGATGGCAAGCGATGCCCAAAGCGTTTGCAGCACTACTCAGAGGAAAACCCTCCTAGCTTTCAGACCCACAGGCCTGTTCAAACAGAACACACAGCATCACTGCTCCACCACAGACTAAGGAAAAAATAGTATTTGAGCACTAGGAGAATTTTATGATTTGGGACTGCCTGAATTCATAAAAATGTAAGTATCATAGTTAACCTGAAATTCTTATCTGACTTGCACCAAAGCTGTAGGAATATTTGATATCACCACTACAAACAATTCTAAGGAAACTCACATTTGCAACTCTTCTGTGAATCAGTTAATCAGCTTTGAGAGAAATAAAATGACCAAAAAAAAAATGAAAGGCAAAGCTTATGATAAAGACTGTAGGCCTCCTTGACAGTGAAGAAAATCATTTAGCTGCTTGCTTAACAATTCCTTAACTCTGCATTTCCAAGGTTTTTGAGGCAAAGTGAGCACAACCCATTTCCTCAATTGCATGCTGTTGAAAAGTTCATCCTTGTAAAGGATTTCCTATGATTTAGATTAAAGCACTCCACAAGAATCCCAGGGGTACTGTCCCTGGCTGACCTGTAAGTCACAAATCCTTTGGAGATTTATTCACAGAGTGACTGAAAGATGGGGGTCAGAGGCAACCTCTGAGCCCCCAGTCCAGCCCCTGCTGATGGCAGGGCCAGCTCCAAGGCTGCCCTGTGCTCAGGCCTGGTACAGACAAGTCCCCAAGTCTCTGGATCACCGTCCCACTGCTTCATTCTCATGGAGAAGGATTTTTTCCCCCTCAACATTTAAGCAGAATTTCCTGTCTCACAGCTGTGACCACAGCCATTGCCTCCTGACCTTCCACTGTGCACTACCCACCCAGATTGAACATGGAAGCAGCAAACAAGGTTTTAAGGGTGGGGGATCTTCTTCCTCAACCACATATTGGGTATTTAGGGGGGAAAAAAGGACGAAATTTGTCGTCAGAGGTGAACCCACCGTGCATATTGGGGCCCTGTGGAGTCGTACCACTGGCTGGAAGCAGTGATGTCCTCATCCCGGATGGTCCCCTCGTGCATCCCCAGGGGGTAACGACAGATTGCTGTGAGTGGGAACACAGGCAAGCAAACAGCAAAGGTCAGCACTCATTTCCTCTAAAATCCCCAGGCAAGTTTCATTAAAAGGTTATCACACCCAGGGAATAAACATGGTGATGCTAAAATAAAGAATGCAGGAAAAAAAAAGGATTAAATACTTCATAATTATCATAAACTGAAATGATAAGTAATGCATTAACAGGATCATTCAGCAGGGCCCAGGCAAGGTGAAAATTTTACAAAGAAACATTTTAAGAGTATGAAATCCCAAACCATATTATTGTTACTGGTTGCATGGGCCCGTTTTACAATGACAAATTATTAATCAGTAAGGATGTGACATAAAAAGGAAGCTTTCGTTCAAGATTTTTCTTCCCCTGGAATAAACTGGATACTTGACTTCAAATGGGAACAATTATTACCTTCACCAGATCAGATACAAGGGAGAAGTTAAACATCCATTACAGATGACACGTCATGGAAACATCTGCTCTGTCCTGTCACTGCAGCCTGGAGTTCATACCTGGCCATGAGCCCCTGTCCATCCACCCTGCCTCATCCCAGGCTGTCCCTGCCTGCAGCCTCAGTGGAGCAAGCATTTCTCCCCAGCATAGGAACACTCCCAACCTTGGTGCCTCCAGGGAGCACAGGCACAACTGGCTCAAGCCATGGATCTCCAAAAGCTCCCCACACCAGCACCCTGCAGATGCAGCTGACAAATCCTAGCTGGCCTTGAGGTTCTCTCTCCTGACAGATGTTTTTAAACGTGTCCTGGAATACTAGAGATGTTTGGGAAAATCGGAACGTTTTCACTGCCACGCTGCTGCAGCCACAGGAGCAGTTCTGGCTGCCTCTCCCTCAGGCAGGACTGTCCTGGGTATCCTCCTGGTTTCCCAAAATCCCAGATTGGGCTGGGTTGGAAGGGACCTCGGAGATGATCTCCTGCCACCCTTGTACCAAACCTGCTCAACAGGAGTTGCACTTCAAGAATCCTCGTGGGTCCCTTCCAACTCAGGAGATTCTGGGATTCCATGAAATCCATTCAGCAGGCTCAGAAGCTACAAGACAAGACAGAGGGATGAAAACCACCTTGCTGTTATCACTGCCCAGAATAAAGCACCTGAGGCCTGACAGATCTGATGTAGAAATGCTTGCAAACAGAGGGTGGTGCTTCAACAGGGTTTGCCTGCAGCTGTTAGGCACTGTATCAGTGAATGTGTGATGTGCTAGTTGTTCCTAAATCCCTGGATAAAGGAGACAGCTGCTGAGGTGACATTTGCTAATGATACCAGCTTATTTAATATTAAAAAATATTTAATTTTTTTTTTTAAATCGTGGGAATACTTATAAAACAAACTAGAATTAGCATTACAGCACTGCCTGCATTCATGCTCAGATGCCAGGGCGATAAGGAATAAAGCTCTTGCTCCTTCCTTCCCTCATCAAAAGGCAGAGAAAGCAACAGAGATGATGAAGAAGGAAAGATCAGCAGCTTCACCTTTACAAAAGGGATTACTGAAGTATGACAAAAATAGTTTATATTGAATAATAGATATCCTCACTGTCTCTCAAAACACCAGAACCAGGAGGCATCAAAAGGTCAGGCAGGAGAGTTCAAAACCAGAATATAAATCCTTAACCTATTAAACACTCCAGTGCCACAGTTTCTTGTGGGTTTAAAAAACCAGCTGAACAAACTCACAGCCACCACAAGCAAATAAACACCCAAGCACTGGCTCTGGAGGCTGCAGTGATCTGAGGATACCCCTGGGGTAAAGCTCTGCTGGTGCCAGCCCATCCGTGCACCCTTTCAGAATCAGGGATGGGGCCCTGCTGGAGTCAGACCACTGAGCTGGGTGGGCCCTGCTGTCACCCACAACATTCACAGGCCTGGGGTTTGTCAAGAGGCCCAAATTCCCTAGGAGGAAACTGCTGCCTGCCTGGGATCAAGAGGAATTGTGCCTGCTGAAAGCCAACCAAGAGTTCCAACTACTGCTCTTACAATCTCACAGTCAGGTTATTTGGGGAAACAAAAATAACCAAAATTTGGGGAACCTGAACTCTCTTCACTATCACCTGTCCCACCACAGACCAGTACAACCTGATCTGTTGCTGAGCTATGGCTAAATACATGGACATTTTCCAAAAGGGTGGGGTCAGTGTCTGAAAGCAGAAAGTGCTTTGTGTGCCCCTGCAGTGGGAGCCCTGTGTGCTCACACCTTATTTAAAGGTGAGACACACGCTGGCCAGCAATGCCAGATGGAGAGCTAGGTGGGAAGGACTCTGGGGGAACTGAGTCTCCCTACAATCCTGAACAAAACCCATTTGTTCACAACCCCAGGGCTGGCAGCAGAACCCAGTGTGTCCCTGGCACTGAGGGATGCATTCTGTGGGGGGCCACAGCTCTCACCAAAACCAGCAGCAGGAGGCTCTCACCAAATGCACCTATCTTGAGCAAAACCATCCTTGGGTTCTGTTTAGGTGCCATCAGGACTCCTGACCCCCAACTCAGGAGACACTGAGGCTCAGAGAGGTGGCTCAGCCCATCTGTCAGCGAGGTCAAACAGCTGCTGCAAGACAAGAGGACTCCCCAGGACCCTGCTACACAAAAAGGTCTGAAATCACCCCCAAAGCAGCCCCTGTGGGTTATAGGGCAATGCAGGGCATGCTTCAGGCTGTTCCTGGAGCAGGTCAGGAGGTCTGGATAGTCCATGGAGCTTGTGGCATCACAGCCAAGAGCTCCAGCTGGGCCATGGTGCTGGAATCTCTCTGGGAAGAGCAGGGCCAGCCCCAGGCAGAGGCATCGGAGCAGCTGGGGGAGCTGAGGAAGCAAAGCTGCCTGAAGATGTCCCAGGCAGAGCTGAGAAGTGTGAGGGGTTGTTTCTCGATGGAAGAGATTCCTGTAGGCGGTGGGACCACAGACCTGTGCTCACCCACCTCCCTGGAGCTGGTGTGGGAGAGCTGCTCCTGCACCAACCACCATCCAAAGGAATGGCACAGACCCTGCAGATGCCATCCCTCCCCTGCTCTGAGGTTTAACCACCAGGAGCAGATGGCAGCCCCAGCTCCACGCTGGCCGGTGCACAGCGCAGGGAATGCTGTGTAACAGGAGCACAGGAATGCTGCTGAGCTCCCCCACAGCCCTCACTTCACTTCTGGCTGGTTGCAGCACAACCTCAAACCTCTGCAAATATCCACAGGCCAGAGCAGGATCAGAGCCAGCCACAAAGGGCTCCAAACAAACAGAGCCAGTCCCAGCACAGGCCCTCAGGGTAGCACTTCTGCCTCACCACACCTTCAGCCAAGCTGGAAAAGGATTAAACTCATTCATTTCACAGACTGTCTCCAGCTCAAAACACTTCATTACAGGAATTTTTGCAACGCATTGCAGACCATTATCTTATTCATCTCCATCATGACTGTATCCTGCCAAATGCTGTAGGATAAGAAGTCCTGCCCTCCACAGGGACTCACGGGCTCATATCCCTATCCCCACCCTGTCTTTGTGCCAGCTGAGGTTTTCTGTCTGTCCTCCCACACTTGTCTCTCCAGAATGCCCCTTGCTGGCTGGAGAGCCGTGCCTGATGCTTTGCTCACTGCTGATTTGTTTTCCACAGCGAGCACAGAACCTCTGAGCCGGTCTGGAGCGAGGTTTGTCCTGCAGGCCACACAGCCAAAGCGATGGAGGGATATTCAGAGCTCGAGACAGGCCTGGGTGGGCAGAGAAAGGAGGATGCCCATGTGCCTGGGCCTTCCTGGGACTGGCAGGAGAGTATCCCTCTCCAGCACAGCTGGCCAGGAACGTCTCAATCCAGAGGACATTCAGGAACTACATCAGGGATTATCTCTACATGCAACCTTTACACTCAATCCCCACGAGAGGCAAAGAAAGGTGAAAAGGAGCACACAAAAGGTGGGAGTTGAGTCCTCTCCCAGCCTGGCAGCTCCTACCAGGGTTGACTTCGGCGCCGGAGGGCTCAGGCAGGGAGGCCAGCAGCAGCATGCAGAAGATCATGGTAGCAACTGGAGGTGCTGCGCAGGGTCAGACGAGTGCTTCAAAGGCAGCAGCTGCCATCTACATCTCTGAAAGACAAAGCAAAGAGAGAGGATGAGTCCTCCAGAGCCAGGACTTCTCTGTGCTGCAGCGTTGCTGTGTGTCATTGCCTCGTGACAGGCTGGGCAATCTTCCCTGCCTTCAAGAGAGTCTTTGACCTCAGCCCTGCTCATCACCAGATCAGAGCTTACTGAAGAACCAATGATCACTGGAATGTCTGCACCACCCCTAAAGCTACCAGTGCAGCCCATCTTTCAGGCCCTCAGCTGTCATGACTCCTGGGTGGATGGATGCACCCTCTTAACTGCTCTTAAACAACTCCAGCACAAAGAAATCGCTCCCTCATCAATACTTCACTTTCCTTAGTAAATTAACAAGTAGTGAAACTGCAGCTACAAATGAACCTGGGCAGTCCAGCCAGGCTCCCCAAGCAGGGATCCACCTAAGCCCTGGCACCAAGTGGCCAAGTGGGCACCTTGGAACTTGCCACGCAATTTTAAGATAAAGGTCTCCAAAACAGAGTGAAGTAATCTCTCCCTGCACATGCACAGTGCTGCCAAAAGCGCACGTGCACTCACACGGGTGAGCACACTCCATTTCCTGTTTGGAAACAAGGAAAATAGCAAAGGCCTAAACACTGGCAATTCCACTGGAAAGCCACAATAACACCTAAAGGAACAGGAGGTCAGATCAGCAGTTATGTGAATTTTTTGTGTCCACATTCACTACAAAGAGCCTTGGGAGGCTCCCAGACTGGAGGATAATTTTACAGAAGGCAGGTTAGAGGCTCTGTCTCATAATGGAACGCCAGGAGAAAAGAAAACAGAACAATCAATAAATGTAAAGTTGCCAGGACCAGACTGCGTTTGCTCAAGAATCCTCAGAGTTTTAGTAAAAAGGCAGCACTGAATGTTGGGATTTGTCAGTGAAGGAGGAGAGGCTATAAAAGGGCCCATCACTGTGCCTGTGCATGCATGCATGCATGAGCATCAGATGCCATTAGCTCAGAGACTGGTAACAAAAGGCTCTCTTCTTCCACCCAACATAATTAAACTGTACAATCACAGCCCTGAGCTGCTGTGGATACCCAAAGGGCTGGACATATTCACAGCAGACAGACACTTAAATCCAAAGGTAAAACCTTTGCCTTGGGAAATCCCCCAGCTGCAGATTGCTGGACACGCAGAAGCTAAATCGGGGTTAGAATCACTGGAGCTTGCCCTGTTTTTATTCTCTTTGCTAAGGATATGCTACTGGCCATTGTCCCTGCTGGATTCCATCAGAAAACATGGCTCTGAGCCCGAAAAACAACTAAGGGCCTTCTTGGGAAGGGAGCCAAACATGCAGGCAGGAGGGGGAGCTAATGCTGGGTGGCTGTGCCTTGCTGTGCCCAGCCAGGCAACCAAAAAACACCTTAAAATCACCAGGTGCCTCCTGCTTCAGCCACCTCCTGGCTCCCTACACGAGCACCCTGGCCAGGGCTGGGAAGGGGCTGTGATCCTGTGGCGTTCCCTGTGGTGAGCCTGCAAAAGCAAAGCACAAGCCCAGATCTCAGCAGGAGGGTCTGGCGACCACAGGAGAGGTTTTGACCGAGCACTCTGCAGCTGTTTGTGCATCCAAGGTCATCCTTCCCCTCTGGAATGGAGGGAGGCGGTGGCTGCTGAAAACACATCGATTCCCACCATCCCAGGGCAGACTGCAACTCCCACAGAGAAGAGACTTTGTGTACTCAGCTGGAGGGAGACTCTGCAAGGGAGCTTTGGGGCAGAGTTTGAAGACAGACTTGGTGGGTGCTCATTTCTGCAGGTGATTTGCTAAGGCGCCCTGGGAGCTCCCAAAGCTGGACCTGCAAAGGGAACTGCAGAGAGTTCAGCACTGGAGAGACAGTCCTGCCACAGGACCTGAGAAAGGGACCTGTTGTCAACATGAAGGCTTTAACTTGAACCACCTTCCTGGAGGAGCTGATGGGAACTCAGCAGAGACCTGTGTGGTGGTGACCATGACCCAGATCAGCTGCACCATGTGGGTAAAGTCCAGGATAGATCTTTCCTGTGGGTGCCCAGGCTGGACCAGCCACTGACCAGAGCTGCAGCTTGTGGAGGAAGCCCTGGAAGGAGAACAGCAGCTTGGAGACATGTCCCAGGGGATTTCTGAGCTGCATGTTTGAAAGCTCCCAACAAGGAGCCCTCCAATGGCATCACACACAGACTGCACAGCCTCATCTTCCCTCCAGAGCCTGGCAAACTGGGTGGGCTTCAAGACTCAGGCTGGCTCCACCAAAACACACAGGGAATTCTTTCTAACTTGTCCAGGAATACAGATGTCTGGGAAGCACTGAAATAGGGACTGTGGTTAGGTTGAAGGCCCAAGCCCCAGATACCGCTAAGTGTTCAGATGCCTCTGTTTCCCATTTGGGCCAAAAGCCCAGCAAAGAAGGCTCAAGAGCAGGGGCTCATCCATCCCCTACCATCAGCACAGCACTCACAGCCCAGCTGGGATGGGCTGCAGGCACTGGCCAGGGGCTCACCTCAAGACTTAACATAAGGAATTTCCTTTGACAACAGAGTAGTGGTGCTGTGCCTCCTTATCCTCTCCAAATGACCACAGCCACCAATGTCACAGCAACTGAATAAATGCACCACAAACAGCACCATTATCTCATCTGAACAAGCCCCATAACATAAGTGCCCAGGCGTTATATGCAAATATCAGGCCATGTTCTGAATGACACCTTTTGTACTGCCACAGAGCCAGCCACACCATTTAACCACCTGAATGTGATGAGAAGAATGCAAAATGTCAGGAGGAAAGAAGGAATGAAGTGTGGGGACAGGGGAGGTCACACAGAAATGCCCAAGCACCATTTCAGCTCCTGGCACTGAGCCAGCAACCTGCACTGGAGAAAAGGTACAAACTGGGGGCACAGAGTGGTGTAGGTGCCACCCTGAGAACTTCTCAGGCTTCTCAGGGCCTGATGGGCTCATGGACCTCTGCAGGTCCACAAAAATAGCATGGCTTGGGGGAACTGCAAGCCAGAATCAGAAGATGTGGCCACAGAGACCAGTCTGACCTCCAGGAAAGGGAAGGAAAGCTCCAGAGCTGATCCAGAGCTCACCTGTCAGCAGCTCTGTGCCTATAAAAGCTGGCTTTGAATTGGGCCCTTGCCTAAAGAGTCTCCAAGACAAGCAGGATGAATCCCCTCTGGATGTGTCTCCATTGTTGGCAGAGGAAAAGGCTGGTCTGGACTAGTCCTGTCCCTGCCAGTTTGGTAACATGAATTCTCACCTCTGTGTGTGGCAGTGGTGAACTATTTCCAGCAGTCCAGCCCTGCACAGGCACCTCAGCAGCTGGTTCAGGCTCTGCTGGGTTTGTTCCTCAGTCCTGGATCACCGAGGTGCCTGGCAGCGAGCCCTGGGAGAGGTGATGCACAGAGGGAGCAAACAATGCCATTTCTCAACCTTTAGTGCTCCTCGGCAGCTGCTGTTCTCAGCAAGGTCAGCAGGAGTGTTTTCACACCTTCAGAGGGTGAAACATTTTCAAGGAGGTTCAGCCCCACTCAGGAGTTCCAGCTGCAGAAATCACTGTTTGAAGAGCAAATGATATTGATTGGTGCTGAGCCTTAATCTCATCCAGTAGACTGGATTCCCAATTCGCACACTTCCCAGAGCTAGGACACAATGGAATTACTCCTAAATACAACTCTCTGTACAAACTGCTTGGGAATCATCTTACTAAGGACTTTTTCTGTCCTTAGTAAGATGTCCTAAATGGCTCAATAGTTTTCTTTCAGCTGCATTAGAGTCCTTTGCTGTACTCATGCCTATCTTCCCACCCTGCCCACACATACACACCAAGTGCCAAAACTACAGCACAAGCCCAAAACCAGCAAAAACAGGATTAGCAACATCCTCCGAGAGGCAAGAAAGTGTTAAACTCTGTTCCCAGGCCCAACTGGATCAAGTTGCTAATTGCTAACAGCTGGCTGCAGGAGAATAAAATCCTGTTACAATCATTGGGAGAGCGGGAAAAAAAAAAAATAAAAATCGACTTGTTGAAAAACTCGGCAAGAAATGCAAAAGAGGGCACTTTTCCCCAATAAATCCAGCAGATACCATGCCTGAAAAGCGAGTCCATGCCTCCACAGAGAAGCAGCTGGCTGTGAGCCAGCGCTGTCCCCGGCACAGCACAGGCTCAGCGAGCACAGGAGGGAGCTATTCTTCAGTGATGTGCATGAAGAAGGTGGGACTTGGAGCTCCTCCAGGTACTGTTCTCCCTCCAGAGATCCATTACCGAGGTCTGGCATGTTTGCAAGCCTCTCTAGATCCCAGCTGAAACAGGCATTTGTTTTAACTGGTTTCTTTGCAGATCATTACCCCGGAGTGGGACCTGAGGGTTTGCTGCAGGAATCCCGTTCCAGATGCCCAGAGCCACGCCAAGAAACTCCACGGTCGTGGGCAAGACACAGAGTGTATCACACACAGAGCTCTGTGTACAATAGGAGGAGCCAGCCTGAACCAAAGCATCCTCAGAAGAGTCCAGGAACAATCAGGAGGACTGGATGGCATCTCCTAGCACTCCTAAAGGAATTCAGTGGGGAAGAAGTAAAGCTAATAATTGGGACAGTATCTGATGCTTGAAGAAAAAAGAGGCTGGGAAGTGTGATTTCCATTTTTCTGGCTCCAAAACAATAGTAGAGCATTTCTCTTTGCCTCAGAGTTGATCTGAGAGACCCCAGCCCCAGCAGTCTTCCCCTAGAGCACACACAGCTCCAGCTTGGACCAAACAGAATTTGATGATGATGAAAACGCTTAGCAGAAAGAATTCTGATCACTTTTAAAAATGTTCTGCTTAGTTTACAATTCAAATACTGGCAACAAGACTGAAAAAACAGAGCAGGGCTGCTGACCAGAGAACATGGCCATCCAGTCCAGCAGAACTGCTGGAGGGTGAAGGATGGACCAAGCCTGGCTGTGGTGCAGGAGCCCTGTGAAAATAAGGCAACAAATTTCCCCCCAGGTGAACTCAGAGTGTGGTGTCTCTCTCCCTGGATTCAATCAACCAGGCAGCAACGGAGATGTCTCTACATGACACGTGAATGGCACCTGGACAAAGCAAGTGCCAACAGGGACACCAAAAATCATTGTGTCAGAGGAACAGGAGAGGTGGGCAGGGCCACCAAGATCCTGGCATGAGGTGCAAGGCTGCAACAGGAGATTTGGGATTCAGGCACCAAGAGAGATGCCCAGAAAGACAAAAAACCCATTGCAATGTCAGGAACATGGTGGGGAACGATGGGCAGAAATAGTGGCACCACTAATGATGTCCAGAGCAGCAACAAGGCTGGACAGATAAAAGCAAACAGATTTTAGCTGAAAGGGTTGGGTTAATCAAGATACAGGTGAGAAATCACAGGAACAGGGAAATTGAGACAGGAATAGGCTCCAGCATCACCTTTGAGGTGGCATTAGGAGACCTGTCACAAGAGACACAAATGTGGGACTAAAAGGACATCACCCAGGAACGGCACTTGGGGTGGGGACAGGGACACCACAGAGCTGAGGCAGTGGCAGAAGAATGGGATCACCAAGGCCTGGGTGTACTTCTTGAGAGGTGGGGGATAGGCCTGCCCTGAGGCTGAGGAGGGTTTGAGCCTTGTCTTCTATGTTGTAGACAAACATCTTAATGGGGTTTTGAAGAAAGTGACACCTCACTCCTGCTAGACTTTAGGAGAAAAAAACAGCCCTGCAGTCACCCACACCATAGCATTTAACACTGGGAGGAGATCAGCCCAGGGACTCAAACATGAGGCAGTGCCTCACCTACAGCCCAGAGAGATGCTGGTCTTTCTGCACAAGACCAATAAATCCTCCAGCTTTTTCCCACTGCCTGACAGCCTGTCCTACAGAAGTGGGTGTCCTCAGTTTGTGAAACTGCCCAGAGCGCTTCTGTCAAAAAATGAGGAGGATAAATGAACGTGCATTAAATGTAATTTAATCCATCCAAGTAACAAGGCCAAAATTAGAAACCATTAGAAAGACAAAGATAAGGAAATGCAAATTCACTGCACCACAATGGTGAGTTTTAGCTCAGCTAAACCAAAACCAAAGCTTCCCCACCAACCCAGGGCATGGGAACTGCTCATCTCAACTGAGGAACCTGGAAGCACTTCCCACCACCCAGCCAGACCTGCCAGGGCCCTGCTCAGGACATGGCCAGTCCCCAAGAACCCCCAGGGCAGGGAGGGCAGCAGGGGAAGGGGCACCTCCAGCACACCCTCCAAAATACACATTCCCTGGAGCTGCAGACTCCAGTTCCCAGCTGCAGGCTCCAGTGCCGCTGTTTCTGTAGGACAGAAGTGGCAGGAAAACAAGATTGTGCACAAACCAGCAGCTCCAAGTACCTCCCTTCTCCCTGCCCAAGCAGCAGCATCCCTTACTGTCCCTTTCCAGAGCTTCCCTCCCACCCTGACAGGCCCAAAGAGCACTCAGCACACTGACATTTTCACTGTTCCTAGACACTGGCATCTCTCTCCAGCTTTTTTTCCTATTTTTTTTTTTCTTAACAATCCTTAAAACACATCGACTAAAAGTCAGCAATAGTTCTCTCCAGACCTGCAACCTTCCACTGCAGTCTCACATAGCAACCATCCCCACGACACGTTAACCACAGAGATGACAGATGGGGTATTAAGAGCACTCAATCTAAACCACCTTCCTCCCTCCCCGTCCTCAGGGGGCTCCACCATAACCCTTTACTTAACTGTGCTCAAACTTGCACTCAGAAGGAGATCAGGTTGCTGAGTCGCAGAATTATTTGGGCTGGAGGAGATCCCCAGGAGAGCATCTAATCCCACCTCCTACTCCAAGCAGGGTTAGCACCAATTTCAGAGCAGGGCTCTGGGGCTTTGTCCAGCTGTGCCTTGGAAGCCCCCAAGGATCAAGGCTCCCCCCCACCTCTCTGGACAACCTCTCCCACTGCTCAGCTGTCTGAAGAAGGAAAACGTTATCCCTCTACCACAAGGCAGAAACTCCTGTTATCTCATCTGACAACCACTGCCAATCCTCCTGCTGGGCACCTCCTCGATAATCTGCTCTTGGGGATTCCAGAGCCTCCTCTGGTCCCAACTAAACCACCCTGACTCCATCAGCCTGCTCAGGGAAGCCAACATCCAGTATTAATTTACTTAATGTTTGCTCCCAGGTTTATCCCCGGTGAGACAGAAGCTCCTCTAGGCAGTGAGACAGCTCTAGTCAGATTTTGCCATGACTCCCACTGCCTTGTTCACAGGGGAGCAAGGGAATAACCGAGTTTGTCCCGCAGTGATGTCAGAGCGTGGCAGGGCACAGCTCCTCGGCCCTCTGCTTACGGACAGCAGGGATCACATTCCCACTGGTAACTATTTTCGAGGGGTATCGGGTGGCACTTTCTAAATCAGCTTGTCCAACACGGTGCTGAGCAGCGACAGGAGACTGGGACTGCCACCCTGGCAGGGACGGGGCTAAGGCTCAGAGCCCAGCACAAGCGCTCAGGTGGGTGTTTCTCAGCTCAGGGCCCACCAGCAGCGCTGAGGCATGCAGGACAGCATGAAGGACGCTCCAGGGATCAGTCCCTGCCCAGGGGATCCAACACAGTCCTGCTCCCAAAGCAAAGCCTCCTCTGCCTCCTGGAGCAGCAGCCTTTGGTTGACAGCAGGGTTGCCCTCCTCAGAATCCAGGTATATGATGTCAATGCAGCCACTTTTGGCAACCAGCGCTGGAATCTCATTAAACCCCCAGTTTGAGGGGGTGTTTTTGGACATGATCTGCTTTCCATCAGAGCACAGGGACCGCTGAGCATGCTCCTTCTTTAACGTGACAGAGGTTGGTCTCCACTGCCCGCTGGTTACCTGCTCCCTTCCCCACTTTAAAACACTGCTACAACATTTATGTTTTCCCAAACTTCTGGAACTCCTTTGGTCTTCCCAGATTTATTACAAATTGGCAGCCAGGATTCAGAAAGCTGCTTTGCCAATTTGTTTTAAACAAACAGGTTCCAGTGTTGCTCAAGTTTCAAAAGACTTTGAATTGTTATCTTGGGTTTAACACTCTCCCTGGTTACCAGTGCAACGGGAGGTATTCTAAGAGAGTATCATCCAGCTTCTCCACAAAAATGGGAAAGAAATGTTTTACTTCTCTGCACTGTTATCAGCAATCAGTTGGGTTTGACCTTTCCCAACAATATAAGCACTGCTGATGAAATTTATTTTGTTTTACAGATATTAGAATATTTCTCATTGCCCCATGATATATTTGCTGTGCTTTTTCAGTTATCTTTAGCTTTCCTTATCAACTGCCTACCTTCAAAAATACTGACTTTACAGTAACAGGTCCTTATCTGCAACCTTTGTTTTGCAAAGTGCTCATAGCTGAGCCTATTTAAAAGGCTCAAAATTTAAAACATGATTACCGGGGCAAGCTCTCTGCAAAACCAGAAGAGAAGCAAACCTTTGCATAGAGCTGCATGTAGTACCTGAAAACTGCTGATTTTTGAAAGGGTGGAAGCCAAACTCCAAGAGAGAGTTCAGTGAAAATCAACCCAGAAACAGGATTTTGGGACATCTCCTAACTGAGCTGCCCATCTAGTCTCCCTCAAACCACCACAAATGCCGATATTATCAAAAGCTACCTTTTATGAGTTTTGCAATTTCTCTTCATATTTGTAAAAATAAAACTCAGAGCACCTGTAGCTGGCAAAGAGCCCCTGCCCTTTGCTTGAGGAGCACTATGGGCTCTGCTCCAGTGGAACAAAAAATGTTAATAAAAATGAAGATCCATGCCCTAGAGCCACAGGAAGATACCAGACTTGAAGAAGCTTTTCCAATATCAGAGAGAAGCATAACTTGTCATCCTTCACTGCATTCCACAGATTGCAATAACTCCAAACACCAAAATGCAGTGAGTGGGAAGTGCTCCAGCCCTCCCACAGCACCCCAGGAGCCAGAGGGGACAATGCAGGCTGTGACCTCAGTGGGTACCATTTCTCCAGAGGCTGAGCACAACCTCCAGCCGAGGCAGCCAAGTCTGGGTACACACAGCTGTTGCATTTGGCTTGAGCAAACTTTGTTTATGACCCAAAGTGGTTTAAAAGTTTAATTTATGAAGTGCCTGGCAGAGATGGGAGCAGTGAGTGGCAACACTCACACATCACCTGAAAAACAGCACCGAGCCTGGAGACCCCAGTGAGGATTTCCAGGCAGGTCCAACCATGTTCCACTGGGTTTACTATTTACTAGCACAGCTCTGCAAGATAAAATTTAACTTCCCCTGCACAGAGATGAAGCTGCCATTAATTAAACATTCCAGCAAAATACCTACCACGACTAGAGACAGCTCAGAGAAGATCTTTGCTTACCACAATGTATTTCAAGCAATCAAAGCAAATGTTCTGCTTATAAACAAAGGAAAAGCCAAGAACACAGGAAAAAAAAGCTCAAGCAGTATTTCACAGCTTGGGCAAGGCAGAATGACCAATTCTGATTAAATTTTCTTGAGACAACGAAAAACAGAAGCCCGCAGAGAGGTAATAAGATTTAGCAATTACACACAACGCAGGTAGCAGTAGGAAAATCATGGTATTGTTTGAGGCACAGGCAAGAGAAACGGGAGAGATGAGAAGGGAAAAAAGAAACATGTAAAACAATGATGCCTAAACCAAAAAGAAAAAAAAAAAAAGGACCCCATTTACCTCTTTTCCATATTGAAAAGGAACTGAAATTAAAGAACAACAAATTAAAACTGAGGAAATGAAATTCCACAGCATACCATGTGCATTGAGCCTCTGGGACATATTGCCACAGAGCAATGTGGGAGTAATTCAATAAAATATTGGAAGTAGATCTCCATAATAAGAACATCTGCGATTCTATTAACGGAGTGAAAGAGAGCACACTGGAGATAAATTTTCCTCTAGCCAGGCATAAGCAAACCAGTAACTAACATGACCAGAAAGTCACTGCACGGGCAGGTTGTTCCACAGCTGGCTGCACTCAGGCTCTGGGGCTTTCCTGTGCCTGTGATAAGATGGGTGCCTGGGTAGGTGGGCTGTGATCCCAGCCAGTCTGGCAAGCTCTGCCTCTGTGGATAGAGATCACATTTCAGTTTTCAGCAGCTTATTGTGCAGCTTCTCAAAAAGAGAAACAACACTACCCACCTTCTTTTCTTTTTTTTTTTTTTTTTTTTTTAAGGAGATTATCCTCTGTGACACAGAAAGAGCAGATGAAATTTCAGCCAAACCTATTAAAAAAATACCTGTGGAGCAGTGAGCGACCCTGTGGAAACACAGCTATTTCAGAAAGTTCTCAGCACCTGAAAAAAATGGGTTTGCTGAGGAAATAAGATTTTACCTGAAGGAGCTGCTACCAGAGAGCCCCATGGTTAACCCTAACAATGAGGATTCCCAGGAGCACCTTCCTGCACATTCATACTCCCATGTTTCAGGGCAAATGGGAGCCTGAGCAAGTTCAACAGTGACCAAAGTCGCAGTAGGTGCTTCAGGAGGGGCCAGGGTGTGCCTCTCCTGGGGAGAAGAGGTGAGTGAACACAGCAGCGCTCACCCACGGAGCCCGTGTGGGGCAGGAGCTGCTGGGCTCAGGGGACACGAGCACGTTCCCTCCCTTCCCCGCTGCCCACAGGAACTCGCTGCCAGCCTCAGCCCTGGCACATCCCAGCAGCACCTCAGAGCTCAAACGCTGCACGCGCTCCCCGAGAGCCCCCGAAACCCCTTCTGCAGCCGGCAGCCCGTCTGTGCCCACAGAGCACCCTGCGTGTGCCAGAGGTGCCCAGGCACGGGTCCCTGAGGGAACACCCACATCCGTGAGCCCCCCCAGAGCTGCGGGAGGGAAAAGGGGGTGCAAAGAGCCGCCCCGTCCCCAGCAGCCCAGGGGGAAAAGCCTTCACCTCCCAGCACTGCCACCTCCACAAAAACCCTGCACCGCTCCCAGCAAGGCTCCAAAGGCTTTACCCAAGGACAGAAACAGGAGGGGAGAGAAGGGAGAGAGCTGACACCAAGCTGAGAGCCAGGTTAAGCTGGAAGGAGCCTACCTGCCTCTGCCAGGGCCTGCTGAGCACAGGGAACAACTGCTGTGTCTCTTTGGAACTTCACAGGTCGAGCCAGGCTGTAGTTTCGACATTCCTCGCAACTTTCCACCAGCACACACATGATATGTTCAAACTTGAGTAACTCCTCCCTCCTCCCTCCCTCCACACACACAGACAGGCCCAGGAGATGGCCCTGCCTCGATCATCCCAGTTCCTATAGCAACTCCTGACCCAGCAGATGGAAACAGAGCTGTTTTCTAGGCAAATCTGCCTTCTTGGATTCCTCTGCTCTTCCCTGCTGTTGGCCCCTCCTTGCTCCAGTGCTCTCCCTGGGGGCTGCTCCGCTGGCACCTGGCCCAGACTTTGCCTGGAGGAAGGCCAAGCTTTGAATTCATTTAGTAAAACCACAACATAAAGCAGCTCTCCTGCTCAGGAAGCAGGGCCCGTGTAGTCCCAGGGGCAGGCCAGGCACCGCAGAGCCAGCCCGCACCTCCTGCTTTCACGCTCGCCAGGAGGATCCCGGCGGGAACATCGCCTCTCCTCACCCTCACCCTGCCCCAGCCTGGGCCATCCACGAGGAAAGGTAAAGAGTGACAGAAACGGTCATTTATTAGCAAGTCCAGCCAACAGAATTATTATAACCCCGGGCACTTCTCAAGACATTTGGACTCGTGCTACCAAAGTTCTTTCCTGGAAGAGGGAGAGCCCAGCTGTGACACGACAGCTCAGGGCCCCACAGGAGGGGAGGTCACCAATGCAGCTGCCTGGGAACAGCACAGCACCTTCGGCGCCTTTTCTCTAAAAATACAGAAACGGAGAGAAAATAAAGAGCTCAAACCAGGCTGGGGCATTTCAGGGGAGATAATTACCAAGGGTGACAGTGGGAATGTCATGAGCAGGTGGCTCCATGGTGACAGGACCAGCAGGGCCGCAGCAGGACACAGGACCAGCAAGTTGTAACTCTGAGACCACCCAAACCCACCTCAGGGGCTACAAAAGTGCTCTTGGGCTGCACAACCCTGCACAGCCCTTCCACCCCCAGCACCCACTGCCATCCCTGCCCACGAGGGCTCTGCTGGAGGGCCCTGGAGGGCACAGCAGGACGGGGCCACGCTCATGTGGATGAGAAGGGCACTGGGGCTCGAGAGGAACCTCTGAGGGCACAGCAGGAACCACGGCAGCACAGGGAGACCAGAGAGCAGAAGGAATGCGCTGACCCTGCCTGCTGGGAAATGCAGGTGCCAGCCTGCCTCCTGCAAGGGAGCTGCTCAGCAAGGGAAGGGCTGCAATGTCTCTCTCACACACCTGGCAGGGGCAGGACTCCTCCCAGGGCCAGCAGAGCCAGGGTGGGAAGCGATGCCAGCGTTGTACAGGACTCACAGGGACTCCACAGCAGGAGGGTGAAGAGAGGGGACAGCAGCCATTCAGCCCATCCTGCAGAACCCCACAGGCTACACCAGCTTCCAGCAGGAACCCCAGCAAAGCCCCAGCAGAAGCAGCAGGTATTTGGGGTATCCCAAAGGAAAAGAGGAAGCAGACACGAAGCACGTTGTGCCCATACTAAGTCCTAATTGGAAAATACAGCTGCGAGCTGCAAGATTCCACCTTGCTCCCATTTTCCTCCCTGCCCCATCCCAGCCACACCATCCACTTCTGGTCTGAGAACAGAAAACTATGTTCTTTTCCCCCCATGGTGATTTTTCCATGCATCAGTGGGGTAATCAGCACAGAGGGGTGGGATAGTCCCTAAGGCTCATGGATGGCTGGGACACGACCAGCAGTAGGGTGGATGTGGGAAGATATCAGGTCCCTCTCTGCCTGCTCCAAAAGGGTGTTACTCATTCTGATAATGCCCTTCCAAGGCACTCTCCTCCCAAAACAAGGATGCCTGCCCTGAGAACATAATAGCACATGGGAACCAAGGGATACGGGCCCCTGGGGTAAACTGGGACCAAACAATTCCCTTTGCAAGACACAGGGCAGATTGTGGCAGCAGGAAACGCTGGACGTCCAGGAGCATGGAGTCCAGGAGTGGCATCAATAAAAGCATCAAAGCAGATGCATATCACACAAACAACATCAAGGGTCTAGAAAAAGCTCCCAATTTCCCAGTGGTGTTGGGAAGAGCAGCAGCTCAACTCACAAACAGATCTGAGGAGCTCCTTTCCCTGGGGAAGGACATTGCTGTGGAGGCACAAAACACTGCTGGAAAACTGCTGACCTTGCAGTCAGACTCACTTGAGCTGTTCAGCACAGAAAAAGGCTCTCTGTTGGGTGCCCTCTGAGATGTAACTTGATCCCACAGTACACATCCACTAATCAATCGAGGCATAAAGCAAAGCAGAAAACAGTCTTTTTTTTTTTTTTTTTACTGGAATGAGCCCAAATATGCACAATAACAGATCCCACTCAGAGCTATTGCAAACTCAAGTACTTGGGAGAGTTTTGCATCTCACATCGCAGAGGGAGCATACTTCTGCAATAACATCATCGCTTCTCAAATTGGGTATTTGAGAGACTTCCTAATGACCTCATAGCAGCACATGTGACCACTAAGTCATCTTCTCAAAGGACCAGGAATAACATCAACAGGCCCTGTTTTGGTTGTGCACAGGACAGCTTTCCTCAGCACAAGCAGGTTCCTAACGAGGGAGCAGAAAGGAGCAGGACCCAGCTCAGGCCAGAGCTGGCATCCTGATTGTTTCTCCAAAAGGTTCTGTTTGGCCTTGGAAAAGATCCATCCAATTAACAGATGAAGACCCATTAGCACATACTAAATTCCACATACAAATTTAGACACAAAAACTTGTTTATCTCAAAGCAGGCCAAATTCATTGGGTTTAAGGCATCTATACAATGTGAGTCCCAGAAGCATTCCGAATGCATTCCAAGAGACCAGAGGTGAACTCACAAAACACAAAATAAAGACTTGAAACAGTTTCCAATTTTTATTTTTTCCCCAGTGCTTAAAAATAACTTTCTGTGCTGAGCAGCAAAGTAGGAATTAGGAATTTGTGGGTGATGAACTGGTGAGCTGATCACATTGGAGTAGGGAAGTTGCCTTTTGCTGACCCCAAGCCACCCCCAGTCAAGTGGCACTGGGAGAAATGAGTGAACACCTGTGATTATGTTAACACTGGGGTGAAGGCAACTGCACAAACAGCTCAAGACAGACTGATGGCCTTGAACACTTGAGGAGATCCCTCCTCTGTACCCAGCACAAGGCTCCTGCAGAAGAAAAGTGACAAAATCCCACTGTGGAGATGTCAGGAAACCTGCACCAGACAGTTTCCCCAGTTACCAACAGTGATAGGGGAACACACATCCAAGCAAGAATAAGGAACATCATGAAGCAGCATCCAAGAGCCTCTTCTGCCAGGTCTCTGCTGCAGCAGCAGCACAACAGGTCCACAAATCCTCCTGTCCCTCCCCAGGGACTCTGCTCCATGGGCCTTACAATCCTTGCCTCCCACCCAGCCCAGCTCTGCCTGCCTTATCCCAGGAGGCTCCAGCAGGAGCTGGTGATGCTGTGAGCACCAACACCTCCTGCCACACAGGACCAGGACATCACCTAAGTGGCCTTGGGCTAAACACAGACACGGATGAGGAACACAGGACAGCTCCACTATGGAGGCTGGACCTGCACAACGTTAAAGCTTTTTATTCTTTCAGTGAGAGGTGGTGAAAGCCAGCTCCTGCCTTCACCTTTCCAGGAACTTTTGATGGAACACAGAAGCCTGCTGTAAAAGTGCTCTGTTTACACCCTGCAGCCCGGTCCTGTCTTTACCCAGTGTGTGTTCACTCCCACTGACTGCCCCACGAAACATCTGCTCAGCCCAGCTCTGCTGGAATCGTCCTTCCACTGCAAAGAAATCCACTTCCAGCCATAAACCTGTGAAAAAAGGGAAGTGAGGCATGATGAGGAGGGCAAGTTTGAGACATGACATCTTCCAAGAAACACTGACAAACCATCTCCACATACCAGGTGCTGTCTGGAGCTGCTCTGCGGGGTAACAGAAGGCTCAGAGCTGACAAGACAGAGCATGTGGTGACACCACAGACACCTGATGAGGGTCACACCCTTCCCAAGGGTTGCAAAACCAGGGCTGCAAGGGGAACAGTTACCTTCCACCACATTCCCCCCATCCCGTGCCAAGGAAGCTTTTCCTGCTCTGAAGGGAGATGATCAGAGTCCTCAAGAGGGCAAGAACCAGAGCAGAACTTCTTTGCCTCTCAGTCACTTCCCAGACCACCAGGATAACCCCTGGCCCAGCCATGGGACAGATGCATCCTCATGTCCCCAGCTGATACAGTTCTGCAGCTGTGCCAAGCTCCCTGCCCCCGGGCACTCAGGCAGTGCTCAGCAAAGCCCTGTCCTGCTGGGACATGGGAGCAGAGGCCTCAGCACCCCCTTGCCACCACAGCTCCCTCTTCCAGGAGTCAGAATGGCCATAAAGGTGGAAACAAAGGAACAATAACTCTTCCCCAGCTCCAAAACTCTCTCTCAAAGCTCTAATGTTACCACAAAAAGATCCAAACAGGAGCAGCCTCCCATTTTCCCTCTGTTTAAACAACAGGGTCCCCATCATGGGCTGCCCCAAAGGTGAGGGTGAGGAGGGGTAAGCCCAGGTCAGAACCAGGGCAGTGAGCTCAGCTCAGCCTCAGTTGCTGCAATGACAAGGGCCCAGGGAACACATCATCCACGAGGACTGAGCTGCTGGCACTGAGCAGTGCTCAGCTTGTAAACACTCTCCCTGGCCATCGTCACTGACGCAACCACGAGAAAGGGGCAGAGAAAACCATTATCTGCAAACAGACATCCCTCCCTGTCCCTGGACACTGGGACCAGCCCAAGCAAGACATCTCCAGCCTTTCTCTTGTCTGCGTGTTGAGCCAAAAACCCTCTGGCTGCAGATGAGGATCACGGCCACATCAAGGAAGGGCTCAACACCCGCAAGCCAGAAAACCTCTGCTCTGGGGCTTTGACCCCTAATCTCTGGAAGCAGTTGGCATATTCAGCAGGCACAAGGCTTCTTTCAAAGCTGGCCTTTCTTCTTGAAGCACTAGGTAGCACCTAACATCCTGAGCATTGTCCTTCACCTGTTCCTCCCCACCACAGCAGCAGGCAGATCTTTCTGTCCATCTTTCCTGTCAGGAGTTTGGAGCAAGGAGTTTGTGTAAGGTGTTCTGACAAGCAGAGCTACACGGGTCCTGGGACTGCTGGGGACAAAGTCCAGCTGTCTCTCTTGCAGTGATACATCCCCATATTTCTTCCTCTCTCCCACAAGTTTCCCAGATAAATCTATATTGTCATATCACACCTCAAAACTACAAGCAGTGGGGATCTGATGAGACCAATGTCTGAGTAGCAATTCCACACCCAGCTCAGAGAAAAGCTAATCAGCATCCTTCACCAGAGATTTTACTGCAGACAAGTGGAAAACAACAGGAGAAAAACCAAAGCAAACCATAAGCACTGGCTGCAAGCTTCATCAAGGAGGAACAGCGCAAGGGAAGGGAGAGGTTCAGCACCAGCCATGAGATTTTCCCATCAAGGAGCACCAACCCAACCGAACCATGGGATGGGCAGAGCTCAGCCTGTGGGAGCAGTGCCACTACAGCTCCTCCCCCTGCAGCACACAAAGACAGACCTCTGCAAAAAAGAGCGGTGCATGGAAAAACTGGTGGCAACAAAAGAGCTGTCAGCCAATGTCAGGCTGTCACTGACGCCCCAGAGCCCTTTACAGCTGCTGCTCCAGGACCCTCTGGCCATATAACCCCAAACCTGACCTTTGCACTTTGGACCGGAGCGAGCACATGGAGAGCAGCTGACAACAGTGATCCCTACATTTCTGTGATTCCTCAGCAAGGACCCTCATCTTCAAATAACCAGAGCACGCAGAAGCCCATGCTCCCAGCCCTTCTGGCTGCCCTTGCTGGCATGGAAACAAAAGGCAGGAGCAGTTCAGATGTGCAAGATACCAAAGGGCCCCTCCACAAGTGAGAATTTGTAACCCACCCAAGGACACTGCTGCTCACTCCACATCAGATTCACGCTACACAAGGACTGGTTTGCACTCTGACAGGAACACAACGCAAATCTCTGGAGCAGATGGCAGTGCCAAGATCAGGACCAGACCACAGGAACTCTCCTTTTCAGTGCCCATGAAGCATTCACATAATTCCTGTTGCACAAGGGGATGCACAGTCCAGGGATCCAGAGCTGAGCCTAGCAAAGAGGCCTTGGCTAGGGAAGCTTTCACCTCCTCAGCAGCTCTTTCCATCTCAGCCATTTCCCTTCCAAGCAAGGCTTCCTGGCCGGAGCAAGCACGAGGGGTGTTGCAATCCACAGTTCTGTCTGAAGAAATCCAGCCCAGCCCAGACACAGCAGCAGACCTCTGGTCTGGCCTGACTACGTGCCATCCCTGGACACCCACTGTGTCCAGAAGCTCGTGGCATGTCGGAAGGCAAGTTTACTCCTTGGATGTAGATGGCTGTTCTGCTCCATTTAACACACAGGACCATGATGGGGAACTCAGATGTGCACACATTCATCTCATGGGAGTTTGTCTGAAATAAATGCAGCAGACTCTGGGGAAAACCCTCTCCCTCCCATGGCAAGGGGCTGGGGAGGATGGATGAAAGGCAACTGTGTGCCTTGTGCATATGTGGCCTCAGTCTGGACAGCACCGATCCCACACTCGGCCCTGGAGCGAAGGATGCTCAGGGGTGCTCATCCTGTGCCTCCTGACAAACATAATTCCAATGGAAAAACACCCATGAGCTCACTGCAGCAACAGGACATGTCCTACAGGCACTGTTTGATCTGCAATTCCCCATGCAAACGCAGGAAAACCACCTAACAGGATCACTGCCTTTTCCTGCAGAAACAGCACGAGTGTCTGCTCATGTTTCCCATGTTAGCACGGAAAAGACAGAAGGATTTGGATCCATTACACATTACATTAACCCTGCTGGGACATTTCCCACAGCTCACTTCAATGTTTTCAAACCTGCAGGATGAGATCATTCCAACCTAAACGCCTAACCCACTTTCCAAGGTGGTTCACTAGGTATAACTGCCAAACAAAAGCTGATCTGGTGTGATACCCTGCTCCATCCCCAACATGTTCAAGACTTGGCCAGACAAAGCCATGGCTGAGCTGATCACTCACATGCTGGAGACAATCCCACTTCAAGCAGGAGGTCAGGCAGAGACCTCCAGATATCCTTTCAACCAGTGCTTCCATCACTGTGTGACAGCAAATGAGAAGAGGCAGAGTAATTACTGCCAACAAGAAATGCTTGCATCGAGTTGATCTGGAGAGATCCCTCTAGATAATATTGAAAGCTTGGTTAGCAGCGACCTCAGCACTGACACAATGAGGGCTAATTCTGTACTGGCAGGAATACTGGAGTGCCAGGATCTGAGCCTTGACATATTGCATTGGTCTCAAACAGGGTCAGCACACTGCAGCACACTGCCCTTGCTCAAATTAATACTCGCCACAAGAGATTCCTTTTTGGCAATTTAACTTCAGCCATGCATTCAAATACAATAGCCTGCAATAATGCAAAAATACAGGTTAAAAGCCAGAGAGCCAATAGCTCTCAAGGCATTAGAAGCAACTAGAAAAATTCATTTCTCACTTTAAGTCTTTACTCTAGGGAGGTCTCAACAGTACTGCTGCTATTTGGTGTCCTTCCAGTGCTGGGAGAAGGCCAAAAGAATGCTGTAGCAGAGACTGAGCCACACTAATCACTGGTGGGTTCAGTCCTTGGGAAGAAGGCAGAGTGTCTACATGAGATTCTGTCTGGAGGGTGATGGGGAAGCAGCTGCTGGCACTCAAAGAGGGTTGCTGGTCACCAGAGGAACTGCAATTGGTGCTGTTCCTTCCTGATGTCCATCCATGGTATCCACACATGCCACTGGCCAGCAAAGCTCATTCTCTCAGAGTAAAAGCCTTGTGCAGATTGCCCCAAAACATAAAAGAAGCACAAGACTGCTGCTAGCCAAGTTTGCAGATGGAAGGCGTCAAACCCATGGAAAGAGGAAGGACACTTTGTGAAGTTATCAGAATAATATCCATCACAATCCAGAGAAAGGCAAAACAAAACACTTAAAAACAAAGAGTGCACAGGATGAATTCACAGCATTGGGACCCTCACTCAGGGAAAAGCGAGGGAGCTCTGCATGGCAGCTCTGCTGCCCTGGTTTGTTCCCTTCAGCAGCACAGGGGCAGAGCCTCAGCCCAAAAAACAACAGGGCATTGGAGACACATTCCCAGCACCCCCAGCTCAGCTCCACTACAAATGCAGAAATGAGAGATAAACATTCCTGGAAGATCACATTACCCAGCATGAAGAGATGACAGCTCGTCAGGAGCAGCAGAAACAGGCTGAGCTCAGTGAAAAGCTCATCAGAGGCTGACATCTTCCTATTGGAGAGTACTGATACTCCAGCTATTTCTGCTACAGTATTTATTTTTATATTTTTTAACCTTTTGATAGGCAGAAACAAACAAGCACAAGTGAAAAAACATAACAGTAATCAAGATGGACAACAAAACCCGAGGCTTGGCTAGTTTAGCTCTCCATGGGAGGGTAACAGAAGTGACGGATGCCACGACCAAATTATAAATGCAACAAAAACATGCCCAGATTCTCATTCTTCAAGGAAAAAGAAGAGCTGCAAAGGCAGTGTGCTCTGCAGGCTCCATCTCTGTATTTGCTTGCTCTTGAGCAGCTCTTTGTTACTGATGGGTGGGACGTTTTAACACCTTAAATGCTATTCCCAGAGAAACTGAACTAACTCCTCATTTTCACAGCACAGATTCAGCTGGTTGGAAGAAAATACCCCGCCCTATTCCTCTGGCCTCCAAACTGCAGCTGGCAGCCTCAGGACACAGGACAGTCTGGGGGAAGAAACACAACTCTTTACTCTGTTTGTCTGTCCCTCCTCCCTCCCCCAGGGCACACAGGAGCCCAACATCTCCCGTGCCATCTCCTGACAGGAGCTGACTTGTTTCAGGTTCATTACGCATCGCAGTTCTGCACTGCAGAGCTCCGCAGACGGATTTGGGCACAGCACCCAAACACCAAGAAAGAAAAGTCAGATCAGGTCAGGAGAGCATCATCCGTGCTGGGAGCAGTTCCAAGCAAACACCCAAAGCTGCTGCATTAGGAGAAGACAGGCCCCAAGTCCAAATTTTGGAATGACTCCACCCAGTTTAATTCCTTGGTCATGCATTCTGCAAGCATTAGCTCTGAGTGGGCTGGGGTTCTAACAGCTCCACACTTGAAGCGTCATGGACAAAACAAGGTTTAGGCAGCACATTGCAGAGTACAGATCATCACCTCCCACACGGACCCTGCCAGGTCTGGCATGACCATCAGCCAGGCTCCAGGTGGACAGACTCAGCAGGATCCCATCCAGGAGCAGAGTGAAGGGTGAAATGGTTGAGCTGCTACAAAAAATATACAACCTCACTGCCATCCATCAGGGCAGCTAGCGTTCTACCAACCAGTCCTTTCATCAAAAGGAGGAATTATTAGCCAGTAAAGGCATGGAACCAAAGCAACTTGTGTTCACAACTATTTTACCTAAAGAATAAAATAATACCACATAAAAAGCAGATATTTAGTGTATGTAGTAATTGCATTAGTACACACTCTCAAGGAAGCCAAATGAAGTTTGATAACCTACATACAAGAGTTTTCTACTTTCATGTGCTTGATTTTCCACCTCTGTGAAATTAAACATTGGAAGAAGCTTCTGATAAACTCCCATGGAACAAACATGCTGAAGTGACAGGGAAAAAATACCACCAAGCCTGTGCTGATCTGTAAATTCTACTTTCAATGATTTATTTCAAAAAGGCAGCTCACAGGAATGACCAAGAGGAGACTACAGGCAGAAGGTTTTAATACATCTTGCCTCATGCATTCCTGTCTTCAAGTTGCACAAAACGCTGATAGATTTAAAGTTTGGGATTTGAAACTTTCCCCTCCTAGTCTGACTCCATTGTTAATTTTTTTTAAAGAGAGATTAGGATCAAGTGGCTCTTTGTCTCCTATTTCAGCAGCCAATAAAAGCTCCACCCACCCCCAATCCATTTTTTGCATAATTAATGCCTTCATGATTGGCAAGAAGTGATTTCAGGCAAAGAGAGGCTCTGGCATCAGAGAGATGCCTGCCTACCTTGCCTGTGAGAACAGGTTGTGCTTTAAAGCTACTGGCAACAAAAGCTCCCTATGCTGGGAACAGCACCCAGCATCACCTCAGAACAGCTTTGCTTCATTTTCAACACTCTCAAATGATGGCCATGATTATTTTGGAAGAGTAACCCAACTGCCATCGAGAGAAACGGAAACCAGCATCCCTTCTGAGAGTGAGACCAGAGATGGCTGGGATCCTCTGCAGCAGAACATTACCATCAAGCCTTCCCTGTCCAGAATGTTCTCATGCATTAACAGAAAAAAACACCATCAATTCTACATAAATTCCTTTGCTGAAGCCAGCAGCAAAACGTCTGTGGAATTAAGGCAGATGAGAGCCTTCCCTCACTTGGGCTTATCCCAACCCCACACACGCTAAAGAGAGAAACAGAGCTCAGGAAAGATGAAATACTTCCTTGCCATCATCTCCTGCTGCTGTCCAAGCAGCAGGGCCCAGCACTGGAGAGCATCCCTGGGTATTGTGCGTGCTCAGAAAGCTCCTGCTGGAGCACAAAGGCACCCTGAGCTCACCCTGCCGCAGTCTCCGGGGTTTTGTGTGTGCCATGAGGACACCGGGCATGTGACTTGCGTGTTAAAACTTTCTGGCTCACCAGTCGAAGCTCAGATTCTTTCCCTGCAAAACACACTGCATGATCTCATCTGCAAGCAATCAGCCTGAGAAATCAGCTTGTTAAAGGAAGCTTCTAGGAAAGGAGAGAAGCCTCTGGAGGATTTTGGGGCCTATATAATTTTAACCATTTTGTTTAACCCCGGCTGCTCTTCTTCCCATTGGGGTCACACAACCAAGACACCATTTCTCCTCCCACACAACTCCAGACAGGACAGTTTGCCAACACCTAACTGCAGCATCCTATTTGCAGCCTCCATAGCCTGAAAATGCTCACATTTTCAAGCAAAACTCATCTCAAGCAGGCGCTGAAAGAGTGCAAAGACAAACTCAGAGCTGCAAGCTGAGCAGCATCCAGAAAAGCAATTCATTAAACATGCAACAGTGATCATCTCTATGTATAAACCAGAATATGCCCTGAATTTCAACATTTCCTCACAATTCTCACGGGGACCCAAGACATGGAATAACTAGTGTACAGTGGGAGCTCTGCAGAAAAGTAAGGAACAAGCAAAAAACTCCCTGGAATTCCAGCTTTGTCCTAAGATTGCTCCAAGTGATGTAACAGAGCTTTACCTGAATTTCTGGAGATGCTGCAGGAGCCTCCAGCAGCCCGACATCCTCCCTTGTGTTACAACATGCCCAGATGGCAACACCTTTTTTTACTCCCCAGTTTCCCTGAGGAAGCAGCACTGCGGAGTGTAGGACAAAGTGCAGCGTTAGATTGCCAGGCTGCACTCCCAGTTTGGCTCTCCAGGGCACTGTGGTTAGCAGAACGAGTCCTGCGCTCACACACTCGGTCACATTTGCATCCCCCCAGCTCCCAGAAGCAGGACCACCCCTCCCGCACCCAGCAGGGAGGGAGGGAAGATCAGAGCAGCATCCTGCCTCCTTCGCTTCCTTCCCTGCTGTCACACCCAGCCTCGGCTGCTCCCAGCAGCATCTCCCAGGCAACCCTTCCCCAGCTGCCCCTCGCTGGTCATTCAAGCGCTTTGAAAGACTTTGCTTAAAATTCTTGCATAGAAATCGCTGTTTAATGTTCAGAGCAGAACACAGGAGGGAGGGGAGGGATAGCCAGCCTGTCTCTAACAAAGGAGATCTGGAGGACTGAGCCCTTGGCTCCTCGCAGCTGCGGATTATTCCAAGTGAAGTGATTATTCACCACTTCCAGCACCTTTTTTTCAGTTCAACTTGCAGAAGTAACTCTTCTAAAGCAAACAGAGGGCAACAAAGATCAGGCAGCACACATTTATTACCCCGAGAGCAGAGGAAAAAGTTAAGCACGCTTGGTTCTCCCTCAATTTGTACCCTTACAAAAGCTACTTTATATATGTAAAGTAACTTCTTCACAAAAGTTACTGCACATAAGGATTCGAAATACCTCAGCCCACAGCTTTTTAAGCCACTGTGAGGGGGTGAGGGACTTTGCCCTGGACAGTGCAGGATCACATTCGTGCTGTAACTTCTTTGGTCAATGGTGGCACCTTTTAGCTCCAACTGACACTGTGATGCTCACAGCAATTTGAAATAACTGCCTTGAAAAAGCTTTATGCTTTCTGTGTCTTTAAGAAACACATAGCTCTGACTGCAAACATTCAAGCTAAACAAAATGTTATGAGGGGAAAAAAAAAGCCTACTTCAAGCTTTTTACTCCCCAGCCAAATTTCTAATTTTACCAGATTAAGAGCAGACACCCCCCTCACCCCACCCCCAAACTGATGTGCACTGCTACAATCAAGGTATAGGACAACTGCCCCCAAATTCCTTGAAAACCACAGCTCAGAAAATTCAAAGTATAAAGGGAGGGGGGCAATACTGAAGGGCTCAGCTGCTGACTCCTCTGGTGCAGCTTCTCAACCAAATCATGAGAGAAAAAGGAGACTTTCCAGCTCAAGTTCCAAGTCCTTTTTAAAAATCAGTTTATAACCACTAAAATAAACACAGTAAGAACAACTGTGCAGTAACTGGGAACCTGCAAAAACAGCTGCAGTTTAAGAGCAGTTTAGGCAACGTCTGGCAAACACCAGCAGATCCAACAGCCCAGGAGGATGGCAGCATAGTGGGAAATGAAACAGTGAGTTTTACCACAAGCTCATCAAGGAACTGCCCAAAGTTCACCCATGCTGGGCAGCAGCAGCTATTCTGTGCTGCCTACCGCCACAGTGAGTGTTTGCTTCCTGTTAGAACTGCCCCTCTCCCAAATTCCATCTCCTCCTGGATGCACAGGCTTCTCCCACGCCCCACCTGCCCCGTGCTGCCTCAGCCCAGCCAAGAGCTTCCCAATGCACCCGACACCTGGGCGGGCACGCTGCTCTCCTCTTGGGCCTGTCACCCAAAAACCTTCTGCTGGTCACCCCAAACCCTTCCACTAGTCACCCCAGGGCACAGGCCCCCACTGCACTCCCAGGAAACAGCCACCTTGAAGGGAAGGAAGGGCAAGAAACCAGGAACAATCAGACTTCTCCAAGACACCATGACTTGGACACTGCAGCTACTCTAAGTCACTTTAGGACATCTCCAGAACAACAGCAACCACAGCAGATGGGGCAGAAGGACAGCATCAGGCAGCACCTCTGAAGGAAAGCCGTCCAGAACCCTGCTGCCATCCCACCTTTGGGCTCCAGCCAACAGAACTCCCCGGGATCTGGACATTCTGACTCTCTTTAGAAGAGAAGATCCAATTCTCTGCTCGGTGTTATCCGAGGAGCTACCCCAAGCCACATGCTTTGAACATCCTCCTTCGCTGCAAAGCTGACAGTTTTCAATTACAGCCAGTTGGAGTTGTTCTTGGCTCTCCGTCCCTCACCACAGACCTGTGCTCTCCATGGCTGGGCTTCTCAGTGTGCACATAAAGCAAATTCAGGAAAGATGCGACAAATAAAAGCCTTCCTGGATACTGACTGGAATTGGAAAGACAAAAACTCCTAGGAAAAGCCAAGAGACAGGGCTGGGGGAGGAGGAGATGACCTGGGCCATTTCCAGGGGAGGAAAAGCCCAAAAAGCCTCAGGTCTCACTCTTAGAAGCTTTAAAGTTTTTAAGTGGGACAAGGGGTAAAGCTTCCAAACTAAAAGAGGGGGGATGTAGACCAGATATAAGAGAGCAAGTTTTTTGAAACGAGCGTGGTGAGGCCCTGGCACAGGGTGCCCAGAGAAGCTGTGGCTGCCCCGCCCCTGGAACTGTCCAAGGCCAGGCTGGATGGGGCTTGGAGCAACCTGGGATAGTTGAATGTATTCCTACTCACTGCAGGAGGCTTGGACTAAAAGAGCTTCAAAGATCCTTTCCAGCTCAAACTCGGTGGTTCTAAGATGTTGCAAATTTCAGACTGCAGCCTGCTACCATCAGAAGGATAGAGATCATTTCCTCGCAGCAAAAGCAAGCCCACACCACCTGATACCTGCCCAGGGGACAAGCACACACCTGGATAATAGATTTAAGGCTTCTTAAAATACAATTACTTTCCTAATTATACACCAGAGGCCAGAACCCACAGGCTGAGCAAGCCACGAGCAGCCCAGCAGTTAATTCACAGAGAGCTCCTCTTGATTTCCACAGCCCACATTACCCAGACATCAGACTGAACGGACATCGGAGCCTTTCTAATTTTATAGTCCACAGAGACAAGGCAGGAACGGCTGATGGAAGAGCAGCAAGGCCTCTCTGCCCACACACACCACTGCTGCTGGCTCCACAACTACAGAACTGCCTCTACATTTTTTTAAAAGACTTTTTTTTTTCTTTAATGGAGTCAGCTGAAGAGAAAATGAAGAGCTCGGCATTTTAAACCAAAGCATTTCAAAACGCTTGTTTATCTTTCAGCCTCAAAAGAAGAGAAATAAAGTGAAACAAAATCTCAGCCATTCCTTAATAAGTTTTTCCTCTCTGCCTCCAACAAAGCAAAATGCCCTGAGCTCCACTTGATCACTTTTTCTTTTCTTTCCTCTTTAGCTTACAACATTTCAATTAGAGAAGCTGACACAAAACAGTCCCGGATTCTCATATTTTATCTTTTCCCCATCTTACCTCTCCATTAAAGAGTATTTAGAAGGCAGAGCAGCCAAAGGAACAGCACATCCAACACCAAAAAAAAGGATGGGGAAACACACCAAGGAACGAGCAGTGGCATAAACCAACAAAGGCTACAATAAAAGTTTAAAGACAAAGTTTTCACACAGAGGTCTGCTTAAGGAAAAGAAAAATGGAAAGCTCTTTTCTCACAAGGGGAAAAAACCCAGGCAAATGAGCCATGAGAGCCCGACTCTCAAAGTTGCGCTGAAGAACCAGGTCCCGGGACCCGAGCCGAACAAACCCGACCGCACCGCACCGGGGCTTCACTCCCACCTCGCACAGCCCCAGCAGCCGCTGGCGGGGCAGCGGAACCGGCCCGGGCGTGGGTCGGCTGCGGGAACCAAAACCACGGGCGGGAAGGGCCGGAGCGGGGCAGGGGAACCAAAACCACGGGCGGGAAGGGCCGGAGCGGGGCAAGGGAACCAAAACCACGGGCGGGAAGGGCCGGAGCGGGGCAGCGGGATCCGCACCCCGGCGGGAACCCCCGGGCGGGCGGGGGCCGCTCCCGGCGGGGCGGAGAGGCCGAACAAAGCCCCGGCAGTCGCTTTGCTTTGCGGGGCTCCCTGGCACGTCCCCGCCCCGAGCCCCGCGCGGTCCCGGGCAGCGCTCCCGAAGCTTTGGCGGCTCCGGCGGGACCGAGCCCAGCGCGGCCGCGCACAGCCCGGGGCACCCCGGGGCACCCCGGCCCGACCCCTCCCCGCGATCACCGCCCCGGCACCCACCGAGCCCCGGGCGCGGCTCCGCGATACCCTCGGCACACCGGGAGCCCCGCGGGGGTTCGGCCAGCGGCGCCCCGGGGGCGGCCCCGAGCTCCGACCGCGGCGGGACCTCAGCGACCGCGGCGGGACCTCAGCGGCCGCGCCGCCCCCGCTCCGTCCCGCGGGGAGCCGGGCCGGGAGCCGGGCAGGGCGGGGCGGCCCCGGCGCTTACCTGGGCAGGCCGGGCGGCGGCGGCGCGGGCTCGCGGCCCCTTCCGGCGGGCGGGCGGGCGGGGGCGGCCGCGGGCGCCGCGCTCTTAAAGCGGCCGCGCCGGGCCGGGGCCGCCGGGAGGAGTCGCTACGGCAACGGGACAGCGGGGCGGGAGCGCGGCGGGGCCGGGCCGGGAACACGCGTGTGCCTGGAGCGCCGGAGTCCTTTCACGTCCCCTGTGCCCCAGGGCTGGGCAGCCGTGTGTGTCCTTGTGTACCGAAGTCATTTCATGTCCCCTGTGCCTCAGGGCTCGGCAGCAGTGTGTGCCTGGGGCGCCGGAGTCCTTTCATGTCCCCTGTGCCCCAGGGCTGGGCAGCCGTGTGTGTCCTTGTGTATTGAAGTCATTTCATGTCCCCTGCGCTCCAGGGCTGGGCATCTCTGTCCCCTGGGCACCAGAGTCTTTCCATGTTCCCCTGCGTGCCAGAACTGTGAACTGCCAGCGCTGCCATCCATGTCCCCTGTGCTCCAGGGCTGAGCACCCGTGTCCCCTGTGCATCGGAGTCCTTCCATGTCCCTCCCTTGCGCTCTGAGGCTGTGCAGCCGTGTCCCCTGGGCTCCAGGGCTGAGCACCGTGGCCCCTGAGCATCAGAGTCCTTTCAAGACCCCCGAGCAACAGGACTGTGCATTCATGTCCCTTGAGCATCGCAGTCCCTCCACGTGCCTTGTTCTTCATGGCTGTACACTCATGACCTCTTGCATCCTGTGGGACAACCGTCCCCTGTCCCTCCAGGTGCTTCACGGCTCCTCCATGTCCCCTGTGTGCCTCCATGCCCCCCTGTGCCTCACAGCCACTCCGCATTGCTTTTTCCTCAGGGCTGAACCACGTTCCCTGTGTCTCATGGTCCCTCCTTGTGCTCCAGGTGATGCGGTTCAGTGGTCCAGGGGTTACACTGGTAGTGCTGGGTGGACAACAGGACTGGATGATCTTGGGGGTCTTTTCCAGCCGTGACGATTCCATGTCCCTGTGTGCCTCACGGCTGCCTGAGGAGCTGTGCCCGTATGCCTTGGGGCTGAATCATGTCCCCATGTTTGTCAGGGTCCCTCCATGTCCCCATGTGCCTCACTGCCACTGTGTCCCCGTGTTTCTCAGGGCTGTGTCCCAGGTTCCTCAGGGCTGAACAGTAGCCCCTGTGTGCCTCCATGTTCCCAGGGCTGTGCTGTGTCCCCTGTCCCCCTCCATGGCCCTGCCACATTCCCAGGATATCCCCTGTATTTTACAGCCCTGCCATGACTCCCTCTTCCCCCTTACACCTCAGGTCACTGCCATGTCCCTGAGCCCCCCTCGCTGCCCAGTGACTGCCACCCAACCCAGGTGACCACCACATCCACAAGGGACCCTGCCCACCCACCCACGACCCCCAGCACCCTCCCAAAGCCGCCTGGTGTTGTCAGCCACCCCTGGGACGTGCTGGTGGTCTGTGGATGCACAGGGGCTCCATCACAGCAGCCTCTCTTCTCAACAAACCATGGTGTTCCATCCTCTTTCTGTGCTGCTGCTGGTGAGGATGGGCCCTTCCCTGGAGCTGTCCAGACACGTGGCCAAGAGAGCAGAGGCAGAGGGAAACTCTCCCAAGCAGGAGAAAGGGAAGGAAGGAAATTCCAGTTACCAGGGAATAGGTGTGCTAGAGGTTTCCAGTACACCAGGTGAAAACAGAGACAAAACATTAGGCCAGCAACTAACTGGATAGAGCTCCACACCCCTTGGGTGTAAAGCAGATGGACTTTTTGGAGATACTGTTTGAGAGTAAATAACATTGAAGAGCGTTGTTTTGCTCCAGGAAGCAGAAACCCTGGGTGTTCAGCTTCACGAGGTGGTATGACTTTGTGGTTATAACAACCAAACTTTCTGTCTCCCATAAAGAATTTTAATTCCTTTTTTGTTATATGAGTGTACGCAAACCCGTTTTCAATATCATGGCTTTTAGCTCTGTCAAGTGGCTCTCTGTTGCTATGAGGCAGAGAGGCACAAACGCTGCAATGTCTTCACTAGACTGCTCATTGATTTATTGCATTCTTATCATTTCCCCTGGCTTTTGTCTCCGTTCTAAGTCTTGTTTACAGCAGCATTTTCAGCCTCCCCTTTCTCAGACAGCCGTTGTGCAATGGAGTGGAGCAGCACGCAATACCCAGGTGAGGCAAAGCAATGAAAAAACACTTTAATATGTTCGCCACTGTGCTGCTGAGACATCACCAGTCTGACTGAGAGTGAGCCAGGGGGTGAATAACCTGCCTGAAGAAAGCAGCCGTGTTTATAATTCCCATGGCACTCCTCTGCAGGGTGCAGCTCTGCGCCCTTGTGTCGCAGGAGGGGAAGAGGGGCCAGCTCCTACACTTGATGGAGAATCAAGAAGCTGCCTCAGAGCTTTCTCTGCTAATGAGGGGGTGAAAAACCTTACATCTCCCTGGGAAAAACTACTGAGTGTGTGGATGGGCATGGGGGCAGTCAAGCATTCATGTTGTAGGAGTAGGGAAATATGGAGCAAGGTGCCCCTTCAGGAGCATCTTTGGAGTGCTGAATACACTCATACAATCATTAAGGGTGGAAAAGCCCTCCGAGATCAACCATGAACCCAGCATCACTCTGTTCACCACTAAACTGTGCCCCCAAGTGCCACACCTACACATTTTTTAAACAGGGATTGGGACATCAGCTCTGGGCAACCTCTTTGAATCCCTGACCATCCTTTTAGAGAAGAAGAAATTTTTCCTGATATCCAGTCTAAGCAGATATTAGGATCGCCAGGGTGCCTGGTCCTGTGGGACACATCTTTAGTACCAAATTAAGCCACCCCTGAGGACACTGCTGGGTCACAGATGTGTTCACACATGGCAATCTCCCAGGCTGGTCCCTGGCCTGGCTTTGGGGTATTGCATCCCTCACCCTCCCCAGGGGTGGTTCCAGGTAGGGAACACTTGGGAATGTCCCAGGGGCTGCTCCCAGTACACATCTGGATGCTGTTTGCTAAAAAGCCAAGGGATTTGTTCTGCTCCAGCAGGGATGTGTGCTGGAGCCGAGGTCTCTGTGCCCAGGGGCAGGGCTGGGGGACACTGGGGCAGCAGGATGGGAGAGCTGGGATGACCTAAGGAGACTTGTGTGCAGAGAGAGGTTGGAGGGAGGGATTGTATGAGGAAAGAAGGGACTGTGACATGGATTGGAAAGGCTCTGGAGCACAGAACAGGGAACTGGGAGCTCTGAGAGAGGAAGGAGGGAGAAAAGTTTTGAGCCAAGTTGGGAGTGGGGTTTCCCTCACAGAGAAGAGAAGGGACAGGAGCCGCAAGCCTTGAGCAGGGCTGGGAATGCCAGCTCAGGACTGAGTCCCTGCCACAGAGCCTGTTTGGATACGGGGCTTTGCCATCCAGGCTGTAGCACAGATGCCTTATCCTTCCAGGGCATTCCATGGCTCCCAAAGCCATCCTGGGGCTGTCTCAGCCCCTGTGCCCTCAGCTGGAGCTGGGACAGGCCTGGGAGAAGCTGCACCAGGGCCGGGCAAGGCTGGGCTCCCTCCCAGCACGGAGCTGTGGGGCAGGGATGTGCGCTCCCAGCAGTGCCCTTCACTCCTGCCCTCACCTCAGCTGTCCCGGCCCTGCTGCACCCTGCCAAAAGCAGCTCTTGGGGCAGACAGGGATGTCACAGCCTGGAGGAGGGGCTGGCCACGGCAGGGACCACCAGGCTTCACGCAATAGACTGACTGTAAAGGTCCCTTCTCAAGCTCATCCAAGTCACCAAGTCCGAAATGGATTTTTGGAGGTTGCATTCAGCTCTCAGAGTCGGGCAGCTGGTGAAGGCAGCCTGTGCTTTACCTCAGCTCACCATCTCACCATGTTTGAACAATAAAACCTCGCACCGATAGGACTCGGGGATGGGGGATGTTCTGTTTAAGGGATCTGTATCTACTCTGCTGAGTTATGCCCCAGCATTCTCGTTTATTTTGACAGATTCTGGTTTCGTGCTGGCAGCATCCTCAGCTTTGCAGCTGCGCCGCGGCGGTTCAGATTCGGTGTCTGGAGCACTGCAGGTCACTGCCCGTGTGTCCTGCTCAGCTCCTGTCTCTGCTGCCCTCTCGTGATGCCTCTGGATGGGCTGGGCTCAGGGGAAGACCTTACCTCTTCCATCGACTCTGAGAGACGGCAACAGCAACACCTCTGTGAAAAGCTCTTTCTATTTCCAACAACATTTGTAATTCCTGAATTTTACAAAACTTCACAATCCTCGTGTTCCTTTGAGTTTGTGTGTTCTCCCCTGGTTACACAAGGGAGATTCTCTGAAGGGCTCATCCTGAATCACCACTTGCAGAAGTTGTGCACCAGCTGCTCCTTAATCCAGACAGTGCCTTGGCTTTTACTTATTTTTCTTTCTAGTAGAAATTAAGCATCTAAAATCTCATAGTGATTCAGCTTTTTCATCTCCCTTTCATTTTTCCTTTTTTTTTTTTAGGCAAACAGGTCTCTGTGTTCACCATCACCTGCAGCAGCTCCCTGTTCTCCTCAGCCTCGGTCTGCAGTGCTGCTCTTGGCTTTGCCACCCCTCCTGTGCAATCACTGCATGAGCCACCCATCTTCCTCCCACCCCTGGGTCACACCTGCCTGCTGTGGGTCATCACAAAACTTCTGAGTTCTGGTTTTATCCAGACCTGGGGAAATGACTGCTTGCTCCCAAGAAAACACCTGATTTCTGGGACACTCTGCTCCGTGAACAGCTGTGTGAGGCTCACCAGCTCTGTCATCATCTGGCATGGAATTAATTGGAATAAAGTCCCAGGCCAAGTGTAAGAGATTGGCCAAGGAGGTGGTGAGATTCCATGCTTGGAGATTTTAAAAGTTGGGCTGGACACAGCTCTGAGCAACCTGGCAGGAGTTTGAAGCTGTTCTGCAGAGTGGATGGCTGGGCTGGAGACCTGGTTGGGCTGCACAGACATAATGTGCTGTTTTGGGGATGAACTTCATGGGGAAGCCCTGACACATGAGAGACATGAGTCTGGAGCGTGGGCATGGCTTGGAGAAGGGGTTTCATGTGCCTTTCCCCAGGCAGCCTCTTCCCAGGAGACTGGGCTGGGAAAACACCAGGAAGCCTTACTCAGACTTCCCTCAGGATGCCTAAATTAAGGCAGCTGAATCCCAGCCCCAGGGGCTGTCTGATCAAACAGCCCAGCAAACTCAGTAAGCTGAAAACACCATCCACTGGAAATCCTGCACTCTGCATTTCCTGCAAGGGACTCTTTGCAATAAGCCCCAAGGAGCAGAAGCAGCTCCTGAGGCAGATTTCTTCACTCCTGGCACCCACAGCCTGCCCCAGCCCGAGCTGCCCTTCCTGTGCAGCCCCCACACATCATCACTGGCTCCAAAATCCCCACACCTGCAGCGCCCTGGAGCTGGGGCGATCCCGTCTTTCCTGCACAGAACCACCCAGCGCAGAAATAAATGGTGGAACTGTGTGAGAAGGGACCACTGGTGATTTCTAGTTCAACCACCCCTCAACCAGCGCTTTTTCTCAGCATGTCCCATGGTTTTAGGGGTCTCCCAGGGTTCTCCCAGGAAGATATCCCGGTGCTGGGTTCATCTGTTGCCCCACATCCCCAGCTAGAGCCGCAGCATCTGCCCCAGGTTCAGCCAATGTCCAGGTCATGCCATGGCTCCCACCCCACTGTCCTCGCTGCTTGGACAGTTTTATTTCCCCAGGACAGACAGAACAATCTGAATTTTAAAATCGAAATTGTAAGAGACGCTGTGAAGATCGGATGTCAGCAGTTTATTGTTACAGTGTTACGGAGGGAGAGCGGCGCTCGGGAGCTTCGCTCTCCGCTCACCGTGAGAGCTGAGCTGCTTTAGCTCCTGAGAGCTGACGCTGAGTTACAACACGCGAATACAGCGCTGAAACATCTCATGCAACAGTGAGACAGCTGGGTCAGCACAGCACAGTCCCGGCCCGGGAGGGGAATTCTGATTCCTGCAGCCCCTTGCTGCAGCCAGTGGAAACCGCAGTCTCTAATCACAGTCACAAACAAATCAGCGGGGAAAACTGCCCAGCTCTTGCTGCTGGGCTTTCCTCAAGGCCTCGTGTGGCCGCCGCGGGTCCCGTGTCACCGTCCCGAGTGCCGCTGTCCCCTCGGAGGGTGCAGGAGCCCCGGGCCGGGGCAGGGCAGCTCCTGGCAGCCGGGGCAGGGCAGCTCCTGGCAGGGCAGCTCCTGGCAGCCGGGGCAGGGCAGCTCCTGGCAGGGCAGCTCCTGACAGCCGGGGCAGGGCAGCTCCTGGCAGCCGGGACAGGGCAGCTCCTGGCAGGGCAGCTCCTGACAGCCGGGGCAGGGCAGCTCCTGGCAGCCGGGACAGGGCAGCTCCTGGCTCAGAGCTCTGCCCGGGAGGAGCAGCAGCGCCTGCAGAAAGCGTCGGGACGGCTCTGGGCTCCTTGTGGCACACCGGCCCAGCTGTGCCCCACAGCCTGGTGCCCCGGAGCCGCGGGGGAAAGGGTTCCTGCAATAGCCGAGAGCTCTCGGGAGCGGTTCCGTGCGGGCCCGGCAGCTCCCGGGGATGCTGCTGCTGCACAGAGCGGCTTCTGCCCCACAGCCCTTCTCTCCTGCTCGGGAGCCTCAATTAACACCTGGATGAGGATGACGCCAGCACAGAAGAGCAGCCACCGCTTGACTGGATCTTTCTCTTGACGTGGCAAATATTTTCGCACGTGGGCTGGGTACAGCACCTTCCTGGCTTTCCTGCTCCGCTTTGTTGAGAGGCCTGAAGGTCTCCTGACAGCTCGGGCAGCAAACATCGGCCTGGAAAGATTTTCTGAATTGTTTTTCAGCAGATCTGTGCTGGAGAAAATGTTTTCTCTGGTGTAAGACAGCACGTCCTTAGCAGTCTGCAGGCGTAGCTCTGAAAGCTGGGAGAACTCCATGGAAATACCTCAAAGATTATTTTAATGCAAAAAGCAGAGCACTGAAATAATATTAAGAAATATTAATAATAACACCAGAGTTTTTATTCACTCTCATTCAAGCAAAAAAAACACAGAGCCCCAGAGCTGAACTCGTGGAGTGATTTATGCTTCTTTCTAGGGAGCTCCTCTTTGATTTCTCCCCCTGCTCCTACCTGTGCTATAAATACTTACTTTGATGAGTGAAGTGATGATGGGAGGAGCTCAGCTGGCTCAGAAACCACTCTGGAATGTCTGTAGCCCAGCAGCCTCTATCTGCCCAGTATCTGCCCAGGGGCACTCGCTGCTAACAGCAGCGTAAAGCACGATCCAAGTTTTCTCCTCCCCAGTTCTGCTCTCCTTTATTACCACTGTCTACCACAAGGCTTTGCCTGGAGACATTTCAGTGCTTTGGAGAGTGTGTCCTTCATTGAAATTCACGTATTTGCTAGAAAGAACAGAATCTGGGGGTGCTGTCCCCTTCCTTCCCATCCCACCCACCAGTAACCCTGGCCTTGAGCTGGAGGGATGGAGATGGGAGACCGCAGTTTCTGTTCTGACCCTGTGCAATCTCAGCACTCTGCCCCAGAAAAATGAGCAACCTCAGCACTTGCTCTGGCAAGCTCCATCTCAGATATGCCCAGAAAAGGAAAAAAAAACCAGCTCTCATGTTTGAATTCTTTGTGCCTTGTAATGACTAACCAGAGCCTGAAAGGGCTGAGTGCCCACAAACCTGCTGGAAAGGGCCCCAGCTCTGTCAGGTCTTTGTCATGAACGTAGAAGATTTAGCTGTAAACTTCACGTGTCTTGGTCATTGAGGGCCCCTTCAAGCTGGAGGGAATGGAAGATGGATTTCTGTAAAAAGACCCTGGGCAGCCATCTCTGGATGGTGGCTGTAAAATCAAACAAAAGAATCAAAGTCCTCCAATGGCTTGGGCTGAAAGGGGCCTTAAAGATCATCTGGTCCCAGC
Source organism: Hirundo rustica (assembly GCF_015227805.2). Lineage (NCBI taxonomy): Eukaryota > Metazoa > Chordata > Aves > Passeriformes > Hirundinidae > Hirundo > Hirundo rustica. The sequence goes on from NC_053469.1 coordinate 9,446,475, forward strand.
CCCACAGCCCTGGGCAGACACCTTCCACCAGATCAGATAAATGGAACTTGGTCACTCCTAAGTCTTTTTAGGCAGCCTTTAGCCACCACAAAGCAGCAAAGGGCAAAATTTCCAATTTAAAAACAATCTTTTGACAATTTAAAAACTATTCTTTGACATCTCCTCTTGCCCTTTGGGCTCTCTAACATTTCTTGCTTTCTGCTTCTTGGAAGATCAAAGTGATGCTGGTTTTGAGTCACCAGGCATCGACCCCCCGTGCTCCCAGCACTGTAAATCACCACTGGGGCACCTGCTGTCACACGGGGAGAGCTCTCACCCTTCAGGCTCATTCCACTGGAAACTCAGGCAGAAATAAAATACCTAACACAGTGACTACGGTACATGGGGTGCCTCACCCAATCGATCCAAGGCATTAATTCCACGTGGCAACACTGCTGGTGGCTTGTGCAATCACCCCAGACCCCCATTCAAACCTGGAGCTGGAGCCTGTGGCTGCCCTCAAGGCACTTGCTGCTGAAAAATCCTTCCTCGGGCTCTCCCTTGTGCTGCCCAGGTGAGTGCTTGAACCTGAGGCACAGCCAGGGCTTACAGACAGCTCTTCAGGGCTTCTTGGCAACCTTTTCCCCCTCTCCTCTACAAGGTAAAGTCCAGAGGGCTGGGAGAAAAAACCTGCCGCTTCCAAAATCCCCCACTCATGACAAGGCAGCTCCTAAGGGGTGAAATGCTGTCCCAGGTGGTTCTCATGCATCACTGTCTCTCGGGGAAGCTGGCTGGAGTGGGGTGGAATGGCTCATCCCTTAATTCTGGTGGCAAACATTGCTCTCAGTGACCATGGCCCAGTCACTGCCCACCCCTGTCTGGGCTGCTGAAATGCTGTCAGGCAGCACCCAGGGCACGTTAGTGGTTTAAAGGAAGCACACAATCAAGAAATAACTCGTGTGGATTGCTGCTGCTTTGCCCTGTGGTGTGTGAGCCCTCAGACACACCCCGGCCCCAACACCTGCGTGAGTCAGGCTGGGGATTGGTGACATCCTCCCAGACCACGGGGTTTCAGGAGAAAATGCCACAGGCACTGTCCCAAATGCACACCTGGGCGCTGGGTGGATGTTAAACACAAACCCCAAAGATTCATTCAAAGGCTACATCCAACTCTCTTTATTTCAGTCAGGATCATATCCAAGGAGGAAGACAATAATCAGCTTTTTCCAGCTGTCCCCTGCCCTGAGCTGTGTCACCCTGGTGCAGGTGACAGGGAGCTCCTGAAGCACCGGCACTCCAGCTCTGGCACCAGTGGCATCACCCGCCGTTCATCACATTGAGGTTTTCAGTGAAATTCCACCTCTCACCCCCTAATCCGTCTCCCCAGCATTGCCCAACTCCCAGCTGGAGGGAGGTGAGCGTGGGCCCAGCCTCAGAAGGAGGAAGAGGAGGGAGACCTGTAGGGACAAATCTTGTTCCTATTTCCAATCCCCATCGCCCATTATTGTCATGCCAGTGTAACACAGGGATGCGTTTATACCTCCCAGGGGAGCTTGTCCAAGCAGGTCACTGGATCCTCCTCAGGTGAGGAGATGAATCAGCCCTGCAAGCAGCAGATCTCCTGCCCACCAGGTGCAAGGAGAAATGAAAATACCTGTTGAGCTGGATCCAAAGAATTGAATTTCATCCACCCTTTCTAACCCAGAGACTTCAGTGCTTTTCACTGACCGCCAAAGCCAGAACCGAGCTCTGGCTGCACGGGGAGCAGCGCTCAGAGCTGCGTGTTTGGCAGAGGGAAGCACCCAGGAGTGGCTTTTGCAGCTGGAAGTGACGGAGGCCACGGCACAGACGGAGCTGAGGACACCAGGTCACGCCAGGCCAGAGAGTTCTGCAAGGCTCAGCATCGTGTTCTGACCTCGAGCCACCCAGGAACCCGGAGCTGTTTGTGCTGTCTGTGCTGCAGGGATCTGCAGGGAGGGGCAGAAATGCTCATTCCATCATCCTGAACGCTGGAGCTATCCCAAGGCACTTCTTCACTTGGAGAGAGAAGCAACAACCTTGAAGCCAAGGACCAGCTCACCCTCGAAGGAAAAGCTCAGAATTTCTTTTCCAAGGTCCCCGCAGCACCCAGGCAGAGCAAGCCCGTGACTCAGGGGCCTGGATCCCACAGGAGGGTGTATGAAGTTATCTCAGGGAGAACTGGGCAGTTTTGCTGATATGTCAGGAAAAGCACAGGATAAAAACACCAGGTTGTGCCAGCTGAGGGGACACAAACCCCTTCAGTGGCAGTTTTGGAAAACCTGGCACCTGGGAATGCGGCGCACGATTCCCTGATTTCAGCCAGCCACGCCTGCAACTACTGCTGCACAAAAACTGTGTTGGGTGGCTCAGAGAGTTTAAAAGTAAACCATAAATTCTGGGAATGTCTTTTTGCAGGATTTTGGAATTTTTTTTTACTGTTTTTTTCAAAGAAGAACAGGAAAGTTACCACACGTAACATGGGTCTGGTTTGAGTGGGAGCATTTGGACAGTGAGGCACATTTGATAGGAGCAGGAGAGGGGCAGAGGCACGGGTGAAAACAGAGGGTTTGGCTGCAATTAATGCTTTACATTCTTTCACATATCTCTTGCTGGCCACAAAAATCTCCACTCACCTCAGGGGGGGTTTCCAGGTGCTCTTTTCCCAGGCCTGGGTTCCTGGACAGGCTTTTTTCAGGAGGCAGGAATGGGGAAATCCCAGGCAGACTTACTCAGGCTTCCTCAAGTTACCAAAATTAGTGCAGCTGAATTCCAGCCTGAGGGATCAACTGATAAGACATCACAGGAAGCACAAAAAAATTAGCATCCACAGAGGATCCTGGACTGTTTGTATCCCGCATGGAGCTGTGAGGGGCTCTGCTGTGACCTCCAGAGCTGGAGGAGGAGCAGGAGGTGATGTCACATCCCAAACTGCCCAGGGAGACAGAGAGAGACCATCCAGCATCCACATTCTCAACTGCAGAATACAAAGTGTGCTGGGGAGGGCAGTTCCTTCTGCAGGCACTTCCTGGGGATGGCTACAAGTCCCCTGAGGTAGCTGTAGATACAGACCCTAAAATAATACCTAATATACATCGATAAACTGAATTGATGAGGGGGAAGTGTCAAGGGGAAGTAAACGAGTTTCCAGATTAGTTTCTTACATCGTTAATCCGCACACTCTGGTTTCAGTGCTGGCTTTCCACGTGCCTCTAACCCACCCCAGCTGGAAATGAATCCATCTGAGCAGCGACTCGCTGATCTCACCACCCTGCCCCAGGCTGGCAGCGTTCAGGTGCAGCCGCCCGAAACTTTGCACCTAAACGCAGACTTTAGGAGCTGAAGCACATCTCTTACAGGGGAATGATGTCGGTGCAGGCTGAGCACTGCCAGAGAGAGCAGCTCCGCGCTGGGCAGGGCGAAATTCCAGCTGCACCCTCGACAGGCAGCAGGGGTGACAGAGGACAGGCGAAGTGGGACCTCCTGAAAGCTCTGAGCAGAGCAGAGTCTGCCTAAACCACGCTGCGTCCCGGGGCTCAGCAGCAGCAGCAGCAGCAGCTCTGCAGCTCAGCCCACCTCGGTGCTGCACCTCCGCAGCTCCAGCAACTTCCCCAAGGTTTTACATAAAAACCTCACCCTCCGGAGCCAGCTCCACACCCTGCCCGAGCAAGGCCGGGAGAACCAAGCACCGCTGTCTCCTTTCTGCCCGTGTTTTGCATATTTAAACCTCTTCTCGTGCTTCACCTAAAACTTCTCCCCGCGCTCCCACGCCGCGCTCCGGTTCCCGGCAGGATGCTGGGGGGGAACAGCACCGAGGTCTCCTGCCCTCCCTCCCTCCCTCCCTGCCCGAGAGGTGCCCAAATATGGTGCCACGCTGCTCCAGCGTGGCCCGGCATTACTTCATCCCTTGCATATGTAACACACCTATTAATACATTTTAACGGGATCTTTGCCATTCTCGGGCCCGGGGTGTTATCCCTCCTGTGGGGTGTGAGCGCTGCGATGCCCCCAGGCTTGTTTTCCTTTCAGCCTTTCCTTCACCCTCCCCATCCTGGAACGTGCTTTTGCGCACTCCCACCCTCCTCTGCTGCACCTTCGTTCAGACCTTTCCTCCAATTTGTGATTCCCATCCCAAGCCTGTCTCCTGCAGTGCTTGGGTACCCCTCAGCTCCCCCTCCAAACTCCATGGGCAGACAAACCACGTCTGACTCTGTTCTCCCACCATTTAGGGAATATTCCCCAGCTCTGGAAAACTCCAGTTCATCCCAGTAACTGCTAACTGCTATTCTCTAAATATCCTGTGAGAGGAAGAAACTAGATTCTGTTGTTACAACTGTTTTTGAAAAATGTTGGATGGAATTTCTCCCGTCTCTTCAGAGTGCTCAGAAGGTAACGCACTCACATCTGTATTTGCCTGTCCCTCCTCCTCCTTCCCAAGGAGAGGGGGTGCTTGTCCTCCCTCCACCTTTCCTGGACTCACCCCATCAGGGCATGGTCTCAAAAGCCACTGCAGACATTTCCTCTGCGCCCTTGGAGGAGTTGCAGCCCTGACCTGTCCTTGCTCTCTTCTCCTCTGCTGCTGCCCTGATCTTCCCTGCCATCACTGGGATCAAAATCTGCCTTCCTGCTGGCACCTCACCTGCTTAGTGATGAGCACAGGGGTTGGAAACAAAGCAACAAATCCTTTCTAGGGACTGGCAGCAGCTTTTCCTTGCCCTGAGCACAGGGACAAATCACCGGTGCACGTGGAGGTGGGATCTCTCTGCACCCCTTCATTTGCCTCTCTCTGCAAACACTGTTCAGGTGTCCTGGGCAAACATCACAGATCCTCAGGGACAGCCAGAAGCCTCAGGAGAGAGGACAAGGCGCTGCAGGGTGGGCACACAGCAGTGGCAGCAGCCCCAGCAGTGCCCGGGGAGCTCAGGGACCGGGCAAGCCCAGCAAGGCCGGGGTGATGCTGTGCTGTGTAACAGAGCTCTGGCCCAGGGTCATCACACCTCCCCAAGGTGCAGGAAACCCCAGGAGGACTCAGCCTGGCAGCCAGCAGCCACCTCTGGAGGCAGCTTCACACAGGCTGCTTTGATTAAGGGAGACTGCTGGGAATTAAGTCCTTTTTAGGAATATTTAAATCCAAAGCTCTTCTCCCCGAGGCAGCTGAAGTTATCCAGAGCTCCTGCAGAATGTGCACCCACCCACCTTCCTGTGGCTGGGGCAGGGCCATGGCCATGGAGAAGCACAGGGCACATCCATTCCTGCTCCCCCATCGCTGGTGTGAGTGTCCTGGGAGCCCCAGCCCCAGCTCTGCCCGGAGTGCTCCAAGGCCACGGGCCCTGGGAGAGCAGTTCATCATCACTGCACGAAACAGAACACCTCACAGAGCAGAGCAATCCGAGCTGCTGCCCACGGGCCTGTCCTGAGCCCAGCCCTGGGAAAGCGGCAGCACACGCTGGCCCGCGGGGTCACAGCCCGTGCTCCCAAGACACGAACAATTTCCCATCCCCTGACCCTCCTCCTTCACTGCCCTGCTCTCGTGGGCAGTGACAGCATCTCCTCACTGCACAGCTCTTTGGAATCACCCTGCACTTTCCCCAGGGCAAATGCAGAAAGGGAATTTGGTCCAAACCCCACTCTGGCTTTGGGATGCAGTTGCAGGGTGCAGAGTTTGCACGTGTCCCCACGAGCCCCAGCCAGCCCAGTGCTGCTGGAGCTGCTGAACCAGGGGATCAAACAGTGTCTGCAGCAGGGTGGGAGCAGCCTGCCACAAATCACTGCTCCAAGCACAACACAGATGTGTCCTGACCCACGGAAAAAGCTTTTGCCAGCTGAGGAAGCCTTTGGGGACAACCTAAAGAGCCCTTTGAGCTGGGATTTGAGTCCTGCATCCTATCTTCTGGCAGGAAAAGTCCCCTCCACAGCCTGGAGGTTCCTGTGCTGTCTGACAAGAGCCTCCAGAGGCTGAGGGATGAGGTGATCTTCAGGCAGCAGGAAGCTGAGCCCCATTTCTGTGCACTGAGAGGAGCTTTGGGAGACACAGAGACTTTGGCAGGTCTTCAAGGTGCACAGGGCACTCAGGAAAACTCAGGCTCAGGGAATGGTTAGGAGCTCTGATTCAGGGCAGGAGAGTCTTAGAGGGGTGGAAAACTCTGCAGATGCTCATCTCCATTCCAAGTCACCCTCCCCTTTCACACAGGATGGAGTGGAGGCACCCAGGGGCCTCTGGCACAAGTAAACACCCCGTGGGTGGGTAATTGTAAACAAAAGACATTGCTGAAACATTCAGAACTAACATCTGCCCCTCTCCCAGCTGGAAGAGGAGAGGAATCCTGGTCCCTGAGCTGTTTCTTATCCAGGATAAAAGCATCCCAAATGTCTTAGCAGTAAGCTAAGCTTAGTGCTTGAGTTAAGCTCTCCAGGCTGTGCAAACCAGCTCCCACACGCTGGGTTTTGAGGACACTTGAATTCAGGAGGTGGCTTGGATGGAGGAGCTGTGCAGCACCCGCCTTTCGGCACTGCTGCACCGGGTGGGTTTGGGATTGGGCTTACCAGGGACACACCTGGAGCTGCTGCACCCACACTGCAGCGAGGTGGTCTGCAAAAAACACCACAAAGCCCTGGCCTCGCTCCCAACCCGAGTCACTGGGAAGCACAGGCATGGCAGTGCAGCCACACGGCTCCAGAAGGGAAATTTGGGAGGAAATCCACATTTCAGTCAAATGAAAGAAATGTACTTTCAATTATTTTATTCAGGATAGCTCAGGTTTATTCCTGACAGTAGCTCTGGAAGCTGGAGTACGTGACGGAGTCTTTGGAGACCAACAATTAGAAAAAGGTGAATCAAACCCCAGTGCAAACATCCAAAGGGTTTCTTGTCTGGGAATTCACAGCAAGCTGTAGAAATCTTGTACAAAACCACAACCTGAGAAAACAATGTCATAAATACCTGCTCGGTTTTGCTCAAAGCATGGCTGTGTGCCCTTCCTGAGCTGCTCCCAGGCCACGTCTCACCTGGGGCTCAATGGCAAAGAGACTCTTCTTGGCCTCTCAGGACAGGGAGCAAGCCCAGGATTCCCACTCCACCAGCCCAAACTGTCTTTTCCAGTGTGTGTTGTTAACATCCATCACTTGCTGCTTTGGCCTTTCTAGATAACGACTGACCACGGTGACGTTTCCCAGAGGCGAAAAGCAGAAGAGCTCTGAGGATGAGGTGTCACCACCAGACCTGAAACAATCCAGAGGTTATTTCTGCCCCATCTGGCACAGCTGAGCAGTCTTAGAGGCGAGCCCAAACACACCTGCAGGGCAGAAATCTCACTGCAGGTGCCAAAGGTGAGCTCAGGGATGAGCTCAGAAAAGCAACAGCTCAGGAATAGGTCCAAAAAGTTCTCCAGAGGATGTGGTCACGTAGGAGCTGGGCAGGCCTGCACATTTTGGGGGGGCAGAAGCCACAAACTGTGGTGCCCAGCCCTGCCTCTGCTCTCATCCACAGCCAGGACAAAGGAGGGCAAAGAGCTGTGAGCCTGGAGAGAGTGAGACACACGAGGTGACGTTCTGCAGGACAGTGACCCGGGGACTGTTTCATCCTGTTTATGTCCTGCAGCTTTTGACGCCACCTCAAAACTCCTTAATGACAAGAATCCCAAAAGGGAATGTGAGGAACAAAACCTCTTACAGTTATTGGGAGCTGGCTCTGGCTTCCTCGCCCTTCCTTTTTCACAGAACGTGAGGAAAAAGTGAAGTCTCTGGAGGAGAAGAGGGACCAGGTTGTGCAGGCTGCCACCCCTGTGCCTGGAGCAGGGCAGAGCCAGTGCAGGGCTGAGGAAGGACACCTCAAGCACAGCCTGCTGTAACACCCTCCTCATGAGCACAGAACTTCACAAATCCCGAGAGCAGGGCTTGGTCTCTGCAGTAAATCCCTACAGGAGGTTGACTTTGGCCACAACCTGCTTGCAGCCCATGCTGGAGTACTGCTTGTCCCCTGTAGTGTAATAGCTGAGCTGATTTGCCAAATTTTCAATGTGCTTCTGGTCGGGATAGAGCCCCTCCCTCCTCATCTGCTCCAGGAAGCAGTTTATGACGTGAGACTTCTCCAGAAGGACAAAGGGGATGATGTCTGCAGCCTTCCACAGAGGGTGGACACCGGCCAGGACTGGCTGGATGATGCTCAGCAGCTCTTCAGCTCCCCGCTGCTGATGCAGGAGCTCAGTGGACGCGTTCTGGATAACGAACTTCGTGATTTCGGCACCTCCCAGGTTGCTTATTAAAATGTAGATGGCATTGAGGAACTCGTTGGTTTGATTGGGTTCAAAGAACCGGCTGAGAGTGTCCAGCAGGACGGGGGACATGAGCTCAACCTCATCCAGAATGAACAGGGGGGTCTTTTCCTCTATTTCAGCTCTGGTAACCATGTCAGAAATCTTCTTAGACAGGTCGATTTCGCAGGTGAGGGGAGCCGCCCCGCTGGGGCAGTGATGCATCACGAAGTACTGGAGCACAAAGTCATTGTCCATGACGGAGCGAAAGTGTTTGGCCAGCACCCAGCCAACGTGGCTCTTCCCAACCCCTGTGGGGCCATTCAGAGAGATCACCAGAGGCTTGTTGTGGACGTGGGTAGCCAGGTAATCTTTCAGCAATTCCATAATACTTTCCACAGCGACCTTCTGCCCAAATACTTCCCGGTGCATGGTTTTCTCCAAAGCATCGAGGTCGTATTTTTGGAGGTTATCATCCAGGTTCTCTATCGCATTGAGAATCTGGAAGAAGATGATGGCAATGAGCAAGAGGAGGCAGCGCTTTGCCTTGCTCTTCTCCTCTGCTGGGAGGTATTTTTTTGTTTTATCCGGGTACAGGACCATCCTGTATTTCCTCCGGCTCTTTTTCCGCCTGCACTTTTTCACGGAGTAATGTTCCACAGATGTGTCAAAGGTGAAGTACTGGGAGCTCTCAAAGCCAGACTGATTAAAGAAGGACATGGAAGGGCTGTACAGGGGAGCTCTGCTCACGGACAGCTGCCTTTGGAGCAGCCTGGTGTGGACAAACTCCGCAGACTTTTCCCGAGGGAGCTCTAAATGCAGGCGTCTTTTCTTCAGCCCCCGGTAGTGCCGGCGCAGGCGGATGATGGCCCGTAAGGGAGAGGAAATAGAAGCTATTTTCTTCTTAGCAGCAGGGATTACGGCATCTGGGACTTCCTCTGCGTCACTCTCAGAGCAAGACGCCTCTCCTTTCGCATCACAGGGCATTTCCCCTTCCCCGTCGCTATCGGTGACGGGAATCTCCCCTTCCCCACCGGGAATCTCCCCCTCCCTGTCACGGCCAGTGCCAGGAATTTCCCCTTCCCCGTCGCTGCCGGAGCTGGGAATCTCCCCTTCCCCATCGCTGCCACTGCCCAGCGTCTCTCCTCCCAGGCTGCCCCGAGTGAAGACAATTCCTGGGTCACAAGGAGCCTCTTGTCTCGTGCTACTCTCAGCACAGGGCACCTCTCCTGCACCCTTCTCCACTCCAGATGTGTCTTCTGTGGGATCGCTGTCCACGCAGGGCATCTCCACCCCCAGATCCTTGAGGACACTTTTTCCATCCACCTCAGAGCAGGGCAGCTCTTCCTCCATCTCGTCTGCTCTTACAGCCCACTCACATCATCTTCTTTCTAAAAAGAAAAGGAATGATGTGAAACCAACCTCCCTAACATCAGGAGGTGACAAGAAACAGTGGAATTAGACAGATATCCCCCTTTCTAATGGGCAGAAACCTGAAGCAATCAGCAGAGACTTTCAGACCTAAGCTGACCTTCTGGAAGATGGGACAGATGTGCAAAACTACAGATGAAATTCAGTGTCAATGAATGCATTGACACTGACTCTGAAGGCATCAACCCTGCCTTCAGAGCTTGCTGGGGCCAAAGGCAGAGGCCCTGCTGTGAGGGCGAGGCAGGACAGCAGGATGGACTGACCCATGCTCCGAACCACAGCTGCCCAGTCCTTCCCTGCACCTGCTAAATGTGAAGAAGACAAAGCCCCACCTGTGTGCCAGCACATGCACACAGGCATGTCCACACCCTGTGGGAAGTCACTCCCCCACCCACGGGCACCTCTGGGGCTGTGGGAGTCACCTGCTGTAGCTGCCACCCTGGCTGTGGTGGCATCTCCCGGGGGAGGATTTTCCCGGCTGTGCTGATGGATGTGCCCGGCAGGGCGGAGAGATGAGAGCTGCCCCTGGAGGCTCAGGCTCAGAGGAGTTGCAGGACCAGCGTGGCTGTGCCTGAGCCTGCCAGCAGCACATGGCTGTGGGGAGAGGAGTGGGGCAGCCCCACAGAACCCCAACCCTGCCACCCCCAGGTCCCTCCCTGCCCCGCGTGCCCGCAAACGCCCCTGGACACACGGGAGGGACACAGGGGCTGCCAGGTGAGACCCTGGAGCTGCACAGCAGAGCTCAGGGACGTGGTGATCCTGGGATAACCACCTGAATGGACAAAGCTCAGCAGGCAAACAAGGAGAAGGAGAGGCCAGAGGGATGTGACAAGAGGCACAGACCCAGCAGGGAAGCCCCCGGGAGAACACAGCTCTGCAGGGGTGGATGCAGCCCCACGACCGCCTCCACGTGCTGCCCTGGCCCTGCCTGGCACAAGGCTGGAGGTGGCAGAAGCTGTGTCACGGTGGGAGGGCACTTTTCTGACACCTCTGGGTGCAGCAGGGCTGACACAAAGGGACAGCTTGCTGCTGTGACACCGCCAGCCCCGGAGCAGGGATCCGGCACGGGCAGCGTGAGGAAAAGCCACTTTTCATCAACCATCTTAAAAAAATCAACACTGGGTCTTGCCAAAAGCACCACCACTGTGGAGAGAACAAGGAGCTCTGGAAGTTTGTTATTAACTCGGCCCAGCTCAGCAGGAAGCCACCAACCTGCACAAAGTCACGCTCTGGACAAGGTTTTACTTCCCCTGCGCAAAGCGGCCTCCGTCACCCGCCGAGCCCGAGGGCACCCCGGGAGCTGTGTGGGAGCCACAGGCACTGGGAAATGCCCCCTCTGCCTCCTTGCTTCACCCCACACCCTTCCTGGCTGCTCTGAAATGCAAAGCTTCGCTCCCACTCTGTTCACCCGTTGATTTTGGGACACGCACGGGCAGCCAGTGAGCCCAGCCGTCATCGCTGGACCTGCCACTGCTGTGCAGCAATTAACCTCGAGTGCTGATTGCTGACCTAATTTCTAACTCTGTGCAGGGCTTGGTGTGCAAAGGCAAAACCAGCCAGGCAGGATCACACGAGGATGCCCTGAGGTGGCACCAGGAAGGAGGGCTGGATGCCACCGTCACTGCGATGCCACCCAAAGGATGCACTGGGAGCCCTGGGCCGTCCCCACACCACCCCCGTGCTCCTCTCCATCCTGCATCACCTTGCAGGTCCCCAAAGGGACAACTGTCCCCAAAGCCACCAGGGAGCAGCTCCTGCAGCTCAGACCAGCATGGACTCAAGGGATCAGGGACGCCACAGAGCTCAGCCAGGGATGAGAAAACTCTCCAGGCACTGACAAACATCCCCACAAACACAGGGTGAAGTTTTCCCAGCCCCAAACCCCTGCTGGTGAAGAGGGGGTTGGTTAAATGCCAGGGGAGAGGCTATGGAAATTTACAGGGAAAGTTTTAGAGAACAGAGGGATCACAGAATCGTGGAACAGTTAGGGCTGGCTGGAACCCTCAAAGACAACCTCATTTCAAACCCCTGCCACGGGCAAGGATACTTTCCACTAGCCCAGGTTGCTCCAAGCCCTGTCCAGCCTGGCCCGGACTGGGGCAGCCACTGTGGGCAACTCGTGCCAGGGCCTCACCACCCTCGTTCTAAGAAACTTCCTTATATCTACTCTAAAGCCACTCTCTTCTAGTTTAAAACCATCACCCCTTTTCCCGTCATAACAGGACCTGATAAAAATTTTGTCTCTGTTTTTCACAGGCTCCCTTCAAGGCCTGGGGGCTGCTCCTGGCAGGGGAACACGGGACACCCCAAGCACTCCCCACGGACACTGCCAGGCCACAGCCAGGCGCTGCTGCAGCTGAAACATGAAGTGATTTGGCTGCTCACAGCCCAGAGCCTGCTGTCCCACTGCCATGTCCACGCAGAGAGCCCACAGCCCCTACAACACCCGTGGGGAATGGTGAGGGCTCAGCGCTCACCAGCTGGGAAATGTTCAAGATCCCCTTTCCCAAAAGCCCACCAGCACATCAATCCACCGGTGTGGGACACCCAAACCTCCAGATGAGCCGAGCAAGGCAGGGTGGAAGGATAAAACCCCATCCTGAGCAAGGAATCTGTCCAGTCATGAACATAACAACCCTGTTAATGCCATGACTCAGCCCCTAATACCTGCTGCTATTTACACAGCACTGGAAGTTTCTAAGAGCAGCCCCTGCACACTCAGTGTCGGGTCAGGGCTGGGCAGGAGGCTGTGCCAGCCTGCAATGATGCACTTTCTGCAGCTTAATTTAACTTTTGGTGAAAACGACAGGAAAGAGAACCCGGGAATTCAGTCTGCAGCATCCCAGTGCTCATGTAAACACTGCTGATCGCTGCTCTGTGCCGAGCCTGGACACTGCAGGAAAACTTGCCCTTGGAAACACTCCCGGGAAGCCTCCAGCTTTCCTGCTGTAACCCTTGAAGTGTTTGCATTCGTGCACCCTGCTGCTCCAAAACAAGGTTTCCACAACAGAGGAGCCTGTGTGCGCAGCTGGAGGCAGCCTGGGAGAGGGGAGCAGGACCGGGACAGCCCCAGGCAGGCGGCAGAAGCCCCCGGTGGCAGGAGGGGCCAGCGGAGAAGCGTGGTCCGGGTTAAAGCACCCCCGGCTGGGGAGGCTGCACCCCAAACTCAGCCCCTCTGGATGAGCAAAGCTGCTGGCGAAAGGGAACAGCTGGGAAATTCTAAAGATTGATATCCCCTCACCCCCAGCTGGAGCCAAACCCGAAAGGGAGCATTTCCATGGGGAAGGGCCGTGGGAGCAGCAGATGAAGGGGTCAGCGGCTGGGAGGAGAAGGCTGGAATGCCGGCAGAGGCCAGCACGGCCCCGGCACCCCGAACCGCAGCTGCCCGGGGCCCCGCTTGGGAAGAAGCTGAGCGAGGCGCTTTGATGCAGGCGCTCACGGTCCCGAGCACACGGCACAGGGTGACAGGGTGACAGCCAGCAGCACCCCACACAGCCCGCTCGCCACCAAACCCCGGCAGCCCAGCCCCAAGTCTCGCCAAGCCCCAAAGCCAAGTCCGAAGGGAAGGACAGCAAGCGGAGGGGAAGAGCCTGGAGCATCCCAAACCATCGGGAGCACGAGCATCCCTGGAAAACCGAGACGGCTTTCGGTGGAAAGGAGCGACAGGGGACGAGCAAGAGGCGGTGGCAGGGATGAAGCTGGAAGTAGCCCTGGGGTGCCTGGGTGACCCCTGAGGGGTGGGAGCAGGACGGGGGAGCCGATGGCAGCGCAGTTACCCGCTGTGTCCCCTCGGCGCTTCCCTCCGGCCTCGGACGGGCCGGTCAGCTCCTCTGCCGCCGCTCCCATCCGTACAGAATCCAGCCCCGCAGAGGAAGTGGTGAGGAGGAGTGGCCCCGGGCGGCACTTCCTCCTGCCCTGCCACGGGATGGCCGCTGCCGGCCGGTTCCGTGTCCCCCCTGCCCAGAGCCCTCCCCGGCCGCTGCCGTCACCGTGCGAGCGAGCACGGCCGGGCCGGGGCAGCGGGGTGAGCTCATCGCCCGGACAGCCCCGGCAAAACATCCCCACCCTCCGGGGTGTCTGTCGTTAGTCATTAGCCCGGAACCCGCCGCCCTAAAGGTCAAAGCGGTGACGCTGCCCAGAGGGGTTAATTGGGGCTGACGCGGTGCTTGGGTGCTTCCCCTTGGCAGCAGGAGAAGCGAGGAGAAAATCGAGTCCGTCTGGGGGAAGGAGTGAGTCCATTAAAAAGAATGAGTCTGGAAAAAAGGGCAAGTCCAGAGTAGCTGGTTGGACCCTGGGCGGGTGCTGCCTGCAGCCACACTCCTGCTGTGCTGCCTCCCGGAGCTCTTGGCCCCTTGGCTGCTGTGTGCGAGCAGCACCGGGACACGGGGACACGGGGACAGCCAGGCCAAGGCCGTGGGACCAGCTTCTGGTGTGGGCACAAAAACGCCCCGGGGAAAACCGCTTCATCCCTTCGGAGCAGGAAGCAGTGGGGGTTTTCCTCACGAAGCAGTGGGGGTTTTCCTCACCCAGCAGTGCAAAAGTTCATCGCGGCGGCTCCTCCTCATCTACGCTCCCCTTTCCTTCAGCCCTGATGAACGCCCTGGCACGTCCCACCTCTCACGGGCGCTCGCACAGCCTGGCCAAGGTTTTCCCCCTCAAAACAAGCCCATTTGGTAAAGCCAGAGAAAGCCAAAGTGAGCTCCTGCTGGTATTTCAAGCTCCTGGTTTTCGATAGCCCTCAGACGGAACCTGCACCCTGTGAGCCCGGCTGCACGGGACCAAAAATAAGGGGGAATCCCCCCGAATCTGAGGGGGTTTGGTGCATCGCAGTGCAGATCCCACCCTGGCTGTGATGCACACTATTCCCCCCACCGCAGGGGAGGTGATGCTCTGAGCAAATCTCCCCAGCCCCGTGCCAGGCAGCTGCATGTGCCTCTGCTGTGGCCAGCAGGATTTGCCTAACAAATCCTTGCAAATTGTGGGATTTCTGTGTCATGGAGGCACAGGGGCACAGCTGGAGCTGACACTCAGCAGCTTGGAGCTGCTCTCGGGGTCGGGAAGCCGGGCAGGGCTGACCCAAAGCTGAGATCTCATTAAGAGAGCTTGGCAGGTGTTTTGGGAGCAGACACGAAGGGATGCTCTTGTGGCTAATTCAGGTTGTTGAGAAGGAATCACTTCCCGCAAGCAGAGTGGTTGGTAACCATTAAAAATCCCCCAAAACACAGTGGCCCCAAAGCTCTGAAAGATTTTACCTTAAAGAAGCAAGAAGCTGCTACCCTCCTCGAGAGGCTGCCAGTGAACCTCAACAGCCCAACCAAAACAGTTCTCCTCTAACTGGGAAAGAGTTTGAGCCATTTCAGCGCTCCATGGGCTGCTGGGGGTAATGGGGGGACAAAAAATACCCAGAACACAGCAGGAATCCTGGAGAGGATGGAAGATCCTGCCCTGGGAAGGGGAGTTCTGAACCCCTCCTGGGCTGGGGACAGAGAGCGCTGCTGGAGCAGAGGCTGACGAGATCCTGGTGACAGTGGGGACACGGGACTGACCTGCCTGGGATCCCCGGGGTGCTGGTGGAGGATGAGGGGCTGGAGGGGCAGCTTGGACACTGCCAGCCGTGGAGTGGCTGGATGGGTGACAAGGTGATGCAGGGCTGGGGACACCGTCCTGGTGTTGCTGCCAACTCCAAAATCACAGGCTGGGCCTGGAGTGGCTGCAAAAAAATGCTGGGGAGCACCTGGGGGCGGGCAGGAGCATCGATGGCGCCAGCAGGTGTCTGTCTCATGTGGGGACAAGGAGGACAGGATGATGGAAAAGCTGCTTATGTTCCTGGCCTAAATATTCCCCTCGAGCTGCTCCTGGCCCTGGTGTGGGGGCTGTGTCCCTTCCCCCTCATCCACGGGGCTTTGGGGACCTCCAGCACCCCAAATCGGAGGGGACAAGCTGCTGTGTCCCTGCTGTGGGGAGGGGACACCCTGGGGGACATGCAGGCACAGAGGTAATGTTTTTTGGGGGGGTGTTTTCCGTGGGGGCAGTGCCATGGGCTGGGGGCTGCCTGGCAGTGAGGGATGCGTGGGCTGTGTGCCTGGGGGAGCCATGCCCTGGGGGGCACCAGGGCAGTGCATGGGGGGCACGTGGGAACAAACCGAGGCCACCAGCCCTGTCCCCCAGGGCCTTGGGGCCACCAGCCGTGTGCCCCGTGGCCCTGCGGTGCCGAGGCCGGGCTCCCCCGGCGGGGCCCCGCAGGGAGGAAATGGGTGCGGGGCCAGGATGGGGACCAGAGGTGCCACAGCCCTTCCTGCGGCCACGGATGCAAATCCTGCACAAACACAGCCTCTCCCACACGGAGAGAGGGGAGAGAATGCCCCAGGGAGAGGGGCACGGTGCCCCGAGCCGAGATTTTGGTTCCAGCCTCCGAGTGGTACGCGGTGCTTTGGGCACCCCTGGGTTTGGCACCCACCACGAGGCATCGCCGGAGCTCCGTGGCACCGACTTATGTGACAATTTTAGGGTTTTCCTTCAAGTTTTTGCACATTGTCTGTTTAGCCAGAACATTTCTAGGGCTGAGGAGCAGCAGCTGCGTCCCAGACACAGGCAAATCCCCCCTGTGCAGCTTGGGAAACAAGAATTAGGTGAATGAAGCACCCAGGGTCCCTTTGGGGAAGCTGTGGGGTGCTCAGAGCTCAGAATGGCTCCAGAGTGAGACACAGCAGCTCCAGGATGGAGTGTACCATGCTTGCAGCTCTGGCCTTGCCCAGACAAACTCTGCAAAAGAAGAGGAAAACCGGTAAAAAAGTAAATGAAAAGCAGCTGAAGAGGTCACGGGCTTGGAGCCAGCAGGAAAATGGATGTGGAGACCAGAAATACAGCCCATGGATGTAAAGCCTGCAGCAGGCAGGGAGCCCTGAAACGAAAAGTGAGAGGCTGCAAGTGGAGAAGGGGAAATGGGGCTGGGGTTGAGATACAGAAACCCCTGAGGACCCCCACAGGCCCTGACCTTGGAGCCAGCCCCTCCTGCAGCCCCAGACAGGGAAGAATAAAAGAATATCATAAAATAATCTGATCCGTGGCTGGCAGGACCCACACGGGGGGGCAGTCAGCAGCCCCTGGCAGGGGTGCAGAATCCAGCCCTGGAGCGCCCTTCCCAGACCCAAAGATCTTTTATTGCAAGCATGGAGCTGCCCTTTTGCAGTGTGACCCCCACAGCTCCACAGCCACATCAGCTCCGGATTGCCCTGGTGGGTGGATTTTTTCCCTTTTACATCACCCACCTTGTGTTGATCTGCCCTGAACTGCTGCTGCTGATCCCTGGGCTCCCCCTGAACCATCATCCTTCCGGAATCCTAAACCCAGGGTAAATCCCCTGGACGCATTCTTGGGGAGATCAAACCACACCCCTCACTCTTCCAAATCTCATTCTTAGCAAAAATTTCCAGCCTGTGTGAGCAGCTTTAACACGTCCTAAATAACCCAAACAGTTTATCCCTGGGCTGGGGAATGTCCCCCGCAGGGACGCCGCATCCTGCCCGGGTTATCGTGACCCTTGCAAACAGTTTATAAATAGACCAAGGTAAAGGAGGGGAGAGCTCTGTGTCAGAGGATTTTTTATCTCATTTCTTGTTTTCAAGCCATTCGAGGGGTGCTGGGTCAGATGACCACTCCTAAAACCCAAGTTGAATCTGCTGCTTCTTTCTCTTCCAGCTGAGCTCCATCCCTACCTCGCTAAAACAGTAAAAAAGAGGTAAAAACTAAGAAAAATGTGTTTGGAAGGTTCAGCCCCTCATCTGTGGGACCAAAGGGAAGGTCGTGGCCATGCCATGAGGCACCATCCAGGCCCAGCACCAGGCAGTGGGAGAGGGCAGGGACAGCACTGCTGCAGCTGGGAAGTTGTGGCTCACAGTGCTTTGGAAACAGAAGGGGTACATCTGGAGAAAAAATTGGAAAATTTGGGAAATAATATGGAAAATATGAAGAGCAGCGAGTGCCTGCAGCACTCCTCCTGTCACCAACAGTGTCCCACCACCAGCATCCCCCAGGACCATCGATATCACCTCGTGGCACAAGTGGTGACTGGAGAAAATCACTGTACCACCTTCCCAAGGTCCACAGCAGGGTCTGGATCATCCACCAAGGGCTCTGTAAAACACCCCCCAAAAACTGGAGCCATTCCCAAGCATTCAAGGAATAAAGAAGTGTCCAAGGCCAGGCTGGACAGGGCTTGGAGCAACCTGGGTTAGTGGAAGGGGATGGAATGAGATGAGCTTTAAGGTCCTTTCTGTGAATTCTATGGTTCTATGATTTTAGGTGCATTTTTGAGCTATAAATACATTTTTCTTTCTTTCTTTACTCTGGAGTGGAAGTGATTTGCCAAGGTGACAGCCCTGGGACAGGGATTGCCCCGGCCAGCAGACACAGCTCCAGCCTGAAGCAACAGGGCTGCACAGCAAGTGGCAGAGGGAACAGCACAAAGCCCTTCATTTCCCCACAGCTTCCTCTGTTCACTCTGGAAAAAAAAAAATCGCATTTCCAGCTTGTTTCAATTAACCTTAGGACTTTTATATCCCATGAAGGCTGAGGCAGTCATTAAAGCAGAACTTTTCCTGTTGTAACACTTGGAAACAACCACAGCTCAGCTGGTGGCTCTGGCTCCGCCACGCCAGGACCTCCCATGGGCAGAGGTGACTCCAGGTGCCCTCAGTGGTGGCATTGCTCATCCTCTGGCTCAGGATGGACCAACTCAGCACACCCCACGGGTCCAGACCTTGGGGCAGCATGAGGGAGCTGGGAAAAGTCAGGATGGGAATGATCCTGAATGGTGCCCTTCCAGGGCACAGCCGTGGCTTCGGGAAGGGCTGGGAGTGCCCCTCATCTCATCCCAGAGTCTGGGAATGCTGCTGGGATGGGCTACAGGAGACACTCACTGCCCCACAGCCCCCGCAGCAGGGGTGAGGAAGCACCACAGAGCTATAAATCCACCTGCACAACACGTAAATAAATCAATATTTTTGCATCCATAAGCAAAGCAGACGCAGCCAAGGCTCTGAGTCACCCTGGGCCGTGTCCCAGCAGTGGCTCAGGCTCTGTGGTGAGTGGGGACAGCCCTGCTGCCAGCTCTGCTCCAAACTGGCAGCTGCTTTGATCTCCCCACATCAAAAGGAGCCTTTTCGCTGCCCTGTCGCAGCCACAGCGCACCCAGACACTCCTGGGACACTCTGTGGGACGGGGCTGGCACACCCCAGACACTGTGGGATGACTGACCCCACTGACCCCCACTGCCAGCCCCTCCACATCCTTCCACGTGCTCAGTGTTCTTTCATGAAAGAAATAAAATATCAGAGGAGAGAGGAGAAGAGGAAAGGGAAAGGTTCCTTGGGCACTCAGGATGCCCATCCTGGCATGGATGCCCATCCTTTCCCTGCTGATGCAATTATGGCTTTGCTGCCCTTTGGGGTTTTTTTGGCTTTACCTGAAGTAATCACAGACTGGGGTTTATTCAGTTATCACCGGATCCTCTCTCTCCAGCACAAGGAACCTTCACAACAGGATGCACCAGGCTCCCAGTGCCAGCCCAAAGCAGTGTCCCAGGGGGATCAAGTAATTTTGCTTTATCCACAGAGGAGAACACCACCGTGCCCGAGGGGGAGAGAACTGCTGCACCTGCTGCCTGCAGCTGCAGGAGGGATGCCACGAGGACTGGTGGGCTTTAGGCACTGAAAAGCAAGGTTCAGTGTTAAACAGGGGGTGATTTCTATGTTCTGAGGGCTCTCACACACCTGCATGGAAGGCCACACTCACAGCTGCTCCTGTGTCTTCCCTGTGGCTCTGTTAAGTCTCAATTCCAGCCGCCACAGCACTCACAGGCTGGGACTGAAGATTCAGCAGAGGAAGAGAAAGACCCTGTGCTGTAGAAACTCATTGGTTGCTTCACAAAAAACATGTTTTTAGTAAAAGACAGATTTTCCCAGTATATTTGTCCTGATGAGCAAAACCCATGTGGAAAGCAGGACTGAGAGAGCTGAACACCATGGACTGGGGACGTGATACAATCCTGAAACTGCTCCAGAGCTGGCTGGGGGCAAAGTGTTTAACCAGGAGCTCTGGGATTATCCCATCAGATTTCCTCGTGTGGTGCCAGCACTGAAGATCCCCAGGACATTGTCCCCAAGGGCAGCCCCGTGGTGCTGGGACACAGACAGGAGCTGTGCCAGGGCAAAGCAATCCCACCAGGGCCTGGATAATCCACTGCATCTCCTCCAGCTTGTCCTGAAGAACTGCTACATCTCATCCATCTAAAGCATTCTTTGTCCCACAATAAAATCATTCCACACAATTTAAGAGTCCCAAACAAGGGCACCCTGGAGTTGTTCCCTGCCTGTCAGAGACAGCAGCAAGCCTTGTTCTTGGGCAGGGTCTCACTCATCACATCCAGCTGCAAGACGCTGCTTTAGCCACACACAGAGCCTCAGACAGCAGCTGGAGCCAACAGACCCCTCCCAAAACCTCCTGGGGCTGGGAGAGAGACCCAAGGAAAGGGGGCCGGTGCCTGGCAGACTGGGGAGTTTCCTGCCTGCCCTTCCAGCGTGGGGAAGTGCCAAGAGGAAAGAAAAGAACTGGCATCATTGCAAAAAAGAGCCTACTGTTATTTATTAACCAGGGAGGTGGGCCCAGGCACTCACGTAGGGGAGGAAGGGATGTGAGGAGCAGACCCAGACGTTGTGGGGTGTCCGGGCTGCTGCTGAGCTGCCTCCATGTGGGAAACGTTTGGGGAAGGGGGTAGAGCAAACCCCCAGGGCAGAGAACGCCCCAGCAGGAGACCGAGAGCTGGTGGCACCCTGGAGCAGAGCACAGGCAGGGGTGCCCAGGGGGCAGGGACACTGCCAGGTTAGCTGCAGTTCTTGGGCAGGCGATAGACCCCCCCCGAGTAGATGAGCTGCTGGTCCCGGACCTTCTTCTGGAGGAATCCCTGCAGCTCCTGGATATCGATCTCAGTAACCACGGGGCCGGTCATCACAAACATCTTGAGCATGCTGTGAATCCTCTCCAGGGACAGGCTCTCCAGGTTGGTCAGCATGGCCTGGATGTACGTCCAGAACAGCTGCAGAGGGACACGGGCTATGGTGAACGACTGACACTACAGCATAAAGCAAATACCCCAAAACAAGGCAGGGATGCAGCTGGCAGGGAGTTCTGCTCTCAGCCGTGAGCGTGGGGGCTTTAACCAGGGCATACCCAAGAAGAGCAGCAAAGTGCTGGGACACTGAGCTAGGCAGTGAGTGCAGCACATGCACGACCCTCTGTGGATGAACACCAGCATGACAACGCCGTGTTGCCAAACACGCACACACAGTGTGACTCACAGGCAGGAAAGGCACTGGAAATGTCCAGGAACCACAACTGAGAGAAGGCAGAGATCCAGCTGTTAGTGCTGGGTAAGTCTTTTGGGCACTCAGAAGTGCCAAAAAGTGAGGTCGGGTGCATCCAAACAAGTTATGATTATTTTCAAAAATGAAATCATGTCTTGAAATTTTTTCTTTTTTTAAACTGAAAAAAAACCCCCAAACAATTTGAAGATTTCTAATTTCCTGACTCAGCAGCTGGGCACTTGTCTGGTGGGAAGGCTGCGATCCAGCACCAAGAGATTAACCAAGAGATACCCCCTTCAAAACTCAATTGTCTGTGCTGGACTCAGCCACTTGGCAGTGGAAAACGTGAATCCACAGTGCAAACTGAATCCATCATTTGGATCCGATTTCCCAAGCCCAAAATACAGGATGTTTGCATCACCACAAGAACAGGTACCTGCAGCTCCTCCTCCTTCTGGTCAGCCTGTGAGGCCATGGCAGAGTCCCCCTCCTCGTCACTGTCAATCAGAACAACCTTCTCCACCTGGTCCTTCTGCTCCTCCTCAATGACAGTGAAGGTGCCCTCAGGCTCTTCCCGCAGGACTCCCTGCTGCAGCCACAGCGTCATCTTCCTCTTCAGAGACGTCACGGGCACCTTGAGCACTTCACTCAGCTCTGTCAGCGTCCAGGTGCCTGCACAGACCATGGAGATCTGAGAGGAGGTGGAGAACAGCACACTTCCCACACCCAAGCCTGCCAGGATTTGGTAGGAAGCTGGGGAAGGCAGGGGAGGCAGTGCCATGAACAAGAAGAGGCGTGCAGAGCTGTGGCCCTGCTGGGTGCTGGACACCCTGTGGGAGATCCAAAGCCATGCACCAGGTCTCGGTCCTCCTGCCAAGGCTCTCAGAGCCTCCAGCTGCCCGAGGAACGTGGCTTTCCCACCCATGGAAGCACAGACAGGGGTTCCACAGCACTCACTCTTGGTCTGGAAGTGCAGGATGATGGCGGCGTGCACAGGAGACACGGACAGGGAGAGCGTGCGATCAGCCAGCTCCACGTCCAGGCTCACCAGCCCCAGGTGGTACTTCCAGTTCAAGGTCCTCATGGCCTGAGAAAAGGGGAAGCAGCTGCTCACAGCAGATCTCCCAGCAGGGACCACAAAGTGCTGGGTTATTGCAAACCCCACTGTAACAGCGTGGGCCAACCAGCAGCTAAAGGAAAATGATAAAGCTTCCATAAGGAGGGTTAAGGTGGGCTCACCTTTAATTTCTCATACTTCTTGGAATACGATTCCATGGCTTCCTTGATCTGCTCTGGAAGCTCCAGCTTCTCCTCTTTGAGAGGTGGCCAGAACTCACTGGACAGGATAATGGCCACGAGGCTGAAGGGAGGCCTCTCCTCCTCAGGGAGCTTCTCCTCCTCATCCCGAATGTTGGCGTTAATGCGCCGCGAGTCGGCCATGTCCTGCAACAGGCAGAGGAGGCTGAGGTGGCTCCTTCCCTTCAGAGTCAGTGCTAACCATTAGTGAAGGAGAGGCTCAAACAAGGTGAACAGTGTTCTCTCCAAATGAGGATGGGGACACTGGAAAGGACATGATCATGTGTGTTCACCTGGAAGTCTGCTACATACTCAGAAAAATTAGTGGGATGTCAGACAAAGGGGTTACAACTCAACACTGCCTTTACTGGAGGCCCTCCACACCTGTGTTCTTCCTAAAGTGCTCCAAAAGAATCAAACTCCAGAGTTCCACCCCCAGAGGAGCTGGAGGAGCCCAGCTCTTCAATGCCAGGATACTGCATGAAGGGCAGGAGAGAGCAGCACCAGAGCAACCATTCCCCAGAGCTGATAATCCAACCCACAGAGCTTAAAAACAAACGTGATTTAAATGCACTTCTACCTGTCACAAATCAGCCCCTCACTGGCATTCTGGAACCCCCACTTTCCCAAAAGACCCTTTTTTGGGTCACTCCTCAAGTCCCTCCCCTTCCCCAATGGGCTCAAACACCCAGGACTTAAATTAAAAAAAAAAAGGGAGTTACTTTTAACATGACTTCACAGTAGTGCATCTGAGCTTCACCAAACCTCAGCTTCAGCAGCTCCACGTTACGGATTTCCCTGGAAAGAGACACAGCAGGTCAGGCACGGGGCCCTCGGATGGACAAACCTGGCTTGGCCTCTAGCCCTCACCACACAGCCAAAGAAAGGAAGTCCCTGGCACAAGGGTGCCACAGTTCCTGGCACAAGGATGCTCTTCCTAGCAAGCCTTGCAAGGCACAGTGTCTGCCCGGGGTGGCTCCTGGCACCCAAGTGAGGAACAAGCCACCTCCTCTAGGCCAGCAGCTTTTTGAAGATAGAATCTCAGAATGGTTCCGGCTGGAAAGGACCACTGGAGCTCACCCAGTTCCACCTCCCTGCTCAAGCAGGGTCCCCTGGAGCAGTCACTCAGGGTTGTGTCCAGATGGGTTTGGAGTATCTCCAGGGAAGGAGACCCCACAGCCTCTCTGGGCTCCTGTTCCATTATTCAGTCACCTCACAGCAAAGTCCTTCCTCATGTTCAGGTAGAACTTCCTGTGTTTCAGAACCAAACATCTTCCATCCCTCCCATTTGAGGGGCCATCACAACATGTGGGATGGAGCTAAGAGCAGGTCAGTGCCTCCAAATTCCTACACACTGCTCTATCAGCACAAGTCCAGGGCAGATCTGACCGTGGAATTCTAGAGGCAAACTCAAAGCTGCAAAGGAAACAGCCAAAGGCACTCCTGGCTCCACAAACAGCTGTTGTTCATAGGATTGAGTCTGAAGGTTCTACCCTTCAGAGAGGAGGTAAAAGGAAAGAGGTGATTTTGCCACAGCAGCCTGGGTGTGGGCACTGGGGCCTCACCTCTCAGCGCTGTAGCTGAACTGGTGCAGCAGCCGGTCAGCCAGCAGCGTGCGGTACTCGTTGATGAACAGGTCCTTGCTGCCGTAGATGCTCACCAGGAGGCTGATGATGTCTGAGGAGCGACGCTTGGAGCTCGATTTCCCTGGTGGAATCCAGCAGACAACAGTGTGAGATGAACAGGGACCTGCCCCAGCCCAGCCCAGCTCCAGAGGACCAGAGCATGAGCTGCTCAAGGCTACAGCCCACCAGGGAAACCAGGCGGCTGCCAGGGCTGCTGAGCTTGGCACCTCACCTGGATCTGCATCGACTGGGTCAGGAACCCAGTCCCCTGGCTCTGAGATGTCATCATCACTCTCTTGGCCGTTCTCCAAGGTCACTGGGTCAGCTTTGGAGAGCTCGTTGGCCAGGTCACCCGAGCCCTCAGCATCCCCCGTGAGACCAGCCACGATCTGCCGCACCGTGTCCTCCCGAGTCCTGCCAGCAGAAGGGAAACGGAGCAGGTGAGGGAAGGGGAGGGAAGGGGGATGTGGGGCTGTGTCACGCTGCCCCACACGCCTCCTACCTCAGATACTTCCTGATGGGCTCACAGGCGACCTCCAGGATCACCATGGAAGGGTCCAGCTCCCGCAGGGCCTTGATGGCCGAGATATACAGAGTGATGATGTCGGAGGTGTTGACTCCTACAGGAGAGGAGCAGAGGGAGTCAGAGTCCTGCAGCACAGAATAATGGCTTGGATAGAAGAGGTTTGGGTGGTCCAAGCCCTCTGTTCTATCTGTGCTGTGGGAGGAGGGCTTGCTGCCCTACTGCCCAAGGCAATGGGGCAGATCAGATCCATGTGCCCGAGAAATCAGCTCTGAGCGCGAACAGAGGCTCAGAGCTGAGCCTGGACAGTGCAAAGGAGCCTTTGCCCACCTGGACCAAAGCTAAACTTTGTGCCCCTGACCATAGTGTGAAAATGAGGCCAAAGAGGGCTGGGATGCCATCAGCTGCTGCTGCCATGCCCACTGGAACATGAAGAATGTGTGATGGGCACAGTGACAGTCCCTCACTCCTCAAACAGGAAACCAGACCAGCTCCAAGCAGAGCCCCACTCGTGCCCAGGCTCCTCAGAGTGTCAGGACACAGACAGGGATGTAAAACCCACCAGGGTGCAGAAGTCTCATTTCCAGGGCACTTTTCAGGGAGCTGAGCAGCTGCTGCCTCTGGTTAGTCCTTTCCAGGCAGAACTTGAGGTCCTCCACAGCAGGCTTTGACTCTGGGAAATCTGCAAACCAAGCAGTGATCAGAAGCAGCACCAGGCTCTGAGGGGAGGCAGGGGGAGGCAGTGTGGCACATCAGAGAGATCTCTCACACCCCCAGGCCCAGCCCCAGGGTGAAGCACCTCGGATGATGCTGAAGAGCTCCTCGATGCGCATGCTGGCGTAGATGCGGTAGAAGAACCTCTGGACGTGGCAGCGCCAGCGTTTCAGGGTGCTGCTGGCTTCTGGGGAGGACTGTGCCGAGGGGCCATCCTGCAGGAACACCCTGCTCAGCCACCCAATCACCTTCTCTATCCACTGCACAACCAGAGGGAGAAACAGATGTGAACACAGAGCTGGATGCACAGCCACATCCCAACCCAGCAAGCCACCACAGCCAGCAGAAAGGGGCAGCTGGACCAGGACACATCACCCCCAGCTGCTCTTCAAAGGTGCCCCAGCCTGTGTCATAGCTGGGGAAAGCCCAGCTGAAAGAATTGGAACTTTAACTAGATACAGGATATGGACTGTGCAGCTGGGTGTGAGAAGATAAAGGGCGACCACAGACTGTGTGCAGGCACTGGGTTCCAAAAAGGACAGAGTTCATTCCAAAACTTGCAGCCTATTCCATTCTTGCAGAGTTTCATCCCATTCTGTACTTGCAGAACTATCCCATTCGTAAGAAAATGAGCAAGTTGCCCATTATACCATCCTTGGCATAAAATTTCTATGGTTCCTGAAATCAGTGAAAAGCAAACAAGATATCCCAAGAAGTCACAGACACCCAACACAACGTAGGCATTTAAAATCCAAATACCACCCTCATCACTGAATTATAAAATAAAAATCTGAACAGAGAGTATAAAAAGGTAATTTTTTTTATATTTGAGCTTTAGTGAGAAGTGTGTAATAGTCAAATTTCAAACATACTCAATTACAATATCCAGATGTTCAAAACAAATGCCTTTTCCCCCCATCAATTAGCAAATATATGCCACTTCCTGGGATAGTATTTGAGTACCAATATCCTACAAGATGTTCTACTACTACTCTACTACTACATATTAGGGGGGTTTTTTGATAGATTCTGACAGCCTGAAACAAAATGCTAAGTCAAGGTTTGGTTTGCTGATGTTTATTTTTAATTATCTACTCAACAGAGGAAACACTGAAAAAATGCACAAGTTTTGCCAGGACAAACCTAAGTACTACAAACACCTTGGCCAAACTGTGGAGAAGCTGATAAAGAATTCCCCTAAAGGACAAAAGGACAGGAGACTACAATACATGCAAAGCAACACGATTTTAAGGAATCATTATCAAACCAAACCATTCTTCCCCCCCGAGTTTATCTTCCCTGAGTGCTCCTGTTACAGCCTGATTGTGACCCGACACTTCAGGCAGCTGCTTTGGGCTCAGCCTCAAAGAGCCTTTGCCCTCAGCACCTGTAATTTTATTTTCAGTGAGCTGTTTCTCAGACTTCTCTATTTAACCTTTAGATTTCCCGGCCTGTGCTTTTATTTTTTCTTTCCTTAAAATTACCTCTTCCTAACCATGACATGCTCCAATATTCTATGGCCAAACAGGAGGTGGAAGCAAGGGCAGCATCTGACAAGCAGAATGCAGTTGTGTTTTCTGTGGTGCCCTGAAAATATCCTTAAACAGTCTCCATCCAAAAGCATTTCATACGAAGTGCAGCAAAGAAAGCGTTGCACAACAACC
Source organism: Hirundo rustica (assembly GCF_015227805.2). Classification (NCBI taxonomy): domain Eukaryota; kingdom Metazoa; phylum Chordata; class Aves; order Passeriformes; family Hirundinidae; genus Hirundo; species Hirundo rustica. Next base: position 9,473,334 of record NC_053469.1, read on the forward strand.
AAAAGGAAATAAACACAAAAAGATTCCTGATGTTTGCAGGCAACAAAAACATTTGGCATGGCAAAGACTGAGGGATCTAGGGTGTCTGGTTTGCATGGGAGCCTGGCTCCAGGCCTGGTTCTCCAGCACAGGAAAGGCAAGGTCATGGGCAAGGAGCACTGAGCTAGGATTGTGTCCTGGAGGAGCCATAACCCGGAGAAGAGTTTTATTCTAAAGTCATGGTGGGTAAACAGCTCAACATCAACTTAGCTGAAGTAGCAGCAAAGCAACTGGGCAGTTGCAAAGAAAGATTTTAATTCTCTGTGTGGCAACTGGTGAGATCAATACCAGAGTATCCTCTCTCATCCTTGCTTCCAATTTTACAGGGAATTGGAAAGAGCGCTGAAAGCAGCCACAGAAATTCTAATTACGGGCTCACCTACACAGAGGGAGGGCCTTCTGCAGGCCAGGTGGCACTTGTTGATCTTGTGGTTTGTAAACTGGAACCACAGAAATTCCCTCATTACTACAGGCATCATGAGGTGAAACGTGAAGGTCAAAATGCACAGGCCAGAGCAAACCTTCCCCTCCAGCAGCAGCTAAAATGGGGATTTTTAGCCACCTCCCCTCCAGGCGTGGACCAGGTGTTTTAAGCTGGAATCTGCTTTTAGCCTGAGCTGCTAAAAGCCAACAACAGCTGCCCATGTGCCAAGGAGGACTCTGTGCCCCCACAGCTGCCTCACCTCCTGGAACTCGTTGAGGAAGGAGTGCTCGTATTCCCCACGGCAGCGCTGCTCCATCCTCTCCTCGATCATCCTGTGCAAGATGGTGGTGACAGCGTCAGCGCTCACCCTCTCCAGCAAACTGAGCCGGCGGCTGCGGGCACAGGGACACCGTCAGGAACGTGTGGGAGCAAAGGCAGCAGCAAATCAAGAAATCTTATACCTGAAGGCACCACCCTCCCTGTACAGAGGCAGGCCTAGCTCAGGCCACACGCTCTGATAGCCCACACAGATGCACTACATGTAACACACGGCACTACTGCTATCCCTTCTTCCTTACATTACTTAAAGCCAACAAATTCATTTAGAAGAATTTCACAGAATCAGAGAATGGTTGGGGTTGGAACAGACCTTAAAGATCATCTAGTCCAAACCCCTGACATGGGCCGGGACACCTTGCACTGGTTTGCTTCTTTGTGATCAGAGGCCTCGGAGCAAGAGGAGGATATTCTCATAACCAGGGAGAGGAACTTTCTGTCTAAAGGTCTGCTCTTGTTCAAGCACCAGGTGAAAGCAGAAAAGTCCTTGTTGAGTTCTCCACTCACCACCAAGACACAGTCTGAACTCACAGAGCTCCTCCTGTTCTCAGGGATCAATAAAACCTGCTGCTGCTCCCCATCCAGACCGCCCTCCCCTTGCCCAGAGTGACAGCCCCACACTGCGAGATACCTACAGAATGTCATTGAGCTGCTGGAACTGCTCCATGGCCTCAGGGCACCAGCACTGCTCCCTCTTGCTGCTGCAGCCTGCACAGAGCTGGCCCTCTCCTCCACCCTCCTCTGGGTCACTCTCCTGCTCAGTCTCACTCATGCTGCTCTCACACTCGTTCGTTCCATCCTCTCCCTTCTTCCACTGCCGCATGTATATCCTGAACGTGCGGCTGTAGAACTGCTGGATCATCTCCTGGAAGGATTTGGTCGTGGAGAAGAAGAGGATAGCTTTGAACATGGTGTAGACCTTCTCCTGCAGCGTCTGAGCGCCTGTGCCCAGGAGCAGGCCTGCCTTGGTCCACTGCTCCAGGAGCTCCAGGCTGTTCAGGTAGGGCTCCAGGCGGCACTTGAGCAGACTGAACGCGTCCAGGAGCAGCGCGGCGCACTGGGGCTCCTCGGCCGTGTTTTCATACTGGCCAACGCAGTTCCAGAACTCGGGGGCGATATTCGCCTGCAGGTCAGTCTGCAGCACCTCGATGAACCACTCCTCCACCACGGAGTGCAAGTCGTAGCACTGCAGCACGTCCAGGGCTGCCCGGAGCTCGGCATCCTGCAGGGGCCCCGCAGCTTCGGGCCTCGGGGCTGCCTGGAAAGCGGAGGGAACACGAGTTCAACACTTGACGGAGCATGCAAGGACTCTGCTGTCAAACTGCACCGGAGGGATGCTGCTCCTTCATGGCGACCTGCCGGGTTCTCAGCCCACCGATGGAAGCTCAACGCCCACCTCCCAGGGCTCACACCCGCACACACTGTTCCTGCTGCTAGCTGCAGCAGGACACCCGTGCTGGTGGGAATGCTGTGAGCCAAAACCCGCGGGTGCCCAAAACTCCATGGCCTGAGCCAAAACCCTTTCTTGGCCAACGCCAGCTCCCTCTGACAGAGAGCGGAAACACAACCTGACCGGCAAAGCTGTGGCCTTTTCATCCCACTCCTGGCTGGGGTGATAGGGAGAGAGAGCGGCTGGACCCGCGGCCCTTCGCTGACAGCCCCCAGGAGACACCAGCCCCCGCACAGCCAGGAGCCGCTTCTGCTCCTCCCCGGCCCCGGCAGCTCCTTCCCAGGCCCGGCCGCTCCTCCCCAGCCCCGGCCCCGTTCCTCCCTCAGCCCGGGCCGCTCCTCCCCAACCCCGGCCGTTCCTCCCTTAGCCCCGGCCGTTCTTCCCCGGACCCGGCCGTTCCTCCCGAGCTCCGGCCGTTCCTCCCCCAGCCCCGGCCGTTCCCCCCTCAGTCCCGGCCGTTCCTCCCCAGCCCCGGCAGCGCCGGCCGCTCCTCCCCCAGCCCCGGCCGTTCCCCCCGTCCCCGGCCGTTCGCAGCCGCCCCGCGGACCCAGAGCCGGAGAGGCCCGGCCGGGGAGGAGCCGAGGCTGGAGCATCCCGGGGGCTGAGGGTCGGGCCTGCCCCGGGCCCGGCGGAGCGCAGCGACCCCCGAGGGCCCGCGCGGTCCCCGCTCACCAGCCCCAGCGCGGCGGCCGGCACCAGCGCGGTGCTGAGCGTGTGCCAGGCGGCCGAGAGCTCCATCCGCGCCGCAGGAAGAGGCGGGGCCGAGCCGGCCGCGGCGATGAGCGGGGCCGGGGCCGCGCTGCGGGGGCACCACGCGGCGCTGCGGGAGGGTGAGCGCGGCCGGGCCGGGGGCGAGCGGGGCCGGGCAGGGGCCGGGCCGGGCCGGGGGCGAGCGGGGCCGGGGAGGGGCCGGGCCCGTCTGACGGTGCCGCCCCGCAGGGCTGTCGGAGCTCCGCGCTCGGAGGGATGAGCTGAGCGGGCGGATCCAGGCCGAGGAGGCGGAGCGGGGCCGGCTGCAGGCGCGGATCGCGACGCTCTCCCGGCGCTTGTCCGACACCAGCGAGAGCCTGGCGGGGCTCCGGTCAGCCCGAGCCCACATCGACCGCACCATCGCCGAGATAGACACGGCCTCCGGGCAGGTACTGACAGCGAGCCGCGCTGAGGGCGCTCGGTGTGTTCAGCCTGGAGGAGAGGAGGGGACAGCGCAGTGTGCACCTTCCTCCTGAGAGGAGGAGGAGGGACGACAGCGATCTCTGCTGTGACCAGGGACAGGACCCGAGGGAATCACTGAATCAGGATAACCTGAGGTGGACAAGGATCACCCAGCCCAGCCCCTGTCCCTGCACAGACCCCCACCAACCCCACCCTGGGCATCCCTGGCAGCGCTGTCCAAAGGCTCCTGGAGCTCTGGCAGCCTCGGGGCCGTGCCCATTCCCTGGGGAGCCTGGGCAGTGCCCAGCACCCTCTGCGGGAAGAACCTTTCCCTCATCTCCAACCTAATGCTGTGTCAGTGGAGATACATGTAGATACATGGGTCTGTATTTACCTGAGGGTCAGGTGGGAGCACCTCAATGAACCACCACTCCTCCCCGGGTCATAGCACTGCAGCCAAAACAACGTCCCGGGCCCGGGATGCAGCTCTGGCACACAGACCCCAGCACGAGAGGGTTGTTCTGGTGCTGCTTGGGCAAAGTTTATTGTCAAAATACATTAAAAATAGCTTTAGGAACACACCCCTAAAAATGACCATCTCAGACCCATGGTTTAGGGGAAAAGAAGGAAACCAATGATGCACAATCATACCATTTCAGGCAGAGAACAATGGTGCTGATGCAGCTGTTGGCCTCCCAATATTTAGTGTAGCTTCTTTCATCTTTAATAGAATAATGTCATTAAAAGAGTCAAAGTGTTGGGGCAGTAAAGGGTGGGAAGGAGGCAAACAGCACAAGGGCTGGCACTGTTGTTGTGGTTCCTGGGACAGCTCTACCCCTTCCCCGTGTGTGTTAGTGCCAGGCACGGACTGCTTGGTCCCCACAGACAGGGACACAGCTGAAATCACTTCCATAGTAACACACCAACTTTGTTTTTTAAAAAAAGGATCTTCCCAGCCTCTTTTAAGGTAAGTTACAATCTTCCTTCTCTTGGTGACTGGGCAGAGTTCGTGTCAGAAACACCCTTTCCCCTATTAGCTGCTGCCTAAATTCTCCCATTTGCATTTTGAATGTGACCAACTACTGTGTCAGCTCTTCTTCCTCTCCCAAAGTCAGTGCTTTCCCCTGGCAATCACTTTTCAGATGAAGTTGGAACTGTTTCCTTGACCTCCTTCAAGACCTGATGGTTGGAAGTCAAGGGGGAAACACTCACATAAAATTTAAAAGCTTAAAAACTATGTTGTAAGGTACACAAACAAACAGCCCCGTTAAAAAGAAACTTACCTGAGATCCAAGTCACAGCCCCAGCCTACAGATGAATTCCTGTTTATTGAAATGAACTGACACTCACAGGAAGTAGAAGGAGGTGCTGAGGAAGAGATGTTGGTGTCCTACAGAGTAACAGAGTTCCCATGCTGTGGGTGTACATCCCTGGTTTGTCACTCCTTGCCTTCTGCCAGCCCCCCAGGACTTCACCTTCCTCCAGCACCTTGGCCTGTGGGGCACTTCGTCAGCTCCTCTCTGATCACTTGGTGATTTCCACGAACTCACAGGAACATAAATTATTTTTGGGACTATAACCATCACATTTGGTTACAAATGTTGACTGTGTTAAAACTTTTAACTCGTGAGATGGACAGGCACCAAGGTCTCCTAAATTGGTTGCAGCCTAGAGCATAGGAAGCAGGGATGTTCGATTATGTACACAGTGAAGTAAAAATAGGGGACAATTAATAACTGATCTGGTCTGACATACGGTCACTGTAGATCTGAGTTAGTCTTGAAGTCAGAAACCCAAAATGTGACATTTTAACAGTGGAAGAGTTGAGACTGGGTCAGCTGAGCACAATTTAATACTGATCTAAAAAGCCCAGGTACCAAATCTCCCTTAGAAAAACCCACCAAACCAACCAAAACCATCCCAGTCTGCTTCAGGAAGTTCTCTGCCTCATGCTCCAAGGCAGATAAATTGCTAAAGGCCTTTCATATTCAGAATATGAATACAAACCAGAGAAATTCTCCCATAGATATTCCCACAGTGAGGCAGGATAATAAATCACCAGGAATTAGAGGCTGAAGGGCTGGAGAACCCATCTTGCTGCAAGGCAGAACAGGTGAATGGAAGGGAATTCATAAGAGAAAACAGTTTATGTAAAAATAAGCTATTTTTATTTCTTTCCCAGATACTGGACAATTCTCAGACATTGCTAGATGTCCTGAAGGAGCAAATGAGGGATCTTGGTAAAGTCATTGAGCCACAAAGCGCTATATTAGGACAACGAGTACGTCGACAAAAGCGTTCCTAAACTTCAGCCTGGAAAGTCCTGTTGGCCAGAGAGAGCTGCTGTTGTGGTACAAGGTTGCCACACTTAATAAAAGCCTTTGTTTTGCAGAAGTAAATTTTCCTTTCAGATGTACTTTGGTATTAGTCAGAGATCCACTAAAGCTGATCCTGGAACGCTACAGATCAGGGTAGGCATTTACCAAAAAAATACCCTTCATTTTGAGCACATCCATCCCGAGGCACATCCCAGGAGGTGACCAGCTGATGCTCCTGCTCTTGGGACAGCACTCACCTGCTCTGCCTGGAGGCAGGGATCAGAGCAGAAGCTGGGAAGTGCAAAGAAGTGCTCAGTGAGGTGTGAATCACAGCTCCAAGGTGGAGCAGGATCGCTGGGAGAAGGAGCAGAGTCAGCAGCACTCTGCACTCCCACATCCCTGAGCTGTCCTGCCCACAGGGCTGCAGGCACAGTTAGCTCACACGAGAACCAGAGCAGCGCTGGAGCTGCAGGACAGTGTTGGCTTCAGCATTCCTCATGGATCCATAGGAGAACTAAGCCAGGGCTAGTTCAGACCCCTTGTCCCTAACTGGAGTTGAAAGCAGCTTTGCTTTACCACCTGCAGTTGTGCTAGAAACAGAGCTGCCTTAAACTGACCTGAGCTTTTCCACAGGGAAGGATGCTCACTGGGGCCTGTTTTGCTAGGAAAGCCGTGCTGAAAACTTACCCCTTCAATCTTGCAGTCTCCAGTAGTCTCACATTTCCCCTCATTCTACTCCAGTCTCAGCACCTTATCCTGAAGTATTTCTTTAATGGGAGAAGCCTCGACACATGGAATTCCATGGTCCTTGTGCCATGTCCCAGGCAGATGCACTGCAGACACATCCTGCTCCCGGCAAGTCACACAGGCAGCAGATTTCAAATCAGCTTGGAACAGACGAGGAGGTGCAAAATGTTTCTTTGTTGCCCCCTCCAGCCAACATCTAACAAACTACCCAGTAGCTAATCTTTCTTTTTCTTTTTTTTGTGTTCATTATCTTTCCAAAAGTATTTAGGCACCCAGGGCAGAAGAGAACAGCTACAAGTAGGTATGTCCTAACATTTAATCCTGTGTTTTTCAGCAGAACAACCTTCCCTTGCTGCTACAACAGACAGCAAACCAAGTGCAAGGTATGCAGAGCATTTTCAATTCACAGACCAGTGTCACTTGAGCAGACATTCATCATCTATAACAGACAATCCAGTGACCATCAAATTTAATCAAAGATACCAGCCTGTTCTTCTGGCTCACGCCCCACACCGGGGTACCACTCATTCCATAAAGCCCAAAGAGGCCGGATCTGTTCTCACCACATCTCTTTTAATCCCAAAGTACAAATCACATTAGCAGCACTGCTCCACCTGTTCCAGAGTGCAATTTTGACCCTGAGTTTACAGTAGTAGAAAACTTGAATGGAAGATTCTAGCAGGTTCCTTTGCATATTGGCTGCATTAAACAATTACAATAGAACTATAAAAATCCTAGAAAAAACTAAAATAACCCACATTCCTTGTTCAAGTTCTGCAGAAGAAAGGAGTGAAACTGCCCTCCTGTGCTTTGATTAGAGGAGCAGAGCAAGTGTGGCTTGAAGGAAGCAACCGAGAGAGATCAATCAGATCTAGAACAAAGCAACAAGAGGAGCTGACAAACTGGAGCACAACCAGCAATTCCCAGAGATTGGATGCCAGAGTTGGGAAGGACAGACCAAAGCTATGGCCAATGTTAGGGAATCTTCAAGAGGCTTGAGACAGTCTGAACACTTCTCTACTGATTGGTGCAAAAGTAACACCTAAAGCTAAAGGTATTCATTGCTCTTCCCATCCCTCCCTCAGGGTGTTCAGTGAACTCCACAAGCACATGAATTCCATGATGTTTCAGTGAAACCAGAGCTGGAAACATGCCAAGGACAAACCATGAACCTTCAATGGTTTTCCAAACTGATACTAAATGTGTCAAGTCACAGCCATGCTGTGAACCCACCTAACTGCCCAGTGCTCCAACTCCAGAGCCGTCCTCCACCGGGGAGAAGGGTTGCAAAAGCTGTCCAGAACCTGCACAGTGCCTGAACTCAGACAAACATTAAGAAAAATCAACATCCTTGCCAGAATTACAGATGTCCTTCCCACACTTGCCTAACCAGCAGCTGATCTTGAACAAGGAATATGCAAGGCCACAGGCAGAATAAATCATATGCCTTGAAAGCAGTAATTCGGTCCCAAAATCCAGTGCAAATATTCTCCGAAGATGCCCGAGAGCATCTGGTCCACCCTTGGCAGCAGGATCCGGGGAAAGCCGCGGTTTGGGGGCGGTTTGGGTGGTGGTTCCACACGGCGGCTGCACTGCCCCGTCCTGCCCAGCAGCCGCTGCTGCAGCACCGCGGAGCAGCCTCAGAAATAGAGCGCAGGCTCGCTGCTGAAATCCGACAGACCGCCCTTCTCCGCCGGGGTGAGCTGTGGGCAGAGCACAGGGACACCGCGGCGCCGTCAGAGCCGGCCAAGGAGCCCCCAAAGCCTTGGGCAGTGCCTTGGCACCCTGCCTGGGCCAACCAGCTGTGTTTGGATACTGCCCCCCTCCAAACGTGCCCTGCAGTGTCAGAAAGTCCCGCAATGGTTTGGGTTGGAAGGGATCTAAAATCCAACTTGTTCCAACCCCCCTCCCTCCCTCCAGGAGCAGGGACACCTTCCACTATCCCAGGTCGCTCCAATCCAAATCCAGCCTGGCCTTGGACACTTCCAGGGATCCAGGGGCAGCCACCCCACACCAAGGCTTCACCACCATCACAGTGATTTCTCCCCAGTATCTAATCTAAATCTCTTCTCTTTTAGTTTAAAACCATTCCCTCTTGTCCTATCACCTGCCCATGTAAAAATAAAAATAAATTTTAAAAAAAATTCAATCTCCCTGTTCTTTATAAGCCCTCTTTAGGCCCTGACAGGAACTCTGAGGTCTCTCAGGAGCTTTCTCTTCTCCAGGTGAGCACCCCCAGTTCTCCCAGGCTGGCTCCAGAGCAGAGGGGCTCCAGCCCTTGGAGCATCTCCGTGGCTTCCTCTGGACTTGTTCCAACAGATCCATGTCTTTCCTTTGCTGGGCACAGAGTGTGCCAGCTGCCTTGAGTCTCCTTCACACAGCTGGCAAGGGGCAGGTGTGGTCGTGGCAGTGGGGCGGTGTGCTGGTCCCTCTGGGAGCAGTGACACAGCTCCCTGGGCAGGAACACAAACACAGGTGTGCAGGGAAAGGCACATCCTGTCCCATCCACTGCCTGGAACAACCCCCACCCCACAAGAGAGGATAAGAGTTGCTTATTTATAGCCTCACCATAACTTGGTTCCCATGGGAATCAGCTTCCTTTGGGAGGGGTCCCTCTGCAGCAGGACCCTCATACTTCTGCTCCTGCCACTCGCTGAACTTCACGGAGTGCTTTGGGGTGTAGCTGGATAAATCTGCTGGAAGGACAAAGATGAGATAAATATTTCTCCCCACCCCAAAGATAAGTGGGGACCAAGATCCCAGCAGGGACAGCCTGGAAGCTGCCCATCCGAAGCTCCCTGTTCACCTCCATTAGCATTTCTACCCATGTGGAGCCCCTTAAGAGTCTGTGGGAAACAGCCACCACCAGAAATCCCATGGTGCCAACACAGTGCCTCACTCACCTGAGTTAGGTGTACTGGGATGCAAAGTGCTGTTTGGGCGTGGAATATAAAAGATACGAGATTTTTCCTCCTCTGTTTCGGAAGCATGTCCTTCCTCTTCCTCATCCTCTTCTGCCAGGGAGCTCTCTGAGGGGTACTCAAACATCGTCTGCAAACTTGTCTCGTTGAAAGAGATCTTCATCTGGGCAACAGCAAAGGAGAATTATCAGGGAGCAGCACAAGAACCTGCTGATGCCCACGCTGGCTCTGGCACAGGTCACTGCACACACCAGGGCTGCCCCCTGGTTTAAAGCAGCCACTGCAGACCCCCAGTCCCTCCCCAAGTGCCGTGGTGGATCTCTTGCCACGCTGAGTGAAACCCAAAGGCAGAGCCAAACGGATGGGGTGGGGGCAGGAGGCCCAGGGGTCTGGAGCTCCTCTGTCTTTGTGCCCTCTGCCAGCACCTCACGCTGATGCCCAGCACCCCGGAGGAGCTGCCATCCTGTCTCTCATGGGACAGGCAAGCAGGAAAGCACCCACACGTTGGAAAGGTGACATCGCTAATTCCTGGCAGCTCCTTTGTGTATCCAAACTCCAGAAAACAGAAACATCCATGATCGGGACTCCAGTCTTAGGAGGATAATCTGGCAAAGAGCTATTTCAGCTACATTAAACAGGGCTTAAAACCACAAGAGAGAAGAAGGAAGCAGCTAAAGCAGAGATGGTAACAGCTGGTAGCAGGCAGGGAAAATACTGGACAAGGGGGAGGCCTTAAAGGTTCTGGTTTGAAACCAGTTTTATCTAGTACTGTCACTAGTGACCTTTCCACAGTAACTGGGAGACTGAAAAATGAAAGTGACTCTAACACAAGAGTTCATCAAGGGCTAACCAGAATTTTATGGTCATGAAGAAAACTGGAGAGCAAAAACACTGAAAATGAAATCGAGTTTAAGAGCAAACCTTGCACGAAGAGAAGTTCATCACCTGTGAATGACTGAGGAAGAACATTTGGGATCGGCTATAGGACTGTAATCATCATTAGGATGCTGCTTAAATAAGACAGGAATGAAACAAGGCATGTCTGCTGGAAATGGGGACTGCCTGGCTCCTCTCCTCCCTGTAACACCCAGCAGGTGGTGGAAGTAACTCCAGATGTGCTCATCCAAGCTGGAAAGAAAAGCTGAGGGAAGGGTTTGTCCCCCTGCAGCCCTGCCTGGCCTAATCATTATCTACCGCTGTGCTCCAGGGATCTGGTTACAGGTCACCTCAACAGGTGCAGAGCAGATTCACTGCAAAAACTTCACACCAGCAAAAGTGAGGGTGGAGAAAAGGCGTAACAGCTCGTTGTAAGTACTCCAGAAAATAACCACCAAGAAGCAGAGAACTGCTGATGCCAGCACACAAACAAGGAAGATAAGCTTGCCAGGAGTAAGTTCATGCCAAAAGTAGGGAAGTATTTAGCCAACACAGATCAAGGTTCAGGAGCAGCTGTCTAAAATAGTGTTACGATCCCTTTACTTCTAAATACAATTAAAATTCAGCTAGTAGGGTTATGAACAGAATGGAAAGGACGTGGCAGCTTGTGACAGGAGCCCAGTGGTTCTGATCTCTCCAGATGCTGTGCAATGGCTGGCCAGGGACAGCTGCAGCACATTTATCCCACATTTCTGTCATGCAGAAAATCCCCAGAGGCTGGGAAATGACACTTGGCCCCAAGCAGCCCTCAAGCACCACAGTGCCCAGGTGCCCCCATTCCCTGTCACAGCAGCAGTGGGAGCAGTGAGTGACACTGTTAGGGGCTGCCAAAGTCGTACCTGGATGTCCCCAAGGGCCAGAGCTGCCAGCAGGTCACAGTGCCACCGGCACTGCCCATGCACAGGAGCCCTGGAGCTCTGGAGGGACCAGAGCAGGACAGGGAGCATTTCACTGCTGCTTCCCAGTAAAGCAGTGAGGGGAGCTTAATTCAAATCTGGCTAAGAGGGAGCAGCTGCAGCTCCCCCACACTGCAAACCCACTGCTGGAGCTCTGTGCTACTCTGCCCCAGGGCAGGATGGACCTTGGACACAGGCTGGCTCTCCTCCCCTGCTCCCAGGAGAAGGCAGGATGGAAACTGCATGGAGGGAACCAGCTGCCTTTCCCCATTCCCTGCCCCAGCCACTCTGAGTCTCCCCAAATGACACACAAGAGGAGTGATTCTATTTCAGAGAGAAGGGGTTGGAATTAAATGGTCTTGAAGCTGAGAGCATCCCAGTTGTTGCTCCCTGAATTTCTCATCCCTGCTGCTGACCTAGATGCTTCCTGATCCGAGCCAGGCTGTCACTGCTCACAATGTGGTGTCTGTCCTGTGGGGATGAGCCACGCTGCCAGGCACAAAGGCCACGAGGGTGGAGGTGCCCAGCGTCCTGGAAGCCCAGGAGTTATCCCAGAAACTGCACACAGGCCACTTACCAGTGCTGCCAATGGCACAAAACAGCAAGAAGTACTTGGCTAAGCATGGAAAACAAAGTGGACAGGAGAGATATGCCTTGGGGTTTCGAATTTAAGCTTGGGAGATGGAACTAAATGTTCCTGTTTTTCTGCTATCTGGAAGAAATCTCTGAGAAAAATTACTTTGGGTCCAGTTTGGACCAAAGGTGCACACAGTGCTGGAGGAGAAAACAGCCTCAGCAGGGAGCAAAACCAAAGAGCAGAACATAGCAGAAACAGCCTGGAGACACTCACAGCCCACACAGAGCCCAGAGACAACGCCAACAGCCCCAGATTCAACAGCTCCCACTGTCCACAGCCAATTCAAGCAGGAGGAAATGCTGGAGCCCTTCACACAGAGCACCCAGGGCCCAGCGGGGGCCAAGATCACCTGCAAGGCTCACACAGGCAGTTGTGTGTGGCACAGGAGCACCATGGCACAAGTTCCTCAAACCACACTGACTCTGACAGATCCCAGCCCCTGCTCCCAGAGCCTGCACCAGGCTGAGCCCCACGGCTGCTGCAATAAAGCCCTGGGCACACCCAGGCAGAACAAACATGAGGCACAAGCAGGCACTGGCACAGGATGGACCCTGGGGCACTCACTCAGCCCTGCCCACGGGGAGAGAGCCCCAAACCCCAAAACCTGCTGTGGCAGCAGCCCAGCTCCCCTCTCTAAGCACAACGGGGTTTCAGGGAAGCACAAAGCAGCTCCGCCTGACCCAACAGAACAGGGAGGGCGAAATATTCAGGCAAAACCAGGGGACACATGGGGCAGAGAAATGCTCTGAGTGGCTACAGAGCACAACTGAGTGCTGTGTGCAAGGAACACAGGCAGCTTCAGTCCTAGAACCAGCTAAAAAGGAAAAGCAAGAGCCCAGTCATGGCACAGACAACAGGTTTGCACAGCCAGCAGCGCCTTGCCAGACCACAGAGACTGTTATGGGAACACAAAAGGCAACAGGGGACATTTCTTTAGAAGAAAAGCGTGTCCCAGCAGAGCCAAGCTCACTGGAGCCCAGCCAGAGGCCTCTGCTCAGCCTGTCTCAGCGCTGATTTCCCTGTTTCTGCCCCAGCAGCAGCTGCCAGTTGTGGCAAGGAAGAATTTTGCACCCTTTAGCTGTGAATGTTTGTAAGGATTTGTCACACTTTGCTCAGCTGGAGGCTTCACCCACAGCTGTGTCACAAACCCAGGGTCCAACCCAAACCCATATATACAGACATATATAAATATATATGTAAATACTCTGCCCAGCAATCAGACACACTGGAAAGAGTAAAGCAGCCTTTTCAGGAAATATTGTGCTGTTCAACCGATAGGTTCTTGTTGCCATAGCAAAAATCATTTATTTATTTGCTAGGATTTGAACAGTAATGAGTAATAGAAGATCCAGGAAAGAGAAGCCAGGGCAAACATTGCCCAACAAAGCGTAAATCTGAGCAGTCATGCAGATCTCATTTAGAAAAGGGAAGTCAACCTTGTGTCAGGCTGTCAGGACTCCATGCACTCAGACCAGCCACCAAAGAACCCCACATACAGAGATTTATTAAAAACAAAAGTAACCAATTTATAGAACCCAACCTACAACACTGAGCAATGACAATCAGCAGCCACCTCACCTTCAAAAAGGAGATGAGAAAATCTGCAAGGTAGTATTAATGACAGAGCAAAAACCCAATGGCTTCTCACATACCAGGGACATCTCTGGAAGTCTCCAGGGGTTAATCTGCATCCTCAGCTCCAGAAGGAATCTCCTTACTGTGGCTTTTCTCTCCTCCACCCATTATTACATTTGGTGCTTGGCTGTTGAGCCAAAGCCAAAGTGATAACGTTGGGTGTTTACACCTTTAAAACTGAAACCTCTTTGGCAATCCGAATTCTCACCTTGTAACAGTCAGGAAAAAGTAATTGTTCTAGGCATTAAAAGAATAAAATCATCCTGTAATTATATTCCAGCAGGGAGAGTCCAAGTCAGCATTTGACCACAGCAGCCCAGAACAGGGGGGCTGAGAAGGACTGAGCCCATCTCCCTTCCCCGTGAGCGGTCCCCATCTCCCACACCCAGGGCTCCTGCCAGAGTTGCTGTCCCTGCTCTGTCCTTGAGGAGCAGGGTGGGATGGCAAGTGGTGAAGCACAAGCCAGGCTCCATCCCTGCCCTGCTGCCATCCCACAGCACCTCCAGCACATCCCAACCCACCGAGTGCCTCACCAGATCCAAACAGCTGAGCAGCACCAGGGATCAAGACCTATTCTCTTCACATACTGATCTTCCTCTAATCATCCTCTGGCCTCAATAATTCCCAAGTGACAAACCCAGGGACTGCACTGACTCCCCAGGACATCCAGGGGCTGCCAGGTACTGCTGGGTGTGATTTAAAGCAGCTTTTCACATCTGGTCTATTACAGGACCACAGAATGTGCTGAGATGGAAGGGACCCACAGAGGTCACCGAGTCCAGCCCCTGTCCCTGCACAGACCCCCACCAACCCCACCCTGGGCATCCCTGGCAGCGCTGTCCAAAGGCTCCTGGAGCTCTGGCAGCCTCGGGGCCATGCCCATTCCCTGGGGAGCCTGGGCAGTGCCCAGCACCCTCTGGGAGAAGAACCCTTCCCTCATCTCCAGCCTGAGCCTTCCTGGCCCAGCTCCAGCCCTTCCCTGGCTCCTGTCCCTGGTGACCACAGACAAGAGATCAGTGTCTGCCCCTCTTCTTCCCCCCACAAGGAAATTGTCTCCTCCCAGCAGCACAGGAGGGCTTGGCTGGTATCTGCAGGAAAGCTGGACAATCCAGCATGAACACAAAGCAGGGGTCGACATCTCTGAGAGATCCAGCACAGAAAAAACAAGTGTTCTGAAGAACCTTGTGCTCCTGTGCCATCTCATCGAGCCACATTCGCTGCTGCATTGGTTGTCTAAAGATTGAGTCAAGGAGAAGAAAGCACAAGACATCACAGCTGACACCTGAAACTGCAGCCAGCTGGGAATGTCAGCAAGCCTGTGCACACAGAGCATCCCAGGGAGGGCTGCAAACAACCCCGAGCTGGGCAGAAAAGCTGCTCAAGCTCCAAACCCATTGGGTTGGTGGGTGGAGGCTCAGGACCTGTAGAAAGAAGAGGTTCTAACACAGAACAATCTCCCAGCTGCCACGGAGTGAGAGGGAAGGTCTCAGCACAGACAAATTACTGCTTGTGAGAGTGAAAACCAGGTAGAAGCAGAGATTTTATGGTGGACAAAGATCCCAAAAGGTTTACCCTGCTCTTCCCATCTGACCAGTCCCACAGAGCAACTGATTTAGTAAAAGGAGACAAAAAAGCAGTGCATAAACTCCAAACCTCTGCAGAGACCTTCAGGTTGGTTTTTTTTTCCCCCAGCAGGCTGCAGTCAATGACCTAGACAGCACCCATCAAAATAAACTTTTAGATAAAGGATTTTTGTGAAAATGAGCCATTTTTTCAGAGTTAGGGATGGGCTTGTCTATGTATCTGTGCTTGTCCTGAAAACACAGTCATGTGTCAGCCCAAATTGTTGAATAAGTCCAGGCACAAACTACGTGGGCAGCCTGGAACAGTACCCTGGGAACTGCAGAAGCACCAGCACATCACCAAGGCATTTGCTATCACTCAGAAGATAAGGAGCTTTTGTGCCTCTAAAGTCTTTCCTTGACACAGAAAGAAAGGTTTTTCCCTGACAAGTATCCCTAGGAACAGAGGGGACTTGAGGCTTGGTTCCTATATCGGATTAACCCTGTACTGCTATGGCTAAAGCATTCTAAGTATGCCCAGAAAGCTGCAGATGGCAGTTCAGAAACGTACTTTATTGTCATTCTGTACAAAAAGAAGAGTTTTGAGGAACTGGAATTGGCTATGACACCACTGAATCACTTGATCATGTTTTCCAAGAAGTGTTTCCTCAGAGTAACACTGACTTTTGCTCAGCCATTAACTGCACCTCAGTGAGTTACTGAGTAGAGCTAAGAGCACTAAAGATTTACAGCAGGAGCACTGAAGCCCTGTGTGGCTGGCAAAGGAGACGTTTCCTCCAGGATCACATCCCAAGCCACAAGGCAAAACAAGAAAGTCTCCATTTACAAGGCAACCCACAAAGCCAGCTCTGTGTAATCAATATGCTGAAGCACATGGCAGATAGGAGCAATGCATGGAGATTCGAAATATTAAACTCCTTGTGCAAGACACGGGCAAGTGTCAAATTCCTGCTGAGAGGTGACAGGGTAGGGACAGCCCCAAGGAAGAGCATGTGGGGCAGGTGGCTTGGTTAACTCTTCCCTTCATTGTGCAGGACAAGGGGAGATGGCAGTGCCCACACAAGCACAGCTGGAGTCCCAGTGTGCCAGGGCACAGAGCAGCCATTCACCCTGGGAGCCCTTTATTCCTCCTCACATCTGCAGGCAGAGGAGCCAGAGCCTTCCACGGCTTAACAAGCAATTCAAAAATTACTTACATGGCTCCTAAGAACCAGACAAATCTCCCTGCCAGTATGAAACAAATCTCATCTGAATACACAAAGGGAGCAGGATAAGCAAGGTACAATTAGTGTCAAGACTTGGTGTCTTCATAAAAACCACACAGAGCTTCCCAACAGCAGAGGATTTCACAGGCAGCTCTGAGCAGCCCATTTGTGGCTACAACAAGGTGCAGTGCTGGGAGCTGCCACCCACAAACATTTCTGTGCAACCCAGACTGCCCAGAGCAGCTCACAAAAATACCTGGGTTTGGTGCTGGAACAGGATCCATGGAGCATCATTCCATGGGAAACAGGCTGGGAGCAGAATTACTTCCCACCCTGTCAAGGGGCTCATTCAGGACCAAAAGGCTCCTATGATGTGAACAGTATCACCTGCATAACAGAGTTCATGCCTCTTGCCCTTTCCCTCTCCTTTAACATGTAAAAGGAACTTCCTTGATGAGAAGCAAGTGCAGCAGGTTCACCAGGAGCTTCAGGGATGTGCCCTCAGAGCTGCATTTTCACCAGCTGCAAGCGACACAATTTCCCTACACACACAAATGTTTCATCTGAGATATTTCCTACATTCTTGCAATGCCCACAAAGCAGCAGCTCCATCCTGCCAAGTTCCCAAGATCATCCAAAGGGCACTTCTTGGAAAACATCAGCACCGAGTTCCTCCAGCCCAGGTTTTCCCAGGATGTTTGTGAAGTCGCTCTGTGTGATACAGACACTTCATGTGACTCTTCCCACACAAACTGGCAAACAGGGACATCCTCCCAGCCCCATAGACTGCTGCAGTCACTGGAAGAGTCTGTGCTGTAAACAGGTTTTAAATTCAGGTTTCACTTGGGAGCGGGGTGAGCACAACCCCTGAGGTGAAGGAGATGATGCTGCAGCAGCTCTTACCCAGATTTCCTTTACTGTCAGTGCACCCAGAAAGTAAATATTTTCATTTTTCCTACTGCTCCCCACACACGACACAGACCAGGACTCCTGCCCCAGCCACCCCAGGGTCCTTCCTCTGCTCTTCTCAGAACATCATGACCACGCACTGGAAAAAACCAGAGTGGGAAGGAAAACCCAAAGCTTAAACAAACTGAATCCTTGAGATGGAGGGAAATTATAAATCATCTCCAATCTTGTTCCCAGATTAGGGAAACTGATTAAGAAAACGTTAACTGTAATCCTTGCGATTAGAATTCAGAGCACAAAGTACTTCAAATCTCCTCTCGAGCTCTGGGGCAGGCTGAGCCCTGGGCACGTCCTAACCAGCTTCAAAGCCAGGCTCGGCTCTTATTTGCGTAAGAGTTTCTATTTTAGCCCTTGCGTCCCATTCCCTGCAGTGCTGACAGCAGCAGGCAGGACACAGGGGCAAGAGCACCAGGGGAATTGGAGACCAGCTCAGATTGTCACTGCAGAACGAGAAGAAGCATGGGAGTGGTGAGGCCCTGCAGAGCCTCAGTCACAGAAAGTTTCCCACTCCAGAGATGAGATAAATCTGACTCATCTGCTCTGCCACGGTTTCATACAACAAAGTCTCAGCACTTCAAGGTGCTGGCATGCAGCAGGGAAACAAAAAACCACCCACTGCCCCACCGACGGACTCGGGAGCAGTTTGTCAAGTGGTTTAAAAGCTGTAACCGCAGCAAATTCTGATTTCCAGTCTTCAGCCATCAACATTACAGAAAAAAAATCAGCGGAATTAGCAAAGGGCAGTTAAATGGCCCTGTCTGGGCGAAAGAGCCTGCTGCCATCTGACAGCTAATGGAGATCATCTCCGCAGGGCAGGGACTGCACTTCATCATCCAAGACACTGATTTCCTGAGCGTGACTTATCACTGCTGACCTCATCTCCTAAAAATGCAATACATTCATGTCAAATACTGCCATGGCCCCTCCTTAAAGGTGGTAGATGAATCTGCCCCAGCAGAGCACAGCCAGAGACAGAAAATAGAACAGGAACACACAGTTCTCCAAGAGCTAAAGAACACAAATCTCTGCCCTGACCCCTCCAAAACACAGAGATGACATAATCAAAGGAATTTTTGCAGAGAGATTTCTTCTTCTACCACCAGATTAGTTTATTTGTGTAATGGTTAATTTACTTGTGTTATACATTGCAAAACAAAAAAACAAAAAAAACACTTCAGGCAGCCAGCAGTATTTAGACTCCACACTGTGCAGACTTGCTCCAAACAGGTCTGGGCAACAGCTGGAAATGCTGATCCCTGCCAACATCCCAAGCCTGCACCTGGTTCTCACAGGAGACCATCTCCAGCAGAACTGAACAGATGGAAAACTACAGAGCAAGAAGTTCAGCAGGTTAGACCAACAAAGCTGCTGCCCATGATCAAAACTGAAGGGTATTTCAAGTAATTTTTAAACAGACTTTTAAGTGGGAATTTGGAAGCCACAGTCAGGCATTACATAGCTCAAAAGATTACAACACGGACCATGCTAAAGTCTGTGTGAGCTGGAACTTTTTGAAGTTCAGCTGAACATCTCTGAAGACAATTTAGCTTTAGACTCCAACTGTTTGGATCCCACCAGCCTTGTTCCCGTAATCCCTGCTCACGCTGGGCTGTGCCTTGCCTGCCTGCACAAAACATTAAACCCATCAACAACCTGATGTCTGCTGGCTCCCAGGTCCTGTTATTCACAGGACTTTGGGTGGCCTGGCCGGAATCCATTCACCTTCCCTGCAGGATCTCCAGGAGGTACCGGATCCTGGGGAGGAAAACACTTGGGATGCACTGAAGGAGCAGGGTCAGGGCAGAGTCCAGCCTCCAGCGAGAGGAGAGCCTGAAGCCTAAAGCCAGTGACTGCTGGTGGGGAGCCTGGCTGGCTCTGCAGTGCTCTGTCCTTCCCCAGCTCTCGCTCCAACATGCCAACCACATGTTCTGCAGAAACCCAGATTTCTATCTCGCCAACAACTTTATTGGACGTTATTCTGGCAGGTAACCAAACCACTACTGATTCTTGTCAGCTCAGATGAGCAAGATTTTATCCTCTGTGATCCCAAAGATCCACATCCTGCAGCAAAGCCTTCCCTTCCTCCTGGAACTGCTGAAATGCCTTTACTTCTCTGCAATAACAGAGTACAAAGAGGAGCCCTGAGCAGAGGTCACCAACAGTGTGCTGCATCCTCTGCCCCACTCCCAGTTTAGAATAAAGGTCAGTAGGTCTCCTTCCACCCTGCACATGTATCCTGTCCTCTCTGAGAGCTCAGCCAGCTCCTCCAGCAGCTGCCCAGCAGCTCCTGGCACATCCCCTCGGAGCTGCAAACACACTTCTCAGACTGAGTCCCACCCACACTGAACTGCTGCTGGTGCTGCCTGGAGAACAGCCCCAGAGCAGATGAACAGCCCTGAAGGGCACCTGAACCCCTGCAGGAGCACAGGAGCTCGAGCTCATCCAGCCCCCAGGGTGAGCAGGGCTGGGGCTCTGCCCTGCACCTGATGTGTCCCATCACACACAGCCCCAGCTGACCTTCACAGCCCCTGTCCCCCAAAAGCAGCCCCACAACAGCGCTGGGAACAGATTTTTTATTTCCAATACATCATCTTCCTCCCCCTCACCAACTCCAGCTCCAACCCCCAAAGTAACAGCTGTTTCACATATCTGAGTCTGTAAAGAGCAATAAAGCTGTTTATCCTGAAAGGCCTTGAAGGAGCAGCATCCTTCAGGCCACAGCAAAGTCACAAGTCCCTGTCAGCAGCCAGGAGCAGGGGCTGGAGCTCCCTCTGTGCAGAGCAGGGCTGGAACCCACTCCCAGATGTCGCAGCCACCCTCCCAAAAATCCACGGAGGATGTGGATCAGAGCACACAGACCACATCAACTCCATTTTAACAGCACCTCTACCACAGTCAGGCAATCAGTGGCCAGACACAGGGATGGAAAAGGGAAGCTGAATTTCTACATTTGAAGAAAAAACACCATTTGCATCTCAGAGAACAGCGGGGTCCAGCTGGCAGGGCTGACACCCTCCTTCCTAATAAATTACTACCCCTGACTGCACAGACACCCACTGATCCACGGCATTTCCAGACTGTGCTGACCTGGTGTTTATCTCCCAGATTCCTGCTGGGCATCAGCTAACAGTTAAATTTTTACAAGTTCTTGAAGTTTCACTAAGCATTACTTTCTTGAGCATGGAGCATTATTAAAGACCTTTTAAAAGCAAGGTTTGGAAAGGAAGATGCCTGGCACAAGAAGGGCTTGTTCACCTCAAAAGACACAGGAAGCTGCTCACTAAAACCAGCATCAGGTTTTGACACCCCAAAAGAGAAAGGGGATTGGTTTTAACAAACTGCAGCTCCCAGCTCCCAAGCAGTCTGTTTCTGCCCAATTCAGGCCAAAATCAAGTTTCTGAAAACCCCAACGCAGCTACAAAACAGAACTCTTGTTTTTGGCTGGTTGCCTTGGAGACACAGAGTGATCTCTTGGGAAGAAACCAAGGAATGCATCCTAATACGAGCTCCTTCCTTTTCAGGCATCAACACTCAGCCTTATTACCCAGAATAAAAGCCACAAACATCCTCTAGGTCAAGAGTAAACAGAAATCTTTCCATTTGTCCACCATCAGCATCTTCTAGACCCTGGCTACAAAGTCATGCTCTGTACTTGACTGAGCAGGAAGGGAACTGAAAACAAAATGGGTGTTTCTCCCATGCCACATTTAATTTCACCCAGAAACTTGTGTCTTAACTACTTTCCTTCAACTCCATCTTATTTTTCATAGGGTCCCTATTTGTTTCAGCTTCCTGAGCTCTTCAAATACAACAGGCAGTTTCTCCTTTGCCTTTTAATCTCTCTCCTCTCAGAAACCAAATGTTTACACAAGTTCTCCTGCAGGACGACCCCACAAACAGTTCTTTGGGAACAGCTGTGTGTGCACCTGGCAGCATTTGGCACCTCAGCTGCACAGCAGGGCACTAATGCTGTTAAGCTGATAAGAACAGGGCCAGAGAAGCTTCATGACCTGCCCAATGTCACACAAATCCACCACTGACACACAAAACAGTAGCTAACCAATATCACATGGTATTTTAGGCTGGAAAAGATCCTCTGGAGGTCTCTAGCCCAAACTCCTGCCTCCAGCAGGACTGACCTGCCAGTTGCTCAAAGCTTTCCCCTGGGAAGTTTCAGACACCTCCAAGGCTGGACATGCCACGACTTCTCCGGGTTTAACCAACCAAAAAGCAATTCAGTCATTGCACTGGACTTGTGCTCATCCCCCTCCCTCCTTTTTGTACTGTTAAGGACACCTTACACTGTGCCTCATTTAATTGGTTTTAATTGCACCTTTGTTCTTTGTGCCCCAACAGCGTCCCCTGCTCAGAAAAATCAGCTCCATCAGAAGTAGGGCATACCCAAATATGACCATACCACAAGATTCCCTCTGTATCCTCTGCTCCATCCTAAGAGCACTCACAATTGTAACAAGCTGTATTAATATTTTCACCCTTTATACGACACACCTGATTTGGTGTAAATCAAATTAACACCCCAAACTGAACCTGAGCTGCTGCAATGAGTGCAAGCCAGCAGGTGTTTAAGCAGCAGAACAACTCCATTCTGACCACGCATTTCCCTGTAGGAAAACAAGGAAAAACTTCAGGAGCACTGAGCAAGAAGCAACACTCATTTGCTTGTTCTGGATGTCAAGGTGCTCCAGATCTGCTCCCCGCATTAGTCACCATCAAATTACCACAGGCTTCGGTGCTTAGGGAGGAATTTGACAGCGTTAAGCCAGGGAAGCAGCACTCCCTGCCTCCCTTCAAACAAGATGCATCCTGCTCAAAGGATTTCCTCAAATTACAATGCTCAGCGCCTCAGGCACCCATGTGCATTCAGTCCCTCAGTTATCTACTTGCATTTGGGTAACGGAAACATCCAACAACAATTCCCACTACGGAAAAACATGTCACATCACAGCCTGAAAATTCGGGACCTGCCACCTCAGCGGGCTGCTTTCAGAGCCCAACAGCTCCCTCACTCCTCTTATCACATCCAGATGCATTTCACCAAGCCCTACAAAGATTAATTCTCAATTTAGGGCCCACAAGGATCCACACTACTCCCCAAACCGTGAGAAAATCTAGCATTCACTCACTCCAAAGGCGTTTGGAGCAATCAGCATCTCTTGGATCTGCAGAGCTGTAGCTGGACATTCAGAACGAGCAGGTGGTATAATCCTATCAATGGGAGTTAAGTTCTTGCTGATCTCTTTTTGCCTAATCGAGACCTAATTCTTGAGGCTCTATCAATAGATCTCTAATGCGGGGAAGATGCCAATGCCACGCTGCCCAAGTGGCCACGGGCAGCTCAACATGTCCAACGCCTCAGACACAGCGAGCAGAGCGGGAGGGCAAGCCCACAGCTGTTCAAACCACGCAGCTCCCCCTAATTTCCTAAATTCCTGAAATACTTTACTTTCCATTATCATATCCCCAAGAGGGGATGGGGTGGGAGAGGCCCTGCAGTTATCAGAGGGCATATCTCACCCTCAGCTGCTCTGTGGGACAGATCCCAGTGCCCCCTCCCTGAGGGCAAATTCCATTTAATATGCCAAGTCCCATCTCCCAGTTGTGGTCTGCAGGCTCTCTTTACAAGTTCCAGGAGACAGTAAAAGCAAGCAACACACTGGGTTTGCAAAATGTTTCCAACTCATCTAATATTGGATACCATGAGGAATATTAATCCCTGGTTCCTTCCTCACCATTCTGACATGCCCTTTGCATCAGTGTGGTGGTGCTGCACCATCCTCTCCCGTTTTCCACCAGCCCCAAGGCTTCACTCCTGAGTCTGTTTTACACCCCCAGCTCTGAGGGCAGCCTCTGGCTCCCACAAGGGGCAAACAAGACACACTGCCCGTGTTCCCACCGGTGCCTCACGAGAAGCCAAACCCGAAGCAGCACCGGGCCGCTTCCAGCCCGGCTGCTGAGCACACAGGTGCCCGGTTACCTTCTTGCGGCGTGAGCCCGTCTTGCTCATGCAGGACCTCTCCAGGGACAGGTACCCCCCGATCACTTCAATCTCGTTCACCGTGGGGTAGCGCTTTTTATGGGATATCCCCACTTGGGGCCCATCGGCGTTCTCCACGGCTTTGCCTCTTCCTTTGCTGTCCTCCTCCTCCTCCTCTTCCTCCCGCTGTGGCCTTCCGCTGGCATCAGCCAGAGCCGGCAGCCCCGGGGCCGCGGGCTTCCTTTTGGGCACGACAGTGAAGGTGCTGCCTCCCCTCTGCTGGGGGGCAGAGTGCGGTCTGTAGAGGGGCACGGAGGAAAACTCCATCTCCAGGTCAGGCCCAGCTCCTCCGGGCTGATCCGCCAAGCTCCCCGTCCGCACAGCCGGGCCAGCCCTGGGAAGAGGTTCCCCGCTGTCCGGCTCCACAATGTCATCGATATAAGTCACAGGTACCAAGGGATCCAGAGGCGCCGGTGGGGAAGTGATGGGCTCTTCCTGCTCCGGGGCGGAAGCCCTCGGGGCCTCCTTGGGTGCCTTCTCCTCCGAGGGCGGTGGCGGTGGCCCTGGCCTGGCAATCTGGGCCGGCGGCTGGGCCGGGCTGCCCTCCCGGCGGGGCACGAAGACGAAGGAATTGCGTGAATTCAGGCGCAGCTTGGCCAGAGCCTGTGCCTGCAGGTCGTGGGCTGGGATGGCCGACAAGTCGGGCTTGGGGGCCGGGTGGATTTCGAAGGAGCCCCCGGCCCGGGGGGCTGAGGCGGAGAGCGGCCGAGTGGCGCCGGTGGCACTGGGGGCCGGACTGGCACTGGGCAGGGGCGACACGGCCACCTCGGCCTCCTCCGGCTTTGGCCTCCTGGCGTTGGCTCTGGCATGGGAAGGGCTGGTGGATGGCACTGGTGGCCCCTTGGGCGTTGCGGGGCGGCCGGTGGGGACAGCCCCGGGCTCGGGGACGCGGGTGCTGGGGAGCTGCCCCCGGGGTGTGACCGTGAAGGAGTTGGAGCTGATCTTGTGGAGAAAGCAGTTGGCCTGAGGGGCCACAGCCTTGGGGGCAGCTGGGACCGCCTGGGGGGCTGCAGCCCGAGGGGGAGCCGGGGTGGGCTGCGGGGACACGGGCTGCGGGGTGACCACCCGGGGAGGTGGTGCGGGCTGGGGGGTGACAGCCCGCGGGGGTGCCGTGGGCTGGGGGGTGACAGCCCGAGGGGAAACTATGGGCGGGGGAGTGACAGCCCGTGGGGGAGCAGTGGGCGGAGGGGTGACAGCCCGGGGGGGAGCCGGCTGCGGGACCGTGGGCTGGGGGGCCACCGGCACCGCCGGGGGGGGTGGCAGCCCGGGGGGGAGCCGGGAGCG
Organism: Hirundo rustica; assembly: GCF_015227805.2. Taxonomy (NCBI): domain Eukaryota; kingdom Metazoa; phylum Chordata; class Aves; order Passeriformes; family Hirundinidae; genus Hirundo; species Hirundo rustica. The sequence goes on from NC_053469.1 coordinate 9,497,921, forward strand.
GCGGAGGGGTGGCCGGGAGCGCCGGCGGAGATGCCGGTCCCGCCTTTGGCGCCGGAGCCCGGGGAAAGCCGGGTCCCTTCTGGAGGGGCGCGGGGGCTCGGGGGGAGCCGGGCCCCGCGGGCGGAGCGGGCGGCGCGGCCCGGACAGCGCCCGGTCCCACCTGCGGCGGAGCCGCGGCCCCGCCGGTCCCGGTCAGCGCGTCCCCAACGCGGCGACGGCGGCCCCGCGGCCGCTGCCCGAACTTCTCCAGGAGGCGGCTGACGGTGCCCGGCTCGGCCGCCTCGGGCGGCTCCGGCGGCTCGGCCGTCTCGTAGATGACGACCTGGTCGGCGCGGATCTCGGCGAGCGCGGCGCCGCGCCGGGCCAGCAGCTCCCGCAGCGGGTCGGCGCCGGCCGAGTCCCGGCGGCGGGCGGGCGGCGCGTCCCCCGCGGCGAAGCAGGCGGCGGGGTCGGCGCGGGACTCGATGATGAGGATGTTGTCGGCGCGGATGGTGCGGATGCCGGGCACGGCGCTGTACAGCTCCAGCAGCTGCTGCAGCGGCCGCGCCGCGCCGCCGGGCCCGGGCCGCCCCTGCCGCAGCCGGCGCCGCTCGCTCTCCAGCCGCATGAAGGGGTTCTCGCGGAGCGGGCCCAGGCTCTCCGCCACCACCAGCCGCTCCCCGGCCGGGGGCTCGGGCTCGCCGCCCGCCCCGGCCAGCTTGGCCCGCTTGCGCTCCAGGATCTCCCGCTGCCAGGCGGGCGCTGCCCGCGGCCCGGCGCCGAGCGGCGGCTCCGCGCTGCTCATGGCGGCGGCGCTGGGGCTCTGCGGGCCGGGCCCCGCCGCACCGGGGCGGCCCCGCGGCACCGCCCCCGGGCCGGGCCGGGCAGGGCAGGGCCGTCCCCGCGGGGCCGGGGCGGGGCCGGGGTCAGCGCTCCGCCCCCGCTGCCCGGGGGAAGGGACGCGGGGCTGCCGGACAGCGGCCGGTCCGGGGTACGGTGATGTGGCCTGAGGTGCTGCCGCGTCCCCGGGCTGGGAACCGGCCGGGCCCCGCCGCCCGCATCGCCTTGCCCTCACACAGAGACCCCGGCCCGGGACACGAGCCGTGGTGACCGACACAGAATCCCAAAATACGCAAAACACTCATATTTTCCCGTTCCCCCATCCCGGACTGGTCCGTCTGGTGCCAGCCGAGGACAGGATCGAAAAACTCCTTTCGGGGTCACCCTTGGGAAGTGTGCGGCCGCGGCAGGCGGAGCAGGTGCCTGGGCAGGGGCAGGGAACCAGCCCCGCACTCTGGAGCAGTGTCTGTGGTACCTGGACCGTCAGAGGAGCGTTCTAGGGACAGCTCTGATGAACACAAGTGGAGTGGAGTTTTCCATGGCACATGGCAGCAGAACGGGAGAACATTTTTCCCATTTTGCTCTTCTTTGCTCCCCAGGGAGGTCGTGGAGTCTTCCCTCTCTGGGGACGTCCCAAACCCACCCGGACGCATCCATATGTCCCCTGTTCCGGGTGACCCTGTCTTGGCAGGGGGCTGGACTGGATGATCTCCAGAGGTCCTTTCCAACCCCAGCTATTCTGTGATTCAGTGATTCAGTGATTCATTGACACTTGTTGGACACAAAAGTGCCGCCGCGGCGTTATTTCCAGTCAGCGCCTGTTATCAGCCGCCCGCAGGTGTCTTTGGGAAGCGTGTGCGATCAGGAAACGATCGCTCGGCAGCGCAGCGCTTCCCACACCTCCCAAATCCTCGCCTGCGAGACTCGGGGGACACGGCACGCCGTGACATAAAATAGGCTTTGGGCAGGACTCGGGGAGGTGCCGGAGCCGCACCCGGCACTGGCGGCTGTCCCTGCTGCGTGCCGAAAGCGCAGGTGTGTTTACGGCCAGCAGCTCCGTATCCTGCTGATAAGGCTCCTACCGTTGCACTCCCGAGCCACAACAGAGAAATTGCACCGTCTTCAAATGAGACGTGGAAACTGTACCCTTGGAAATAGCTTTTATTGCCGAAGCCCTGTGCCCCGCGGAGGTGGGCTGCGGCAGAGGCAGCTCCGTGCCTTTCACCTTAAATAACTCCGGGGTGATGTGAGGCTCACGCATGACCTGCCGTACTCCCTCAAGCGCGGGTCCATCGCGCACCATCTGCCTCCAGCCCTCGCCGGGCCACAGCGGGTGCCCGGGCTGAGGATAAAGAGCGGGGCAAGCGGGTAGAGACAATCCCCGCCTCTGGTGACTCATGGCTCAGGCGCGTCCAGAGCCAACAATGTGCCTTTGTACTCGGAGATCTCAATGGATTTCTCTTTCGTGGTCTTGTCTGGTTGGCTTTTGAGCCCGTGTAAAGCCCGTAAATCCTGAAATAATGAAACCCGCACAGTTTTGCTGCACCTGGCGCAAAGAAAACGCCTCCCTTTGTGGGCATCGAACCTGACATCTGCTAGTTTCACTGCACGCCTGCCTGCCTTTAGAACAAAACGATAAATCCGGCCATTATTCATCCTCTCCCCTGTCAGTCAGGATTTGAGAGCCTTCTATCATTTCTGTCAACTGCTCCAAGCCTCGGCTGAGTCAGTGAAACAGTGTCAAGGGCTGGGCAGTGAGACTTGGCCGGCGAGCAGTGCCTGGAGCTAATCCCCTGCTCCGCTGTGTTTGTACCCACGGGAGCCCCGGCCCAGTGCCCGCTGCTGGTGCTAAGAGGCTCCCGGGAATCCCGCTCGTATTTTGGCACAAGGAGCAATGCTGGGTTACAAAACCCAGGTGCGATGGTGACAGGGGCTGTGATGGCGAAGTTCCACCGGGGCTTGGCTGATGTGGCTGCGGAGCTGCGAGAGGACGTGGCAGATACGGCACAACAGGGGCTGGATCTGAGGAGCAGCCAGGGGACGAGGGGACGGGGACAGAGCAGGGCCCAGCAGACTCTGTGTGATTTCACTTTAGACCATCTTTCTGGGCACCGAGCCCTCCAGGCACCAGCGGTGCCACAAGGCCGTGCAGTGGGTGGTAAGGGATAAATGTGATTTCTGTCCTGTCACACAGCTGAGGTGAACGTGGCACATCCCACCTCACTGTGGTGGTGGCACGTGGAGAATATCCCCAAATGGGAGGATGGAGAGATGGGGGCTGAGAGATCCCAGGGCTGAAGAAAGATGGCTCAAATGACAGAGCTGTCCAGCCTGTTTCTCTTTGTGCTGAGGGGCTGTAGTTATCGCATTTATCAGAAGATGAACATGCAGGTGACTGTCAGCACTGGAGATAAGGGGGAAATTGCAGCTGGGAGTTCAAGCCAGGGTTGCTCCCTTTGGCAATTCACTGCAACAGGCCCGGGGGAAGGAAAGTGTTTTATCAGAATTCATACATTGCCTTCTGCCCTCCTGGGGCCGTGCTGTGTTTTGGAGCGGTCTGTTTTCCCCAGGGGGATTACCATGCCTTTAACCTCCCTTGGATTTCTCCAGGGCTCTGTTTCAGTGTCTGGGAGGGTGCTCAGGGATTAGCCTTCCTCCCAGGAAGAGGCACAATCCCTAATGCGCTCTAAATTCCTTAGCACCCCATGCTCACTAAGCCGCAGATGCTGCTGGAACCTGAATCACTCTGAGCTATCCTTGCCCTATCCCCATGACTGGATTTGTGGCTCTCAGATGGTCCCTTGTTTAAATTATCAGGAATTTTTGCTTTCCTCCCCTTTTAGCTGAGTTTGGGCCTCTTGTCCCTCTGGAGCTCTGCTCCTGAGTGTTCAGCTGCTGCCACACAGAGGTACCCAGTGCCTGTAGATCCCTGACCTGCACCACAGATCCATCACACATCATTTCCCTCACACAGCATCTGCCAAGTGCCATTTCCCGAGCTTATAAACTCGGCCAGAGGATGACGAAAACAACAACAACAAAAAACCAAGAAAAAAGCAGCTTTCCCAGAAACGTCTCTTTTTATTAAATCATGTCTTTAGCCATAGAAACATTCGAGTACTTAAGGCCTGGTTATTCCACACAAAGCAGCAGAGCCCCAGAGGAACCCGAGGCAGCAGAGATGGCAGAGGGCTCCGGAGTCAGGCAGGGCTGGCCCCATGCCTGGACAGCAGCAGTAGCCAGAAACCACAGCAAGAATGCTGGGGTCACTGTAACCTCCTTCTGGCTTTTCCAAGGAGCCAACCTCCTGCTCCAGGGCCCACCGAGACCTCAGAGATCACAGCCTTTGCTTTCAAAACTCCCCATTATCCTCCAGACCATTTTGGCCCCAAACCAGCATGTCTCAGGCTGGGTTCTCCACCCCCAGGGGTGTCTTGGGCCCAGCATTTCCAGCTCCTTATGCCCCTGCTGTGCCCTCAGCTTCCTGCTGGGATGGGAGAGCGAGGAGGGCTCCGAGCGCTCGGACGTGCCGGGCAGGTCTGTGCAGACCCAGCACGGATGGCTGCAGCCACACTGCCCGGCACTCAAGCTGCATTTGGGAAAGGAGCAGGACGCTGTCAGCTCCCTCTGAACTCCACAGAGAGCAGAGGCAGAATCGGCACAGTGGTTTATCTTCACGAGGTTTTTCAGCTGATCAATTCCGCTGAAGTGGTCTGGGGCTCCCCACGTTATTTTGATAATGTTGCTGCTTTTTCTCATTTGGGTGAAAGAAACTTGCTCAACCATCTCAGAGTTTAGGGGCATTACAGGACACAGCCTATCCTTCTCCACATTTACCAGACCCATTGTCGCTGTTTCCTTTTCTCCTTGCTACGCAGGCACCGAGTTTTATTTTCAGAAAGCTGCTGACGTCCCCTCACTCTGCAGAAGCAAAGGGAGCTGGAAATGAAAACTGGCGCCTGAACTCCGAGGGGAAAAAGATCCCAAAAGGGCGCTGGCTCCCAGCCCTTGAGAGCTCAGGTTGTGTTGTTACTTGGTATCACAATTGAAATCACCCCAGTTCCAGGAATAGTGTTATTAAAGAACAACAGGAAATACACGGTAGAAACACTACAGCCCATCCAGCACATTTGGGTACGACTCCAGCCTGGTTCCCTGGCATGGGGAACACCAAACCTGCTCGGTTCCTTCAGCCACCCCCACTTGAACCCCAGCACAGTCAGGTCTGAGCACAGGGGCACAGCAGGAAGCAGGATCCCCTGCTCAGGGGCCTCGCTTGGCTGTGTTTATCTCTGAGGTCTTTAGGGCATTCCAAAGGTAAGGGCAAAGATCCCTGTCCTTGAATTCCCAGCTCTGCACCAGCTCCACCTTTACAGCACCTTGTAGGTGGGTCTCTATTACTAGGAAGGAGAACTAGCACTAAAAATACAAATTAGAAACCAATTATCTCATAACCCCCCACTTGTCACTGAAGCTTTTTGAACCCACCCAATGTGCATCTGAGCTGGTCCTGAGCCAGAGACCAGAGGAGGGTGGCAGTGACCAGCCCCAGGTGCAGTGAGCAGTCCTCAGCCTCAGCAGCAGCTCAGTCACCCAGGTGAGAAACATTCCCCAGGTACAACCCAACAATCCCCACAGACCCTGGGAGCAGAGTGAGGAGCAGGGCAGGGCTGTGCCCCAGGGTGTGGCTGTAGGAAAAAGCACGGCAGGGGCCACCCCAGGACCTGGGACAGTACCTGGGGACACGGGACCAGCACATGGCTCCACTGGGTGTTTGGGGGTCTCTCAGCTCAGCAGTGCAGGTGGAGAGGCTCCTCCTGCTAAGGGTTTATAGAGCACTCTGCTGTGATTATCACCAGGCCACGGGGATGCTGAGATAAGACTGGAATGCCCAATGAACTGAGTAATTATCCCCATTCTCAGAATATAGGGCAACAACCTGTGATGGGTCTTATCTGTTCTTACCTACGTCATTTTTATGGATACTCTAAAAGCAATACAATACTGTGAAAAATTATTAGGTTGCATTAGTCCTTTAATATTTACTAAACATTTATGGGAAAAAAGCGATGTAGTTTCTCTTCAGACAGATTCTTTACATTTAATGTCCACAATGTTTATTCCTTTCAGACTTTACATTTCTCACGCTGGCAGTAAATTGGGTTGAAGTTACTTCTGAACCAAAGCTGCTGCTGGTTCCTGGTGCTCTTTGATAGATCATGCACAGCCCCAGCAAGAGGCTGTCTTACCTTTAAGGTGCCATGACACAGCAGGATCACCTGGGAATAACAATGATCCCAATCAGGGTCACGGCCATCAAACCACCCATTTACTCCCTCGCTCCCACAGAGGAGATCATTAACAGGCTGACTTGCCAGTAACAGTTTCCAGTTGACTTTGGCTTGTGTTTCCAGAATGAGAAGTAAAAAACACTTCCACAGAAGATGCAGAAAGCCGGGGATAGGCTGTGGTCAGTGGGACAAAATACAGGATCACATAGTCTTTACAGATGACGTGGAAAATGATATATCACCACTCAATAGCCCTTGGGAGGACACGGGGATCCTTGGGAAGGGCTGTCCCTAACTCCAGGGATTGGCACAGCAAAACCCAGAGCAACTCAGCTTGACCTGAGCTGAGCTTTACCTGAGCCCACCTGGCAGCAGGGCCCGGATCCCGAGAAGGACACGGCCCAGCACATCCCTGGTGGAGGGTTCTGAGAGCAGGTGCCAACTGGGAGGGCCCTGGAAGGATTTTCTCACTCATACAGTAACACATCTTATCCTGGACTAAGACATTAATAATATCCAAGAGTGACTCAAACCAGCTTGTGAGGGGCTGAATGTTTACACTCAGACCAAGGGAGCAGAGCGAGCCTGGCATTCCACCTCCAGTGGGATTAAGAACGGGGCCAGGATTAAGGACACGCTCCCGTTCCTAGATCCTGCCAGGCTGGCTGTTTATAACCAGCATTTTCCATTCTTTCAGCCAACCTCACTTGTGCTGCTGAAGGTGCCGAGCAGCCCTGCCAGCAGAGCCTGGGAACAGGAACTGCCAGGCACAGGTCAGCCAGGCAGGAGCAGCAGGAGCTGTTTGTGGGGTGGATCTGTGCCAGGATCCCGAGCAGTGCTCACGCAGCTGGACACCACAGCCCAGCCTCACGCTTCCCTGCACACGGAGCATCCCCCAGAGGCTGGAGGTGAGGACACGGGAGCACATGGAACACCACTGGAAACAGGAACCCTGTGCTGAGCTCCAGGCAGCAAGTCCAGGCTGAGGAATGAAGAATAAATTCCCTCCTGGAGTTTCCTGCACAGAGGCTGAGCCCCTCCACTGGCTCTGGTGGCTCCAGCGGTGGGAGCGGGTGGGATCCCACAGCAGAGTCCTCACACGGGCAGGATCAGCTGGCTGGGTACCTTTTGCAGTCAGATGTTTTGCTGGAGCTGCAAGGATTTTTCTGCTCTTGCTTTTTTAACACAGGGAATTTGCTTTTTTAACACATGATCTGGGAATTTGTGTTTCCCACCCCAGGCCTGGAGGTCAGCTGCAAAGGGAAGCTGGTGGCTGCAGCATAAGCAGAGGTGCAAAAAGCTTTATCTGTTTCTACCTATTTCTACATCCCATGGGTAACTTGAATTTTCTTCTTCCCTTTCCTTCCCAGCCAAACAAGAGGAAAAGAGAAAAGCCTCTCAGAAAGTGTCACACATACAAAGCCTGTGATCCCCCAGGCCTCTCCAGCTGAGTGAACATTCCCTGCAAGCACCAGAGAACATCCTTGGGGCCACTCCCAGCACGTGAGCCAGGCTGAGGAGCAGGGCTGGGACAGCCGAGGCCCTTCCTGCCACCCTCCTCTCCTGGAGGTGATGCTGCCAGCCCGGGCCATAACACATTTATCACATTTAACAGGTGTGGTAACATTTACCCAGACAAGGCTGGGGGGTCACATCCAGCACTGCCTCCAGTAAGGGCAGCACAAACCCCCACCCGTGGCTGGTGAACTGCCAGGGCTGGCACCCAATTCAGCCAGCTGGGTTTAATCTGCTTCTCTTCAAGTGAACCGGGTGTCCCCACTCTCCTGCCCCTCTTGGAGGCAATCCCAGAGCAGCAGCAGCAGTTCCCTGGTGGGACAGGGCAGTGGGGATGGAGCTGCTCGTTGCTCACCCCTCACCCAGCCCAGGCACACGGAACTGCCGGCGGCACAGGACAGAACTGGTTTCAGACACGCCCCGAGAGCAGGTGGTGAGAGCTGAAGGAACAGGTAGGAGTAGAAAGACAGATTGTCCTGTGTGCCCAGCAGCCACAGCTGCCCCAGGCAGGGACTGCAGGGAACCCAGAACCTCTGGGAGCTGCTGCAGGGGCACAGGGAGCTGAGCCCGTGAGCGCTGCCCTGGCATTCCCAGGAGATGCTGCAGGAGCACAGGGGGTGAGGAACACACGGGGCCTTGGAGCTGTCCTGGCTGGGACCATGCTGGGCTCATCCTTTACAGGCTGCTCTGACTGAGGAAGTTCCAAGCTCTATTTTTACTTCTAAAGTTTAAATAATTGCAATTTTTATTTGCCTCTGCTGACTGACCCCTTCCTTTCCCAGCAGCCAACTGAAAAACTCCACCAGTGAAAAGGGGGAAGAAAAGTGTTTTCCTCTGTTACCAGTGGTTAATTCCAAGGACGCTGCCACACACAGGACATCAAACATCACAACTCTATTCCAGTCACAGCTCTGAGAGAATTTCGTCTCTATAGGCAAATGAATGCTACAAAGGAAAAAATATGTTCATGTCATAAACATCACAAGCTATGAGGAATATAGATCTTTGGAGGGAAATGCATTCATCAGTTGTCATATCCCAAAAACTGCACCAGGAGAACAGTCCATAGTGTCCACTCCAACACAGAAATTACTGTACAATCTACCTTCTACTTTGCACCCCAAGTACTACAAGTGGTTAGTGAAGATATACAATAGTTCTACAGAGAAATCACTCAAGTGGATACATAAATGGGCCCTTTGGGGGTTAAATAAGATTTTCAATAGTTCCACAATGCTACATTCATGCTACCAAGTTCACTGAATTGGGATTTGAGAAACAAAGAACAGTTTGCCTGTCTCCAGTTAGGAGGTGAAAGGGTCAGAAAGGGAGAGAGTTTTGTGTCAGCATTTTAATCCTCCCACAACCATTTCCTTCTCCAGATAATGTGACTTTGTACTTTCACTGCACCTCTGGCTCCCACCTCTCACCGCAGAGCTGGTGGAAGCTCCAATGTTAAACAGTAATCGATATAAATTTGGGCTTCATTTTCTTTTCTATCTGGCATCTTCTTCCAAAAGCTACAGACTGGTGCCTGTTCTCCCCTTCACTGTAAGTCTGGCAAACCTGACTGAGTCCAGGGATGAGACATGGCCACCAAAGCCCCCAGCCTGGGGGAGGCAACAGCCCACACCTGTCTGTGTGGCCTTCAGTGACTTTAAACTTTATCTCTCCACCTATTCCTCTCCTTACTGTATGTACATCATTCCTTCATAAGTTTTGCTATAAAACTGCTCTAAATGTAAAGGGTTCAGCAGTTCTAGCCAGAGGCCTGCTCCCCACAATCACAACCACAGGTACGGCACAGGGGAAGGAGGACTCTACAGATCAGAACACCAAGTTCTCTTTGGAAGTAGTGAAAAGAAGATTTGTACATGTATTTTCCTTCACAATCAACAAATTCAAGATACCAGGAAATCAGGAAAGTAAGGTAATCCTTCCCTGTTACTTCCTATGCTTGTAAAAGAAATAACTTGTGTCACCTCCCAGAATTGCCAGTGACCTACACAGACCTAAGTACTATTTGTCCTCTGAAAGGACAGCAGAATGTGAAAAAGCCCCATTCCCAAAACCGAAAAAGCACCCCCTTACCTAACCAAACAAAAATAAATAGATTCCAAAAGCCACCATCAAATATCAAGTACAGACCTGGGCTCCCAGGCTGCTCTGACAGAGCTCAGGGTCTTCTCTGTCCTACACAGGAAGGGGCTGAGCAGCTCAGACCAAGAAACAGGTCAGGGGAGAAGGGGTGGGTTGTGCACAAACAACTGGCAATCAAGTGAACAGAGAAGAGTCTAACTCATGCTCCAAGGCCGTGCTGTGTCCCTCCAGAAGCATTTCTCCCAAATGCCTCAGTGCTCAGCCCCCTCAGAGGGGTCTCCACACAGGAAGAGAGCTCCTCTCCCAACACACAGCAAAACACCGGCATGAACAATTAATTACCATGGCTATTAATTTCTAATTCATTTCTATACCAAAGCGAGCCTGACGGAGGCTTCCCAGCCAGGTCCCGTGTTTCTAACCTAAAGTATTTCAGCAAAACTAAAGTTCCATAGTTTTGCAAGCAGCAAAATAGAAAGTAATGAAGTTGTGGCTAACTGGAGGAGAACTATACAGTCGTGACAGCACGTACAGGTAGTGCAGCACAGCTACTCTGAAAGGAACCAAACCAACGCAGCAGACATGCAGGGTCTGCTAACTTATGTTAAAACCATGTTTGCTGGTGATTAAATATGTCTACAGAAGATATATTACCATTCTGAATATATTTTCAAGCAGACCAAAAATACCTCATCTATTGGTTATGGTGTGTTATTTTTAACTAATTAAATATCGGGAGGGATTTCACCCCCTCCCTTGCTATAAAAATTGCACTTATTTTCTATTAAACAAAACAAACGAACAAAAAAGAAGATTTCAATTCTATATCCCAGTATATATTCACATGGAAACGGGATCATCTTGCTCTAAGCTTGCAGGAGTAGGTGTAGCAGTCCTTGCTCTCCAGGACTCCCAGCACAGAAAGTCCCACCAGGACAACCCCCTGCTCCCTCTGTGCTCTGGTGACTTCTTCACTGTAGTGCATGGGTTAATTGGGTTTGTGGGGGGTTTTTTTTTGTAAGAAAACCTGAGCTTCAAAAGTCTTTAAAAGGACCTGGAATCAAATCTGGCCCATTCTGACCCAAAACAGCTCAGTTCTGCCAGGAACTCCATCCTGTCCTCGTTTCACACAGCTCCTCCTGAGGCCCCACGGCTCGGACTGAGGCCAGCGAGGTGTCACTGTCACCCCCTTCCCTCCAGTCTCTCTTGGCCCAGGAGACTTTTCCTCCCGACACTTCCGAGGGCTCCTCCTTCCCTCCCTTTAGCACTGCTGCCTCCCGTAGGGCTGTGAAGGGCTCCCTGTGCCAATAAAAAAGTCTCTCTGCAATAAAGCATGACTTCTTGGACACTGGTGATGAGCTTCCTCTTGCAAAGTCTTCTACAGCTCATAAAATGTCATCGTAATCCAACAGTTTGGAGTGCTGGCGGGTCTTCCAGAGGCGGTAAAGGCGGAAGTCAAAGTAAGTCTCAATCATTTGCTTACCTAGAAGTGAAAGGAGGCAGAGGGGTCACACCCTGAAAGGGGCACGAGGGAGAGGGGACAGAACACAGCAGCACAAAGCCGTGGGCAGGGCACAGGGACCCATCCATGGCAAACACCGACAGCGGGCACGTGGAGGGGCCCGTGAGAACCAAACATCTTTTTAGATCTCCTCAACCACGAACAGCTCCCTGTAATCCCTTGGCAGGGTTTGTCCCCGGGGACAGGAACTGAGCACAAAGTCTGTCTCCAGACTTTGACCTCTCTGCTCGGAGTGCTGAGGGGAGCTGGGGGCTGGAGAGGATCAGCCACAGCCTGCAGGAGGCACAGGGACTTCAGAGTAAACCAAGAGTTAACTCCTTGCAAAGAAACACTAAAAATAATTAATGCTGGAAATTCAAATTTAAAAATACGTATTTTTTTAAATGACCAGGCCATCCCTGTCCTGCTCCCGTCTGTGCTGCCAGCAGTGAGCTCACAGCACACTGCAGTGCCAGCGGTGCCCCCCAGCCCCTCTGACTGAAGGGGGGCTCACAGGCAGCCAGGAGGTGCATTTGAAAACACAAGGGCAAACAACCCTGCACTCAGACAGGGCTCAAGGAGGGGATTTTCACTTGTGAGGCCTGATTAAGATTAGTTTTAGATGACTTTGCAAAGGATTACGAGGGTACACTCTTAGCACGTCCCAGACTGATCAAGGGGATAAATGCAAACGTATTCTTCAGCCCAGCCTCCTGAAAGCTCAGCTGCTTTAATGCCTGCACACAGAACCCACTGCCTGGCCTGCTGAGCTGCCCACAAACCTGGGCATTTCCCTGCAAGCTGCTCCTGGACACGTCTGAGCATGTTTGCCCTGGGAGCTGTGCAGGCACCGTGTGCAGCTGAACTCATCATGCACAGAGAACTGAACAGCCTGGCCTAGAGGGAGGTGTCCCTGCCCATGGAGGGGTTGGAACTGGGTGATCCTCAAGGTTCTTTCCGACCCAAACCAGTCTGTAACACTGTGAACTCTGTGAACTCTGTGATTCCATGAACTCTGCACAGCTGAGCACCAACGTGTTCAACTCCTGCACATTCCTGAGGGTGAAGGGAGGCAAGAAAAACTCAGCTGTGCTGAGACCAGAGCTGTGGGCAGCAGAGAAGTGCCTACAGCTGAATCCTGCATGGTTTCATCTGCCAAGAACTACAGCAAAGATAAAAGAACACGGACAAATTCAGAATCTGTCACGTGTGAAACTGCACTGTCAATTACTGACATGGACAAGCAAACAGGAAAAACCCTGTAGCTTCAGGGGAAAAAAAATGGAAAAGGGCCAGCAGACTGAGGTGTGTAGAATGGCTCTGATGGGCCACATCCCAGTTGCTTATTGACACAATTCACTTGGTGCCAGTGGTTTGAGCTCTGGAGAAGAGACCCCAGCACACCTGGCTACGGAAAAGGTTCTGCTCCATGTGCATTGCCCCCCCAGATTCCTCACGCCCTAATAATGATGGATTTTCCTACACTCAGCCTGGAAAGCCGTCTCCTTTGCATTGCCAGGATCCTGGGAGAGGCCTCTGCAGCCCCAGGCACAACCAAGAGGGCATTTGAAATGTGAACATATGCAGGAACCGCAAGGGGAAAGCCAGGGGCAGCAGCTGAGCTACACAAGGTCCTTAAAGCAAAACAAAGACCATGGTGGGACTTAAGGGAGTCAAAACTGCTTTTTCATGAAGGTGCCCCCCGAAGGAGGCAGACCGGTCAGCAAGGGGGGGGTGTGTGTCTTTGTACAGGAAATAAATTACCTTGAGCTGATAGTTCAAGTGGAGACTCAAAGGCAACCCTATAAGGATTCATTAAGTTTTTCAGATTCTGAAATAGCTGAAAGGAAAACACATCAGAGTTGACAGCTGAAAACAATGATGACTCCTGAGCACTCAGAATCGCCCATCTTTGTTCCGGAAACCCGTCTACCCATGTCCTTTAAAACATCTATCTCACCAGTAAATAAATAAACCAAGTGCTTCCAACAGCTCCTCTCTTCAAAGGTTTCAGTTATTTGTCCTGCACATCACTAATCCTTCCTCCCCTGCCCCACAATCCAGAGGGTCGTTCTCCCACTCTCAGCTCCCAGGGACAGGACAGCAGCAGCTCCCACCCAGCAGAAGAGGCAGGTTTAGAGCTCCCAGTGTGACTCTGGCCTCCCTGGGCACAGCAGACACTCCAGGGGTGACCCACAAGCTCCTACCTTCTCCCCATTGGGGTTTCCAAGAACATAGCAGCCCATGATGTGGATGATATTTGGTTCAGGATTGACTTTACTCATCAGCCGGCTCAACCTCTTCCAGAAGCTGGAAAAAACAGAACACGTCATTAAAAAAAAAAAAATAATCCCTCCTAATAGGCACAGTTAATGCCAGGGAGGTGTGCACACAGCACTCAGACAGGGCCTAAGGTTCCTGGGCAGGAAACTGCTCAGGAAGAGCCACTGGATCTCAGACAAGGAAGAACAGGGGCAGAGCCAGGGCCTGAGGAGCAGTTCCAAGTCATGTGGCAGAGAAGCAGGAGCAGCCCATCGAGCCAAGGGAGCTGCAAGGTGAGGAGAAGGGAGCAAAGTCCCCCAGGAGTGCTTCTGGAGTGACAGTTTTACCAAGCATTCCCTCCAGCTTCCTCTCTCCCATTTCTATCAACAACTGCCCTTTCTGAACACGAGGGTTATCAGTGCACTGGTTCATTTCCAGGACATGAAATCAGCAGGGAACAGCTGGAGAGATTGTTCTGAGTGAGACAACACGGCCCAGACAGCTCCATGTCAGCCCGTGCTTGGTGCTGCCCACAGTCACCCCCACTTGATGTGTAGTGACTGTGACCAGCACTCGGTGCCTGAGGGATGTGAAACGCGACCCCCTCCCCTGGGCAGAGGGTTGGAGCAGACTTTTTGGGGGACTCTAAGCCCAGAAGCCCCTCCAGGGGTGTTCCAAGCAGACAGCAGCCTCACTTTCCTCAGCACTGCCTCCCAGGAACACACAAGCTGGATGGAGACTTTCACTCCCAAGCTCCCAAACTGTCAGCTGTGTGTTGGCAGCTTTCTGCAGATCCCTGATTTATCAGCTGGGGAGCAGCTATGCCCAGGATGCGCTCAGAATCGTGGATGTGCACACGTGCTCGAGAATTCCACAGCCAGTGTTTGTGCCAGGGCATGAGATTGCTGAGCAGATGTTGATTTTAATACTCAGTTCTCTTGCCAACAAGAAGTTGTGTAGGAACAGGTTGGTGTACATCCTCTCCTCCACAGCCAGGCAATGTTAGCCAGGCAAGTTTGAGCCAGCACGAGCGAGTAGGCAGCAAAACAGGCAAAGCTTTACTCTCTGCAAGGAGCAGCAAAGTTGCTCAGCACTCCCAGCTGAAGGCTGGCATGTTAGTGAAAAGGCTCCTCAGTAACAGGCTGGACTTTGAGCAGGCTTTGCAGAGACAAATTCCATTTCCCCCCGGCCAGAGTCAGCTGTGGGGGAACACTCTGGATTTCTGCCATAGTCACCAGCTTAGCAATGGTTATCACAGCACCAGAGGCTCGAGATGCATATTCTCATTTCTGGTCAGCAAAGCTGTTTTTAGTAGAAGAAATATCTTTTTCTTTCCCTTCTCTTTTGACAGTCTCTATCCACAGAGATTCTAAACAGAGAGAAGTATAAATCTCCTGGTGACGGGGCTGCAGCACTCCAGGGATGAGCTCAGCTCTGCCACCTTTGCTGTCACCCCTGAATGAGCTGTGAGCACTATTCAGTGTCTTCTCAGCCTCCTCATCCCCTGAGCAAACCACCCCAGCTCCCTTCACTTCTCCTGCTCCACCACGTGCTGCAAACATTGAGCAAACCCAGCAGAAAGACGCCATGCAAGCCCAGACCACGACACAGCCACTCACAGGATCAGATCTTCCTCCTTCTCCACTTTGGCGAAAGTGGCGACTTTGTTCTTTAACAAGTACAAGTGCCCGGGGCCTCCCTGCAAGAGACAGACAGACAGATGGAAACCCCTTTGCACAGACCCCGAGGAAACAAACCCTGGATGTGTTTCCATCCATTTCCAAAGCCCAGCCATTCCCACAAGTGCCACAAGGGAGCAGGGCAGCCCTGCGCTGCGGGCACTCAGGGAACATCCACACCCGGGCAGCGTGCTGGGGGTTGGATTCTCTGGTTCTCTGTTCTGTGCCCACATCACTCCAGAAAGGCACAATAATAGATTAAAAACGTCATTGTGGGTGATGGAGACTAATAGGGAAGACAAGAAAGTCCCTGTCAGCTGGGGATGCTGGGGGTGGGCAGAGGAGAAGCTGAGCACAGCAGGGACAGCAGGTGAGGGCTGGCACTGCAGAGGAAAAGTGCTTGGGCAGCAGGAGGCATGAGCAGATTGACACAACACCAGGAACATGAGAAGTCACAATCTCCAGGTCACTGTGCAGCAAAGCTGCTCCTCTGCAGCACTGGGCACATGGAGGGAGTGAAGTCAGGTCACCTCCCTCACTTCTCAAGGCACAGCTGCCAGGGAAGTCCACAGCTGACCACCATGAGGAACAGCAAACTTGGCAAGGAAATCCCCAGCAAGCCCCAAATCCAGCAGGCCCTGGACTGTCCCAGCCACAGCTCCAGCCTGACCCTTCTCCTGTGTCCTCTGGCTTCCAGCTCGCAGCTCAGCCAGTCTGGGCCACAGCACACACCCCTGTCACTGTCACACTGAAGCTGGATGGAAACCATGACTATGACACTGCAAGTGCTTGTTCCTGTCTCTGGAATCCTTTCTAGGCCAGTGCTGACGCTGGTTTGTCTGGGGCTCCTTGAGAGAATCAGCCCAGCTCTTGACTTGGCCTCACTAAATCAGCTTTGATTTCCTGCTGTCACAGCAACTTGAGACTGCTCCATGTCTGGGAAATGGGAAGTGAAAGCCTTGGCAGCGACTTTAATGGAAGCTGACTTTGGAATATTGGTTCCTCTGTGTCACTTTCCCCATAGAAAAAGACAATTTTGTAGCAATTCACCCAAGTGTTTAACAACTTTCATGTACCTGGCAAAATATCAGCATCTTCCAGATTTTGCAGCCTTTCCGATAAATGTTAAGTTTCTTCTCTATTTCCTCTAAAAAGAAAAAACAAAATAACCAAAATATGTTGAAAAAGATGAACCACGGACAAAGCTCAAAATTAATCTTATTTCTTTACACTTAGTCCTGAGGGCAGGAAGCTGAGCTGAGCTGCTCAGTCCACGCCAAGGATGCTGTGGGGAGCAGGAAATGTCAGCAATGTGACAGGGCAGAGAGGGGACGGAACAGCACCAGACACTGCTCTGTAGTGACCACAGCTCTGGAGCAGCCCCAGCCCTCCTGGCCCTCTGTCACTGCTCCCACTCCCCAGCACAGAACAATGAACCTGCTGCCCCGTGCCTCAGTTCCCCTGCCACAAACCATGAGTTTAGCCCAGAAAACAGGCCACAGAATTGAATGCTTATTACAGCAGCACATCCAAGAGCAGCTGAGTGACTGTCAGGGGTCACCGGGGTGACAAAAACACCTCTGTGAGTGGCAGCTGAAGCACAGGGCAGCTGAGTGACTTAAATATTGATGGTTACGTTTGTAATGGGCAGGAGACAGGAAAAGGAGGTAACACTCACGTACCCAGGATGTCATCAAAGGTGGCGTGTTCATGGTCCTGGAAAGCAAGACAGAAGATAAATAAAGGTTCACTGTCACTCCACCAGCTCCCTAATAATCACACAATCCCATAAAGGTTGCTTTAAGAGCACAATTACACCAACTGATGGCTGCTGGTCACAGCAGCAGTAACCCTCACCCTAAATCACGCTGCAGCAGAGAAGCTGAAGACTGAACAGTCCATGAAGATCAATTCCACCCCAAGGCTTGAAGCTGAAGCCTGCAGACATGTCCAAAGCACAGACCGTCCCTCAGATGCTGTCAACATCAGCAATGTCTATTTGGCCCGTGTCCTGCAGCCGCTCTCTGGCTTTACCCCTGTCCGAGCTGGCTGACAAACAGCTGCACTCCTCAAACAGCTGCCTCTGCCACAGCAGGGGCAACTAACAACCCTCCAAGGAGGAGGGGCAAGAGCAGCAGGGCTAAGGCCCAGCAGCACTGCCTGCTGCACACTGACACTGCCCTTGCTGGGCTCTCAGTCCCACCTTCCCTCACAAATTTAGTGGTTAGGAAAAAGAAACCCATGACTCCTCAGTGCTGTTTCAGACACCTGCTCCAGCCAGACTCCCAGTGGAAAGTCAGAGTTAAATTCATGACTGACAGGGATGCCCCACTGCGCCTGGGGTGATGGGGTTGGTGGTTCACTGCTGAGCTGCTTATGCCAAGGCCGAGCAAAAGGAGGAGCCCTAAGCCTGGCAATGCCTGCCCTGCCTTCCCTTGATAATCCTCCCAGGCAGCTCGGCTGGGCCTGCAGAGCCCAGAGCCCACCTGTGCCCTTTCCACCCCACCTGAGTGTTCCATCTAGACCTGAGCCCCCACAAAGCTACCCCAGACCCCAAAGCTGGGTTCAACACACCCCCAGCCCCTTCCTGACAGCTTTGCCAAATCACATCAGCATTTTGTCACCCTAACAGGAACCAGGGAAATGAAAATTCTCTGTATGACTCCTGTTCCCATCCACAGCAGAACTGATTTACTTACATAGAGGATGGGGATGATGGAGGGGTCGTCCCTGCGGATAATTGTTGGGACATACTCTGCTTTGGGCACCTTGGAAGAAATGAGCTGCAAAGGCAAAAAAAGGTGCAACAGCATGAGAAGAAGGCAGTAGAGTCTGGACAGAAGCACAAAGGCCACAAAACAGTGCCCTGTCCAGCTGTTCGCAGGTGTTATTTGAGGCAGCAGCTAACCCAGCCTATCCACATCCCAATGGAAGGTTTCCAGCCCAGAGCACCCCCAGGCCCGCCAAGCGCCCCTGAGTGTCACCATCCTTGACCCTCAACACATGAGCACACAGCTCTGCCCTCAGGCTGCACTGGGCCCACAACAGTCTGCAAAGGGGAGACTGGGGTGCACAGAGGATGCACCACCATGGACGGCTGTATCCCAGCGAGGACCACTCCTGCAAAACCTCCTTTTGGCTGCAGGGAGTGTTCAGTGTCCAGTGGGACCTGCATAGGCTCCAGACAAGGGCTGGCACTGCCCCAGCACAGCAGGCACAGGGCTGCAGGTGTCAGACAGTGCCCGACAACTCTGGCTGAAGCCTCAGCTGGCTCCAGCAGCACCAGAACCTGAACTCTGTTGTGATTCCAGGCCCCTCAGTTCCTCACTGTGGGAACAGAGCTGGCAGTGCAGCAGCACCAGAACCCGAACTCTGTTGTGATTCCAGGCCCCTCAGTTCCTCACTGTGGGAACAGAGCTGGCAGTGCAGCAGCACCAGAACCCGAACTCTGTTGTGATTCCAGGCCCCTCAGTTCCTCACTGTGGGAACAGAGCTGGCAGTGGTGCTCAGGTCTCTATTTTCAGGGTTAACAAGCCTTAGGCTGACTTGGTTGTGTGTTGGTGTCAGTCCTGCTCTGATTTGGACTACAGAACCCTCCTTCTAGTTTTCTTTCAGTGCCTTACCCCCAGCAAAAAGAGATCTGACCCCATGTCATGCCTTGGTTCATCTCTGAGTGACCCTCACAGACACCCGAGGCAGTGCCTATACAACAGACTTCCCATGAACATCCTGAACTTAGCAGCACTGAAAGGACAGGCAGAGCACGAGCTGGAAACTCTCACCATTATTTTTGGTGGAATAAAGTCTTCTCCGTCACATGCCATGGCTTCAAGTTCCTTTTCTGCTTCCCAGTTCAAGTCAAAGTCACCATCCAGAGTCCCGCAGGAATCCTGAAGGTCATGGCCTGCCAGAACACAGGGAGCATTACGAGGGCAGAACAGCCTTCCCCACTCCATCCTGCCTTGGCAGCCTCCTCACAAGAGGTGCCACGACACTCGTGACCTCTTGTCACCCGCAGAGCGACTGACACCACTCTGGGGCTGGTGTCTCAGACAAACATGTAACAAATGAAGAGTGCACAGAGAGCTCACACCACGTGTCACAGAACTTCATCACTCTTGCAGTCACCAAGCTTGGTTTCCAAATGCTAAGTCACAACAGTCGCCCTGTCACTCCAGAAATGGTGAAGGAGACAGAACGCAGACAGACTCTCTACACTTCAGCGCTGCCAGGCTGGTAAGCAAAAGTCCAAAGACTTCAAAGCTGGTCTCCTTGTAGTAATTACAGCTCCAACTACATCTTTTAAGGAATTATAAAGAAAATCTGCCTTGTTGGTCAGACTGATCCTGGCAGAGAAGTCTTAGAGCGTGCGTGAGGACAGCTGCAACAAACACAGTCATATTGCCACAGTAGACTTGAACTTGCTCTCCAAATCGACCTTACCTGTTGGCCTTCAACGCCTCCTGGGGAAAAAAACATCTGGAAGGAATATAATTGACCATTAAAGGTTAAAAACAGAGATGGTTGCTGGACTGAGGAAAGAGAACCGAGGTGCCACTGTTTGAGCCTTTGGGGATGTCCGAGTGTCGCTGGGCAGTGCCTGGAGCCTGTGAGAACCACGGCTTTTCCATGGCTTTCCATGGCTTTTCCATGGCTTTTCCATCCGCTTCCAGGCAGCTGAGGGAGCAGGGAGGAATCAGACTGCCAAACAACAGGGTCATGTTTTGAACCTGGCCTTTCATACACCTCCCCCTGCAGCCTGGGTCTTCTACACCTAGCAGGGCCAGATCTCATGCTTACCTGGAAGAACAGGTCATTTCATTAGTGAAATTCCCTTCAACACGGGCAAACTCATATCCACCAAGCTCCTGCCTACAGGCCTGCAATAATATCTGAGTAAAACAGCCATTCCCTTTTAAGAGTACAGTGGGAAGATGCTGGCATTCCTTCCTGTAAACGAACACAACAGCATCTCAGTCCCCTCAAGCAGAACACGGCAGCATTACTGGGGATTCCCAGAGGGATTCCTGGCAGCCCAAATGAAGATCAGATTGCCCCAAGCTATCACCTGTGCAGAAAATCAAAGCTCCATCTCATCAGCTGTGTTCATGAGCTATTCCACACTAGAACAGAGCTCAGAAGGAGCTCCTGCATGGGGAAGCCATGTTACCCCACTATGGTGAAGGCAGCCTTGGACTGGTGAGCTTCCAGAGAGGTTGTTTTGGTGCCAAGAGGATACGGGATGATGGGAACAGAGGGCTGTAAGAGAGCTGTACCACTGGGTACCCTTTGGCAACTGCTCAGTAATCTGAGGTTGGATGAGTGGTGCTCTACAAATAAATACAGGTACACACAGATGAACAGGTACATACACCTGGAGCGTTACCTGCTCCGATCTCAGGAAACTAAAAAAGGAGCACAGACAGGACAGAAGAGCACAGAGGAGTTACTCCAGTGGGACTCCAGTCAACAACTGCTGGAGGGTTTGCCCACAGGAGGAAGCTCAAAGGACTCAGAACTCACTTTCTCGAGAGTCATGGAAGGAATCAGCTTTGATGGGAGTCGGGTCACTCCAGGACCTGCTGAAGCTCCTCTCACGCCGTTCGGCAAATGCTAAAGGATAAAACCAGAGCACGACATTAACAGATCCCAAAGCACCTCTGCTGCTGCCAGCAAACAAATCATCCAGCAGATTGCCACCAAAGCCACACATCACAGACTCCCCTGGGCTGGTCCTTCCACTTGCCAAACGTGAGTCCTTTCCACACAGCAGAGACAGAAGGCCCACTTGTGCACAGGACAGGACGTGGAACACAGAAAAAGGACAACACTTGATGGTCTCTCCTCAAATGCACACAGCTCAAACCTCAATTTAACCAGGGCCAGTCCAGTGTCCCCGTGTAAGTGCTCAGACTCCAAGGCCTCACAGAAACATGCACTGCACAGCTAACGACACCTACATGGCCAGAAGAAGGCTGCAGCTCTCCAGTCAGTTCTCCCTTCATGTCCTACTGGCATCCCAGTCAGAGTTGGGCCAAACAGCAGGGAGGGGATGTCTCTGGAAAGCTTATGCTTTCTACATTTTGTTGCCAAAGAGGAAATCCTTCAGCCTTTGCTTGCCTGCACTCTTGTGAGCACTGCTCATGGCTTTTTTTTTCCTCCCAAGGAGTGCTGTATGGTTTGCACTGGCATTTCCCAAGCACAATCCAGGGAGCTTGGCTCAGACTGCTG
Source organism: Hirundo rustica (assembly GCF_015227805.2). Taxonomy (NCBI): domain Eukaryota; kingdom Metazoa; phylum Chordata; class Aves; order Passeriformes; family Hirundinidae; genus Hirundo; species Hirundo rustica. The sequence goes on from NC_053469.1 coordinate 9,519,319, forward strand.
CACTGCACCGCAGGCAAATTCCTGGGAACTGGCAACCACCACTTTGACTTGGCAAGCCCATGTGAGAGCCATTATGCTGGGATTAACAGCCACTTATGGGCACTAATACCTATTTCTGGTGGCAGACAGAGTGTGCAGCAGGGAATTGAGTAACAGCAGCACAGGAATTCACTGCGCATCAGCATCACAAGAGCAGCCTGTGCCCTGCTGAAGCGTGGCCAGGGTGGGTGTCTGGGGAGACAAACCCCATCTTCAGTTCTTCAGGTGATCTCCATTCTCAGCTTTCAGTTAAACTCAGGCATTTAGCTACCGTGCACAGAAAGAAAGCTTTGAAAACATGACCCAAGAGTTCCCGAGGCAGAGGCATGCCTGAGTTTCCCAGAGGTGAGCCCTGTCCACGTCAGGCAGTGCCAACTCAGATGCCAATGAAGACTCTGGAAAGGGCAAAGCTCTTTGCCGATCACTTCCCATAGCATACGAGAAAGGAAAGAATGCAAATTGAACTCAGCAGTGCTTTGCTGTGGATACTCTGTACATGATGCCTGGCCAGGGGGTGGGAAGAACAAGATGCTTTCTCTTCTGGAGCAATCCTCAGCTCCCAGGAGCAGGTTGCACCACTTTCACAGCACTAAGGGAGTTGCCCAATCAAGTTTTGGAGGATTACTGCCTTCCCCAGGGAAAGGGAACTGCCATTTTGCAGGCCTAAGAGGTTTTTCTTCCCCACTGAGGCATAACACTCCCCGATTTGCCCCTTGCTCCAATCTCTTCTCTGATTCTCTTCTTTCTTCCTTCCACCATCATCTCAGTTCCCACAGGCAACTCTCCCCCACGTCCAGCCTGGAGATGGCAGTGGGATGGGGAGGAGGGGACAGCCAGCAGTCTGTGTGGCAAATGGAGCCACAGCTGGTCACAGCTGCAGAGAGAAGCCAGGCAGCTCTGCTGGGCTCCTAGCTTGGGTTCTCCTCACTGGCCTCCACACCAGTGATCACCAAAATCCACACAGGGACAAGGATGCTGCGGCTTTCCTTCCATGCCTTGCACCAGAGATGTCCCACAGCCACAGCAGAGGGTCCTTGGGAACAGCCTCCAGGCTGCTGCAGGCATCCACATGTCCTGGACACTTGCAACCACCTGTCCTTCTTGTTTGTAGGGTAAAATGGCACCAACAGGTCAAATCCTCTCTCCAGCCCAAAGCCAGGTCCTTTCCACCCACATTTGCATGGGACAGAATTCCCACAAACCCCACAAAGCCCAGCTCCTCACAGCCACACCTCCAGGTGCTCACTTACTTTGTGCTTTAACCCTTCGGCTCCCCACCATGCGGAGGTGCTTCCGAAAATTCCTGAAAGAAAGGCCAAACACAACCTTTGAGAAAGGTGACACGGAGCGACACCTGGACCCAGCAGGACTGTGAAAACAGGGAGGAAAAAAATAAAATGGGGATGATGGTGTATTTCCTTCTGGGCATTCCAAAGCTGGAGACGAGGCCCCCAACCTGCAGTGATTTAGTGCTGGGAATGGTGATGTTTGTTGAGTGGGGCTGTTCTGAGCTCTCTGGACTGGTGGTACAGAGAAGTGGGGTCCTATGGGGCAGCCCCCTGCTCATGGCTGCTTTCCCTGTGCTGTATTTGCTGAGGACACCCACTGCCCGTGCTGGCAGTGTTCCCTCTTTTCCTGGTAAAGAGCAGGAACTGCTTCCCTCTCGCCAGCAGGAGCATGGCGTGCCCAGGCTGTGCACACACCACGCTCGTGGCTGTGCTCATTCCCAAACACAGCAACTCCTAAAACCCCTCCCGTGCTCCTGGTAACCCTGCAGCCCGTGCTGCTCTCAGGCAGAGCTGGGGAGGACCAAAGCAGGTTCTCCCTCCTTGCACAGTAGAGTTCAGTGATGCTGCCTGTCCCTGTTCTCCCCTGCCTGCTCTCCCCGTGTGCTGCCCTGCCCTGGCTTCACAGGCAGATCCAGAGGGGCTGCAGAGCACACAGCTCCAGGGGAAAGCCCTGGGGAGCAGCTACACCTCAGAGTCAGGTCTGTGTGAAACAGAATGTCCTGGCCACTCCTGAGAGGACATGACAAGGGGACTCTGTCCAGCCCCTCCGAGTGCAAGGGACCAGTTTCTCTCAGTTTCTCATCACTCACGAGGCAGGAACAGGACAGGAACAAACAGGACACCAGAAGAGACAGGGAGAAGCAGCACCAAGAGCAGTGAACCCTATGACCCCTATCTAGTGACCGTGGCTTCACCCCACAGTGCAGCCCCAGGATGACAGAGCCCATGCACCGGGCACCCTGGAGTAGGGGAGCTTTCCTGGATTCCTTGTGCCCCCCAACACACAGGGCAAACACCAGGCAACAGACACCACAGCTGGTGAAAGGGGTAAGTCACATGTTGTCTGGCTCACACACAGGTTAGTGAGATGAGTAAGGACATGGTACAACCATGCAGATGCTTTAGCAAACTGATTGGACCAAAAGACACCTCGAGCACTGACAAGAAATTGTTCAGAGAAACTCGGATACATCTGCTCCTGTCCAGGATATCCACACAAACACAGTCCTCATGGGAGAGCACTTCACTCACATCACCTCCTGCACTTCCCCTCTTTGGCCTGGGATCCCATGCTGTCATCAGGCTCCAAATTCAGCAAGATGCAAAACCAGCAGCTGGGAGCAGCATTGTTCCATACCAAACTCCTGTCTGCACTTGGGCTATCAAAGTTTCCCAAAGATTTATTTTGTCTCTACTCGGGTACATGAAGATTGACTGCTGTGGATCAGACAAGTGCCCCTTTAGACAGATTCCTGGCCTGGTTCTTTGGACAAAGCCTTCTGGGGTGCACCATCACTGACAACTGGATCTGTCTTACAGTGCATGAGATTAAAATCCAAATAAATACAACATTTTAAGGGAACCAGGGAGGTTCTTTGCACAAAGAAGTCTCGAACATATGTCATAGGGAAATCTTTAAGATCTGTTGTGAGCCTGAGATCATACCAGACACTGAGCACCAATGTTAACTGCCCAAGGTCACTGTCACATCCTTTGGGCTTTTGGCACTTTAGAGTAACCCCACTTTTCTGTTAAATGCTCAGCCGTCTTCTCCACAGAGGAGTTTCTTCAGGCTCTGGGGGAAAAGGGGTAAAGCAGCCTCTGCCATGGAGGAAGGTTGCTCCCAGCTGCCTGGACAGCTTGGGATCTCCCATGAGAAACCCTGAGAGGTTAACGACTGCACTAAATACTCACAGAATGGGACAAAGACCTTTTGCTCCATCTATTTTCCTCTAGAAAAAACAGCACTTTGGACAAGAAGTACAAGTCTGGGACTGCCTCCTAATGTGGCCATGCTGAGAACATCTAGATCCTTCTGAGGGCTCCTTGCAGCTGCCTGGCTCCTCAGGCTCCTCTGTGCCTGCATATCAGCATGGCAGGACTGGCCCTGGGAAAGCTGCCACCAGCTCTGTGAGCAGTGGGGCTCCCCAAACCTGCCCAGCCTTCCTGCCTGGCTCCTGCAACTGCACCCAGGAGCCCGGTGGCATTTGATCCCTTGCAAGATCCCTTCACCCATCATGACACAACCAGAACCCCCTAAGTTTCAACGATGAGATCTCATCACTCCGTTTTCTGAACAGCTCTCCTCCGGTGTGCCTCATGGTCTGCATGACCCCATGGCACCTCCAGGGTATCCATCCCAGCCAGAGGGGCTCCAAGACACTGCAGTCCCACTCCACACCCTGCAGCTCTGCCTGCAGTGGGTCACCACACTCTGCCCAGAAGTCTTTTCATTACCCAAACCCCTGGCAGCACTCTCACACTCTCCTCTCTGGCTGCTCCTGCGGTGGGCAAAGCTCTGGGCATCCCCCACTCCACAGCAGTATCCCTGTGGCCACATCACACAATCCAGCTTCCCTGGACACCAGGACTGAGCACTGAAGGGGCTGTGTGAGAACAGCTGAGCCCTAAAACACCCACAAAGGGCTGCACAACAAACACCCAAACGCACGGCGGGGTTCTCCTCGCTCCCTGCAGGAGAGAGCTGAGCTCTGCCAGCAATCCCTGCAGCCAGGGCCCCCCAGGGCTGTCCCAGCTCCTCTCTGGGGCAGACACAGCCAGGCTCCCTGCCCTGCCCAGCCCTGCAGGAGAAGGGACACGCTGGACATGGCTCAGGGGACTCTGTCCTCTCTCCTGACTACACAGCCCCACCGAGGTCCACAACTGCTCCCGTACTCGCAAGCCATTTTCTAACCAAGACTTGCATCTGCCTAACAAATTCAGAGAAATCTCTCTTTTTAAAGATACACTGTCCATTTGCTTAGAGTGTCTTTAGTCTGGATTTTTATTTCTCTTTGCTATTGATGGAAAAAACCTCACCACTCTGAAGCGTTAAAAAAAAAAAATTCTAAAACAAAATATTGCCTGGCAATTGCTCAGTTAAGAAAACCTGATGTTTTTCTCCCATTTGGTTTTGAACAGTGCTGAAGTGATCATGGCAGTTTTAAACCAATGACACAGATGCTGTGTTATCCTTTTTAGTAGGCTGCCACAAGTCTTGGCACATTTAAAAAACCAAACCAGTCCTGATTCTTGCTGTGAGTAAGCGATGTGCCTTAGGAAGCCTGCAAAAGGAAACCAGGCCCCTCTGTAATACCTGGACAAGGAATCAGTCCCCATCCACTTTTATTTCCCTCCTATTATTGAAAAAAACAAAACTTAAAAATGGACTTCTGGTCACTAGAGATGTCAATTTTGCCTAGGTCTTAGATTTTTGAGGCGCATTTGTAGATGCAGCAATGGCACATACAGTATTCATCTAACCTCAAACAAACTCCTGCCTGTGGCAGGGGAGTTGGAACTCGATCACATTTTAGGTTTCTTCCAACCCAAGCCATCCTGCAACGATATGAAATTCCAAGTTGGAATGGGGAAATTGTATCTTTCATTTTTAAAGTACGTGTTTTTCTGCCTGAGGCACGGAACATGTGGAATGCTAAAAAGCAACCTGACAGTGTTCTTTAAGAAGACGGAGATCAGCTATCCTGAGCATCATTCACCTCCACAGCTCCAGCAGAGCCACTGCCAGCGTCCCCAGGACAGCACAGAGACAGGGACAGCCACGGTCAACGCCACCAGGGTTCAGTCGTGACCCCAAGGGCCCATGCAACAGCAGGTCACAGCTATGGGGGAAGGGGCCCTACCTCTGGATAAGAGCTGCAGAATCATTCTCTCGTTTCCGTCTCTTCCTCTCTGCGTAGCCCCTGAACGCCCTGGGAAACCATTTCAAGCCATTAACCAAGTCCACAGCTTGCAAGTGGAGAGGACACGGGACACACAGAGGGAAGCTCTCAGCACACAAGAGAGGTGGAGCTGCCCAGGGGGTCAGGGCTGGGCAGGGCACTCAAACCACAGCTCCTCACTCCCTAAGGCTGCTCCTCAAACATCAGAACGTGGCCCAAAGGAGCAGCCACCGTCCCTGCTCTGCAGAATGGACCTGGGAGCTGCAGCCACACCCCCTCTGCACACCAGCATCGAGAGGGACAAAGTGTGCCAGCAGCTGAGGGCTGCGCTCGGAGGGTGAGGATGGTTTGGTGGGATCCATGTAGGCCTACCAGGTGTAGCTACCTAACCTCCTGCCAGCTGACAGACAGCCCCTAGTGTAGGGAAAGCATGAGTGAATAGGATGGACAGGAGAGGAGAGTTTATCCAGGACACCAACAGGCAAGGAAATAAAAAAATTAAGATTATACTTACGAGATGCTAGAGATTCCAGGAGACGCAGGGAAAAAGAGAGAGAAGAGGAATTCATATTAGTGCTCAGCCCCAGCCAGCGCTCTGAAGGAATTCTCACTCCAGAAGGAATATCTCTCTTTAGGTGGAAGGAAATTGCTTTTTAAATTAAACATTTCTCAGCAGTGAGACTCCTCCTTGATTGAGCTCAATCCTCCCTGGGGCAGGGCTGACATGTGGCTCGGATGCAAACTGAGCTCCATGCAGACCCAGAGGATGTGCAGATGTCCAAGAGCTGAGTGTGGCCTGTCAGGCTGCAGCACCACGAGCTCCTGGAGCAGGCAGAGCTGCTCCCACCATGACAAACACTGCTGAAGCTGGCTCATGCTCTGTGCTCCCATGAAGGGAGCGAGCAGAGCAGGATGAAAACACTGGAGCAGAGGGAGCTACCTCAGCACCTTGGGGAGGTGCCCTGAACTTCTGGAGGTGTTTCTGTGTCACTTCTAGAGGCAGCACAGAAGCTCCAGAAATGTTAACCAAGAAGCCACATCAACCAAAGGAGTTGTGCTCCTCAAGGGCCCCCTCAGGGCACTATTCCCTAAACCAACCCCATGTTGGCCTTCAAGCCCTGTAAGCTCTGCCACAGGCCATCATCCTGCAACAAATCTGCCCAGAAAATACAAATTCAGACAGCAAAGGCAGTGTCCAAACGTGCTGATTTTGCACATGGTTTGTGGGTCAGACCAGAACTGTGAAATACCACTGACTGTACTACTGAAATACTACTACTGTACTGCTATCGGCCAATAGTTTTTAAATGTTTTTTTTGCTTTTGTTTTGTTTTTTTTGGGAAATGCAGCTTCCCCACTCAGCTCCAGATCCAGCCCTCCCTGCATCAGTCCTTCCAGGTCTGATCCAGTCTGGGTTATCCCAAGAGAAATAACCAGCCTCTTTTCAGGATTTGAGAAGGGAAAAGCACAAGAGAAAGAAGAAATGTCAGAGAAACAAGAGTACAAAAAGGACACCAGATTAGACAAGAAGGAAACAGAGAGAGCCAGAGAGCTGAGGGTGTCCCAGACATTGGAAGAAACACTCAGGAAAAAGGTGACAAGGCCGGGGAAGGGCCTTGGAAGGCAGAACAGCATCTTGTTTTCCTCACTGCTTGCCTTGGTTTTCCACTCAGGTAGGAAATACTTGGAACCAGGAAGGCAGCACCCCCTGGCAGCCAGGTACAACCTGGAGACAAGGCTTCCCTTCCTCTCCTCAGCCCTTTGAGAGCTGCCTCCTCCCTAACACAGCATCCAGGAACCTGCATGGAGTGTGGAGGGAAAGGCTCCTCCTAACTCACACCCCTTCACACTTTACAGGAATTTTACTGACACTTTTTTCACAGGTGAAGACCAGTGCAGAGCTGCAGGGCTACATCTTATCCCAGAGAAAAGCACCTCTCTGGAGCCAGGGATGCAGGACAAGCCTGGAATAACCTTCCCTTGGGAAGTGTGTGCAGCAGAAGCAGCTGGTGGAAGGTCTCAGCTGGTATCCACAGGACCCTTGCTTTGCAGAGGCAGCCAGGCCACAGTGTCACAGACAAAATCAGGGAAGCAGAGAAGAGCTGGGTACTCCAAGGAGTTAAAGAAGGTAAAACCAAACAAATGAGAGCAGTAGGAAAGAACTGGTAAGTGGGAAAAGAAAATTAACAAGAGCCAAGTTTCTCTCTTTCTCATCCCCAAACAGCAGTGCCGAACACACAGCTCCTGCTCCAGGGCTCTCAGCTTTGAGCACGCCTGGACTCTGAGATACCGAACAAAAGCCACAGCAGTGGTTTCACTTACGCTTGCATAGTTGTAGTAGCAGTGTGAAAACTGAAGAGGTTCTCTTTTGGGAACCAGGTTCGTATGGGGACATCATCTGCAAGAGAGAGAGCAAAGCCTGAGCACCCAGCAGGCACAGACATCCTTCAGACTGCCACATTTCCTTCCTGAGCGCCTTCTCTCAGGACTTTCCTCCAGCATCCTGCCCTGACTGAACAGGAGCTCAAGTCTCATCTCCTCATACAAAGGCACACTGCCACTGGAGTGTTCTGTAAATTCATGCTAAGCCTGTCCATCAGGCTACTAAGTGAAGAATAAAAGCTCTATCTTAAGCACTGGAGATTAGAATAATCCAGGAATTACAGAAGTGATATTTGAACTAGGAAAAAAAACGGGGAGAAGAAACATTTGAAAGCATTTTCCTTTCTCTGCCTTTTCCTTTATACCATTGATTTAAACTGCCCCATTCCTCCACTTCTTTCTGATACAGCCCAGTAGAAGATAAAAAGCATTCACCTTCCTCTCAGAACAGTAAGCCTGAAACATCCTCTCTTTTTCTGCCACTGAAGTTTCAATAAACCCATCTCACACCTGCTCCTGGTGACGTGGCCTTCAGGAGCGCCCTGGGTCAAACCACCCATCAGCTCCACAACCTGCAGGTTACTGAGCTGATTTAGTCACCTCTCTTTGTAAACTGCCCTGGCCAAACCAATTGTGGTTTTTTTCTTAATTCCAGGGCATTAGAACACTGCATCACCTTCACTGAATGACCACTAAGACAAAAAGCAAAATAAGTCACCAGTTATGTGTGTGGTGACCAGGAGGAGGAACCTGCCCAAGCAGCAGCTCCTGCTGAGAGCTCTCAGGCAGGAAGGGAATCAGAGGAGTATTGACATCCACTGCCACAACACTTGTGAGATCTCAGTGGACTGGATTCCTGCAGGCTACCTGATTTTTCATCTTGCTTCACACCCAATTTGTGGGTAATAATCCCACATAATAATAATATCCCTTGCATAATGCCTTGCCCCGTGTTGCTGACTGTGTCTTGCCTCAATAATTCAAGTCTTCTGATATGATAATATTTAATATTCTGGCATTGTCAAGGTATTTTTTAATTCACTTTTGCTGGCCCAAGCCCAGTCAAACTCCACATGCCCACTGCAGGCATAATTACTACAGACCAACTATCTTACCAAATGTTTTGTACGGATCATCATATCCTACAGATTATCCCCTGAAAGTACAGAAAGTGGCTGCAATTACAGATGCAAAAAATGCTAACTGCAGCTGGGGAGCCTTCCTTTCAAGTGCAGCTTCCAAGAAATCTATAGAAAGCTGTACCAGACACTCCTTCTCAGCTCACAGTTTACGTCAAGACTTGTTTGAAGGCACTCCAAGGAAATATATATGTTAAATGAAACTGCATTCCAGCATGCTAAAGACTTCTGATGCAGTCCCAAAGTCTGCTCTCCTCCAAAACACAGAGACAGAAGCAAATCAGAACAACTCAAGGCTGTAAATGAATTACTTGTTTGAAGCCTCCAACCCACACAAGTGGCGAAGGAGAAGTTGTACAAATTCCTTTTTAGCCAACCATTCTGTAGAGGCTTCTCAGGGACTACTCATCTCAAAGGACTGACAATCTCTTAATGTTTTTTTACAGCTTTTAAGCCACAGGCTTTGGTTCAAAGCAGACCACAACAGCTAATATCCTCAGGAGGCTTTGCTGCACCATCACTGGGAGCTTTCTCTTCTTTTCTCATAGACTGGAGTTAACTTAGGAAAAATATCCCTGCCCTCCACACAGCACTCAATGCAGAATAAAGGATTTAGGGCCCTTCAGAGGGTAGAACATCAGCAGAGGAGCTCGCAGTGGGGACTGGGCAGTACAGCTCAGCTCCAGTGTTCTCTCACCAAATTAATGCTCAGATTATGGGTAGGGCTGCTGCTGCCAGGAGCAGGCAGCACATCCTTTCTGGCCAGGCAGAGCAGCTTGCTCTCCTTTCTTGTCACCATCAACTGTGAGGAAACAGTGGAGGAGCCAGGGGCCTGGTAAGACTGGAGGGACACCAGCACCACATCCAGCATCTCCAGCCACTTCCCACTGCACCCAAATCCCAGCACCTCTGTCCACGTGTCTGTATCAGATGCTGGGAGCAGCCCAGGAGATGACAGCCTGTGCTTCCCTGGAATGGTGTCAGGCATCAGAAACTCAGCACCAAAATCCATATTCAGCAATGCCAATGGGGCCTGGCTGCCATAAGTGTTGGTTTGCAGCAGCAACTTGTCATGTAAATGCAAAAGCAGCACTGTCAGGTGAACCCCTGGGGAAATCAGCCTCTGCCGCCTCCACTCCTCTCTGCTCCCTTTTCCCTCCTAGCCAGGCAGGAAGGAAGGACATGCCACAGAATTCTTGCAACCTGTGGCACTTCTGCTGTTCAGTTCTGGGGTTATCTCTGAGTGGCAGCACTTGGACAGAGAGGGCAAAGAAGACCAAGCTGAGGGAATTCTCCTTCCATGGCGCCAGTGCTGGGATGGAATGCGGGCTTGGGACACAGCCCTGACTGTGCAGCCACAGATGTCAGGACCCAGAGGCTTGAGATGAGCACCCAGGGGAGCTGCTGAAACAAGGAATGCCCATGGGGGCATCCACAGGTCCTGCACTGCCACTTTGCTCTCATTTAAGTAACTACTCTGACATATTTTCAGAAAGAGGAATCTCCACATTGATGACTGGCCCCAATGAAAATGACTGTCTGGTTGAAAAGAAATACTGAATTCCAAGACCCAGTAACAGCATCTCCCTGCAGGGATTGCCAGCACATGTTTTCCAGCAAACACAGCTCCAGCTATGCGGAGTTAAACCCCTCCATTAATGATGTGGAGCTTTCCCTTGCTTCTGTATCAAGTAACTTCCTTCAGTCCCACAACGCAAAGTGCAATTTTGATTCGCCCCATTTGGGCTGGGATAAAGTTCATTTTCTTCACAGGAGCTGCTATGGGACACATGCAGCTGATGTGAAGCCCAAAAAGTCCCAGGGAACAGAGGAACAATGCTTAAAAATCATGCACAGGATTTCAGGGGTCTGCAGTTTTCCCACACACTTCATAATCAGCTATTATTTCATTACTGTTCTTCAGTTTAGTCTATGTATTCTACAACGTAGCCTCATGATATTAGGTACCTAGGCATGAAAATATGGTCCAGGACCCAAACCTTTGGTGATTTGACCTGTAGTAAACATCAGTGTTGTATTTACCACAAAACTATGAGCCCAGGAATGCTGAACAGTTTGATCTCCACAGTCCTAATACACAATTTCTTTCCAAGGAGAAAACCCTGACCTTTCCTGGCCAGACTCTCTGCTCTAAACGCCTTGATGTGTGTTTACAGAAAAAAAATCAAACAAATTAGGCCAGAATCTTTGCCAGCCACATACAGGCAAAGAGAGACTGCACATCAGTTTATAATTCAAAGCACATAGACTGTGACATATATTTGATTAATAGTTCAGTTTTTAAAAACATTTTTTTTTCTGTTTAATGTAATAGAATAATTACAAGCCCTATTCCCTGAGAACATTGAGCAGGGAAGCAAGGAGGGAACAAAGTCCAACACTGTTATTTACTTGTATTTGTGGGAAGCCCATGAGGTAGCACCACATGAGTGGCTTCCAGCCCTACAAACAAGAATTTTGGGAACACAGCAAAGTACAGAACACCATAACCTGAGGCTCCCACAGAGCAGTTCACAAAGATTTCCCCTGCCCAGCAAGAGGCAGAGAGAGGATCCTGCTCTGAACTGCCTCTGGGATGAGCATGGATGCAGGGCTTCGACAGAGTGCTTCCTCTTTGGCTCCAGAAAAGGAGCTCACTGAGCTGCATGAAGGAGTCATGAAAACCACCCAGAGCAGCTGCTGATGACCAGGAGCTAGGACAAGCTGGCCTGCAGCTGAGCTCAGCTTATTGCAAACTCCTCCTTTGACAATCCCTTTCCAGGAATGCCGCCTCACAGTACCAGAAGGGCCCAGGATCAAAACCCTGGGATGGGCTGAGATGGGTGTCACCCTCCCTGTCACCCAGCGCTCACTTACCAGACACTCGATCGACGCTGTACATCCTCTCCAGCCTTTTCCTGTGCCACCCAGCCTCGCCAGGCGCGTGCTGCTCCAGCTCAATGGACTGCTGGGAAGGGGCAGCCAGCCTGGTGCAGCCAGGGCACTCCTTGGAGCCCTGGCGGCCGCCCGGCCAGGCCTTGCAGTGCCGGACACCGTGCGCGCCGCCGGCACCGTGCGCGTGGTGGCCGTGGTGACACTCCTCGTGGGCAGCCCCCTTCATCACCATCAGCTCCATGCTGTCGTTCTCGTGCTCCGACAGCATCGGCCTCTCTCCAGAGATGGTGTAGACTCGAGGCTTCGGGCCCTCGCTCGGCATCTTTTCCGCCTGCTCCTCGGCGAAGCTCCTCTCGAATTTGCCGTCCGAGATGACCGAGAGCCTGCGCTTGCTCTGCGCCACCTGCTGCATCTCAGGGGAGTCCTCCTGCCCGATGTAGGAGTCTGCTAGCAGGTGATCTGAAACAGAAGGCACGTGTTCCTTAAAGCAAAGCCCCGCAGACAATGGCAAATTCAGGAGGCTCCTTGCTACTGCTGTGTAGGGGAGACAGACACAGGAGGCCCCCGCAGGACCTGTTTCAGATGAATGTGTGCCCACTGTCACCTTCTAAACCTCCAGAGCAGGCACTGAAATGAGAGATATTTCTCACAGTGCGGCCCAATATTTTAAGCATGTGTGGCCACCCAACAACTCTAGAAGCAAATGCAGGTTCCATTGCACAGCCTGAAAATGCTGCCATGCAAGACAGCCCTGGTTCAGCTGCAGCCCTGGTTCAGCCACACTGAGGGCTCTGGAGCTGGTCACAGACTGCAGGACAAGGACCAGCACCACCTTCTCCGAGTGCCAAATTCTGAGTGTTCGGCGCATTAAGTTCTTTCAGAACACTGGCAGAGGGGCGAAACAACAAGGTTTGGGTTTGTTTGTTTTTTTTTCCTCCTGATTTTCTGCCAGGTGGTTTGGCATGAAAGAAATGCAGCGAGACTTCAGCTGACAGCCGCAGCACAGCGCCCTGCTCCCGGCACGCCCCGGTCTCACAGATGGCCACGGCTCGGCCCGTGGGAGCTGTCCTGTAGGAAAACACAGCCGCTCCCTTTGCAGGGTAGGAAGATCCAAAGGAGAGAGGCCCATGAGTGCAACTATCTTTGGAGCCCACACACTGGATGAAGTGCCAGGAAATCTCAGCATTTCCATGGCAATTCCATGCATGAACCCAACAGTAGCTCCCACCCACCTGCTAATCCTTTTTCAAGTGGCTGTTAATTACCTCTTACACTTCCCTTCAGATGGGAAGCAGCTCAGGGACTGGCAAAGGCTCAGCAGGGAACGCATTATTTATATGACTTCTACCCAAAAAATGAAATCATTAGTGTCCAGCACAGACAGAAGCACTTAAAACAGAGGCAGAAAGCAAACCCAGGCCTTTACTTCAGTAGGTATTTAAGGAACATTTCTTTAGCTACTGAGTCATGATCTGGAAGAACTCGTCCACAATTTGAAGGCTTGGCTGCCTTGCAACTGGCCATGAAGTGAACGAGGAAGAGGAGAATGACCTCTGGACAAGAGTGGTGGTGCTATGTGTGTAACATGGACCTTTCACTGCTGCCACATTCTGCTGCCTTTGAAGTGCTCCTGTGCCCCTCTGAGAGGAGCCCTCCCAAGCTGAGTTGGTACATGGCCAGCTTCTGAATCTGAAATCCATCCTGGAACAGGCTCACATGGCCCAGGGCCTCTTTCCCTGCTCAGTTTGCAATCACAGCTGAGCTGGTGCCAGTACAGGGGGTCACCCTTGTCTCATTTTTCTGCTTGAGATACAACTTCCTCCAGCCCCACTAGGAAATAAACCAGTCTCTGGCCCCTCTGCTCTAGAAGTGAATGTCAGGGCCATTCAGGCTGACACAAGTCAGGTTTCCTTTCATTTGTCTCCTCTCCATCTCTGGATACTGGAGCTGGCCAGGAGGAGACACTGTAGGGGTCCTGAAGAAAGAGCTGTGCCTTCTGAACCCGCAGCTGATGCTCTTTCCAGGCTTCACATGAAGTCAAAAATCCATGTCCAGGTGTAGTGAGGGGTAGTGCCCCTCAGATACTGCCCAGGTAATGTGAAAGGCTGGCAGGGCTCTACTTTGCCCCACGGTCAGTGTGGACACCTGCACCTGCTCCAGGAGGAGCCTGATGGACAACACGGGCTATTCTGGTGGAAGAAGGTGCTCCACAGGCTGTCACCCCAAAGCCTGTACCCACCTGCAGGGTACAGGGTCACAGAACAGTGCAGAGAGTGGTCACAGCCCCAGAGTCTCTCAAACCACATGTCACCCCTTAAGAGGCTGCAGGCCTCCTGCATCTGCTCTCCAGCAGCTCAGATCCTCCCCAGCTCCAGGATTAACTGTGCTCTAGAGTGGGCACGTCTCGGGAAAACACCACCAAACGACTCCTCGAGATCTGCCAAGATCTGTGCTTGCTAATAGTGCCAAACAAACCATTTTTAAAATTAAAAACAAAGGCCAGCTCTAAGTACTCATCTCAACTTGTCAAATTTACTAATCTGTGTGGGCACAGTGACGCTACAGATTTCTTAAGACACCACAAAATCGTGGCTGACAGCTGCCCCTGTTCCTCCTGAAACTGATACTTGTATGGAAAATGCACAGCCTCCTCAGAGGGAACACACAGGAGTGTCACCTTCACTCACACACTGACAGCTCTGGAATTCAGAGATCCAGGAATTCCTGAGCCCTGGGATCTGTGGCTAAATGGAAAAATGAAGCCCCCAAAGCATAATATGCCTGAAAATGTTTATGATCACAAGAGCAAAGAGACCAATACCAATCTCTGTTTTATAAGCACTGAGGTCTGTTCAGCTCCATAAAATTTACAGACATTTCAGGGAGCCATGACTGGTTTCAAGAGTCAATTCTTCACTGAAATTCCTGGCAGGCTTGACCAGATATATTTGACATAAACTACCTACCTGATCTAGCATGTAAAATGTGAGGATAATTCTTTCTTCCTACATTACTTGTCCCCTCCTCAAAGTGTTTTCACTTGTACTTATGTAGGAGTTTTCATGATCTACACTACAAAGGGCTGCAAGCACACCAATATGCTTTCTTTTTGTAAAACAATTGGATAATTCTTCAGTTTCATTCCATTTAGCACCTTCAGTAATTACACACTGGAGAACCAACTTCATATGCAAAGGGAATACAAAGCTTTATTCAAGAGTAATTGTTAATAGAGAATTTATCAACAGAAAAAAAATAGTGCGGAAGGAAAAGAGATTCAAACATCCATCACAATGAATTACTGGCCTGTAGAAGAGAATCCACACCATTTCAGGAGTCTGTGCATTCACATACACGAGGTCACACACCAGCAGCCCAAGATGTGAGCAGTGACCCTGGTCTGTGCCGCAGTGAACAGGATTCGGGTACCAAAGCACTGCACCTGTTGCCACAATGGCATTTGAGGCTAATAGTTTGCTACTGCTAGGAAAGAAGTCAGGCTGGTCCCGAAATCAATGCTGATTAGAGCTGAGCCACAGGGATGCTGGGTGAGGAGAAGCAAGGGACACCAATGGGAGCTCAGCAATGACTGGAGCTGCAGAAGGCTGCTGTCAACACCCTCGCCTCGAGCTGCTGCTCCCTTCATTTTCACATCACTCTTGCCACCTCTCCCACTGCCAGCTGCTCCATCCACCTGTCAGGGCAGCCCTGGGCAGCGTGACTGGGCAGCCTGGCACAGCTCCCTCCTCTCCAGCCACGCCAACCGAGCTGCCCTGGGAACCACTCTGCTCCCCCACCTGCCTCCAGCAGCAACACCCGTGTCTCACACAGCTGCAAAGCTACCTAGGACCAGATAAATCAGGTTCTTTTCACCTTGATTCCTGCTCTACATGGATTTATTGTGCATGAGGGACTGAGCAGCAAGGTGAAAGGGAAGAAGACAGCGTGCTTGATCTGTAGATCGTGTGTCCATTGGTACCAGAAACATCCAGGTATTTCCATCAGTTCCCTGCCTACCAGGGCCAAATCCAGCAGGGCTTGACATCCAGTCCTGAGGGCCAAACCACTTCTCACCCCCCTCATCATGTACTTAAACACACATCTTTTTGTCTTTTTGGCTTCACTTGCTCCTGTCTGACATTTCTTTCTTCACCTTCCACGCAGCACTGCCCAACACAGGGCACATGCACGACCAAAGACTGACAGCAGTGATAATCTGTGCTGGGCAACTTGCAGTGTCTTGGGAAAAAAAGAACCCACACTCTCAGTACATGTAGTTCCTGATAATTAGGCATTTACTAGTATTAGATACTTGCAATACATCCTTTCTCATTCAGTAACAGTGCTTGAGCACTCAGTCTGGCTTAGGGAACTGAGAAAGGACTTGCACATTTTCCTTTCACTGCCACCACACTTCTCCAGAGCAGGGAACACACTGGGATCAGCCCCAGCTGACTGATGCCCCCCCACAACTGTGGAGCCAAACTCCTGTCTGCTGCAGACTGCCTTGTGACCCTGTGGGATGAAAAGTTTATAAATCAAGGCAGAACATAGCCACGAGGCACAGACAGAAGCTCAAAATTTATTCCTGTATTTAGCAGCTAAACTGATGATTAAAGCACCTTAGATTTAAAGCCTCCGCTCCAGCATCAGAGGCAAAGTGGCAAAGGGGAATCCAGATAAACTCTATTAATAGAACATCTGTCATCTAAGGGACAAAAAAAATCAGAGACAATTCTTTCTTCCCTGTTCCTCCTCAGCTGGAACTCTCTGGACCTGATGTTTATGACAATTAAGTTCCAACTTTAAACCACAGTCACTGAAGATGAATGGAAAGTTTCTGGGTGTACATGGCCTTGCTCATGAATTAATGATGTTTTTACCTTGTACCAGGAGGAATCCAGGTGATTCCTTCAGTGAGGGGAGCAGAGAGGGGCTCTGACCAGAGCTGAGGGCACTGCAAAACCAGTAACAACCATTCAAATGGCAGAGCAGAGAAGTTTCTCTTGCAATCTCAATTCCAAGACCTCTCACATGCCTGTCACTGCCCCACGAGGGTGCTGGCAGGTCCTGGTCTCCTCTGCTCCCTCTCAGAGATGTAATGCAGAGCTTCTCCCCATGTTCTCCCAACAACGTGAGCCCTGGCACAGGACAGGCAGCCCACCTCGCTGGGCTCAGGGCTGAAATGGGATCAAGAAATAGTCATGGGAAAAAAATGGGAATTTTCTTCAAGTTATTGAAGCATGAGGCAGGGAGATCAAAATGGGAGATAAAAAAAAAGGTCACAGTGGCATTTCAGCCATGCAGGAGCTTGAGACCCAAGTGAGTAGACAGAATCACAGAATAGCTGGGGTTGGAAGGGATCTTGGGAAATCATCCAGTCCAAGCCCCTGCCAAGGAAGGGTCACCTGAAGCAGGTGACACAGGAACATGGCCAGGTGGGTTTGGAATGTCTCCAGAGAGGGAGACTCCACACCCTCCCCAGGCACCTGATCCAGAGCTCTTTTTACCTTCCTCATGCTGAGGTGGAACTCCTTGTGTTTTAGTCCATGGCCACTGCTCCCTGTCCTGTCACTAGAACCACTGATCAGAGTCTGGCACCATCCTCTGACACCCCTGGAGATATTTATGTGCACTCATCAGATCCCCTCCGAGACTTCTCTGCTCCAGACTAACCAGACCCAGCTCCTGCAGCCTCTCCTCATGCGAGAGATGCTCCAGACCCCTCATCACCTTTGTGGCCTCTGCTGGAGCCTTCCCAGCAGCTCCTTGTCTTTCTTGAGCTGTGCACAAGAAACACAGTGAGCGCACAGTGCTCACTATGGGTCACCAGAGGCCTGACCAAGCCAGCCCCACCGTGACTTTCCGGGGCACCCTGACCCCACTGCTCCTGAGGAGAGAACGTCACACACTTCCATGCAAAGCCACAGGGAACAGGCAAAGGCTGCCTCTGGAAGGGAGCTGCTCTGAGAAACCACAAGGTCACTTAACTATGACAAAATGGTTCCAATTAGTCTCCTTGCTCAAATGGGCTTCAAAAACAAACAAACTCAAGATAGAATTGACCTGACATCTCACAGGTGAGTAACCTTTTAGTCTGGCCTGTAACATTAATGTGAATAGATGAAATTGCTACTGCGAGACACGACCCAAAGGAGCAAGTGGCAGCTCCATCACCGGCCTCAGCATCTCCATGGTAACACTGTGACCTACGTCTTTGTTCCCTTTATAAGCCAACAGCGTATTCCACAGCAAGTTTCAGGATACACCCACACCATCCTTGCACTGGCTGATGCTGGAAGCAGCCTGAAGCTCTCAGAGATGAGATTTCACATCCCTGCTCTGTCCTGAGCTCAGGCCACCTACAACTCCCTCCAGAGCACAGGCTCTTCTCAAAAAGGCCACATCCACCTCATCAGCACAGGGATACACTGAGAGCAGGGCCAGCTGCACTGCTGGATCTGTCCTGGGGACAGGACAAACATCCTCTAGAGAAAAAGGCCAACCTGGTGCTTACTCTGAACCAGGCTGGGCTGGCAGCTCCACAGTCTAAACCCAGGAAATTGAAATATCCCTCTCAGGGCACTGCAGAGCCTCAGCTCTACTGCTGGCGGCACAGAAAGCTCAGCTCACAGGTTACTCAGCCTGAAGCACCGGTGAAACCTCACCTGGGGTTTCTCTAAACCCATGCCAGTTTCTGGCAGCATCAGGAAGCTCCTCTGTGCCTGGCTGCTCCCTCCACACACACTCACAGCCAAAGGCCAGGCTCCAAACACAAGTGACTGATCCGGTGGTGGCTCCACACCCAGCACAGGCACCAACATGGTTTTGCTCCTGCCACCCCTCCCCACTGCCACTTGGCTTGGGGAAGCTCACAAGGGCCCTCTTCTCCTTATACACTCACTTTGATGACTGAAACATCGTGCAAAAAACAAAGCAAAGACACAAAGATGACTTTTCTGGAGCTTAAGCTTTTCCAGTTTCAGGTAACTGCCCCCTTTGGTTTGTCCTGATGCAAACCAGTAGCCATGCTGGTTTAGCAGAAGCCATGGAGAATTTGGCTCAAGGCCTGCTAGGCAGCCCCTGCCCAGGGCCCATCACCTCTGCAGCACCAAGGGCACCTCATATTTGATCTCTCCCTCTCTCTTGCTTCCAGAGCCTTTCCCACACAGCTTGCCCAGAGCAGCCTGTCACAGCAGGCAGCCCGCTGCTGCATCCTACAGCCCCCTACTCCAGCAGCAGCAGCTGCCCTCCCAACAACCCCACTGAGCAAAACAGATTAAAAAAGTAACAGGAAAAAACCCCCACAGCTCCCTCCTGATCCTGATCCAGAATGGATTCCTGCTTCCCCCGACAGCAGGAAATGTCTCAAAGGCTCTGCTTGCTGTCCTTTTCAATGTCACTGCCCCATGCTCTGGTACCTTTTCTTCTCACAGTTCCAGAACATGGAAATGCATTATCTCAGTGTGGGGCCTCTGACATCTAAGCTGGAGAATGCCCAAAATTCCATGAGCTCTGTGAGACTGGGTGATTACTTCTTCTATGCTTTATTCTCTGCAGCCTTTTTACACTTTCCTTTCACAACATTTCAATCCCTTTCCACATCTTTCATCTAACTCTGTCCCAAGGGACACCCACTTCTACATTAAAAGGTGCCAGAAAGCTACAGAAGTCAGCAAAAACTCTGGCCACAGCCTTGGAGGCAGAATGAATGCTGAATGTGGTGGAGCGCTCTTCGTGGGAACCTTCCCAGACCTCCAGCGTGCATGAATAAGCCAGCAATTAATAGAGGCAGGAAGACAGCAGGAGATACATCACCACCCTGGCACCAGCTCCCTCAACACATCCATATCCTGTCACCTGCAGCAGAGTCCAACCCTCCCTTTCTTTCCAATTCCTCAAAATATTTTAAAGATCAGGGGGAAAAATATCTGAGTGATCCCAAAGGGACAACCCCTCCATCCTCTGCATTCATACCCCACCACCAGGCAACTGCCCTGCTCCGAAAGGGAAACAAAGGGAAGAAAACTCTATATTGTCATCACCCCTGACATAACCTCAGAAAGAGGAGAGGTAAATGCACCTGCCCAGTCACCTGGAAAAAACCTTTTCCAGAATAAGACACTGGAGAGTTGCACAGGAATAGTCACACAACCATCCTGAGCCATGAAGTTCTTGGGGCTCAGGAAGAATCAGAAGCTGTAACCAACAAACGCTCCCCTTCACATTTCCTCCCTCCAGGTACACCCTGTAACACCTGCAAGCCTCTCTGCCTCGTGCAACTGCACACACCCTGCCCCAGCAAAGCAAGCAGAGCATGAACACACTGCACTTTTACTGAAAACAGAAGGTAAACACAGCCCTGCACATAACTCAGCCCTTGGACGAGGCAGCTGGCCTGTCCTGCTGATCTACAATCCCTCTGCAGCTCTTCATTACCACTCCCCCATTTCTACAAGACATTCTGCCACACACAAGCACACAAGCTCTCCGGAGGAGCCACCACAAATAAAAGTTACAACTGAAGAAGCAGCTCTTTGATAGCTGTGGAATGTAAAGTTATGAGGACTGCAAAAGCCATTATATCTTTTCCTTTCCTTGGAGTCAAGGGACTAAAAAGATTAAAAAAAGGCAAACTAAAATAGATAACCCTCAGAGAACAAAGTGCAGCAGAAGTGGACCAAGTTGGGCCAGTGTCTGCACACTTGGCATCTCCCTCCACATCTCCATGGATCTCCTGGGGCTGCTGGGGGCATCAGAGCTTCACCCCTCTGCCGAGGAGCTGATCCAGCAGATAATGCAGCAAAGAACTGACATCCCAAAGATTCACACTCACCTCATTTCCTGCATATGGACTGCCCTGCACAGGGAGAGAGAAGGGTTCTAGCTCTTGGGTCCAAAAAAGGAGGATCCTGCCCTTCCCTCCTCCATTTATGCCTTCATTGTCCCACTGATGGCTCTACCACCTTCCTGCTCCTCAAAATCCACACCTCTTGTCCCTCACTGCATTCATCAGTGACTTTAAGTATTTCTTAAACCATTTTTTTCTGGACTGAATCAAGGCCTGCCTCCTTCCAGTCATAATTAGGCCAGAGCCTTCATCCCAGCTCAGTCTGCTGGCAGTGCAGGGAGCACCTGGGAGCACAGCTGGGGTTCTGACAGCAGAAACAGGCCTGTCCCACCAGCTACAACACTCAGGGTGAAAGCTCAGAGCTGACAGACGCATACAGGCACCGGGGACTCAAGGCACCAACATGTGCAAGGGCATTCAACCAGAAGAGATGCAGGTGGGCTTTGCACAGCTCCTCCCTGCTCTCACTGTCTCTGCCTGCTCTCTGAGGAGCTGGAGCCCATTCAGGTCCCTCTGGATCTGTGTGATGCCTTCAGCTCCTGCAGCAGAGACCCTTCCCTTGCCTCCCTGGAGTCACTGGGTGACAGCCCGTGCTGCAGCTCCAGCACCTGCCCACCCAAAGGTGAAGCCTCCAGAACTTGCACAAGTGATCCTGAGATGGAATTTCTGCTGGAAGCAAAGACGTGACTTCCCTGTGATCGGGCTGCTGGGATGAACTAAAAGGAGCCAAATTTTCTACTCGCTGTGTTTTTTTATTGGATAGCAACCTTCCTACTGGGGTTATTTATAAAGAAGTGTTACAGACTGTGTTAAGTTATACATCACAGAATTTCAAAAGATGACTTAAAAATGACGATTCTTTTTTTTTTCCTCAGAATTTAGAGTAATTTCTAGGGAATTTTATTTCTTTCCAAGTGAATACTTAAGGATTCCGTAAGTATTGTAGGGGTATTTCCAAGTGTGACTCTCACTGCTTGATTCTTGCCTGTGGCAACTAAATTCTCCTGGATCCAAAAACAATCTCAAGGGTGATACAGCAAGGGGCAGTGGGTGAAAAGGCTTCTTCAGAGAGCCTGTGCATGTCACAAGCACAGACAGGGTTGAAATGCTGCTCTGGGGAGCCTGGCTGTGGCACATGATCCAGGAGTCACAGCAGCTCCCTTTCCATGCTCTCCTTACCTACAGTCAGAGCAACCAGGAGCAACAGTGAATTAAACAGCAGCTTTTTAAGTGCACATCAGAGAGGCTCCCACTCCTTGGACCTGACCAGGACTGCCCAGGCACCTGAACAGATCTGCAATTTCCTCTTGTCTCCATCAGAGATTCTCTGCCTGGCCCCAACATGACACCACAGGTACTACAAGGACACCATAAAATGAGCAGGAGCCAACACTTCTCCCTCTTGGAAACTGGGGTGTGGGGGCTGCAAAAAGGACTGGCAAGACTCCAGGTGACAGAAGCACCTGCAGAAATGGCCACGATGGAAGGAAAAAAAAATTAAGGTTTTGCCATTCTGGAAAGCTCCTGCCAGCCGTCTCTGCACAACCTGTCCAGCCCTCCCTTCCTGCTGCCTCACAGACAAGACACCTCAACTCAGCTGCACCAAAACCCAGCCTTTCTCTGCCCTTCCCCTCCTACCTCCACGCGCTGCTCTTAGACCAAATATTGTAAGTAAAGTGTCACTGGAGTTATTCATGAGAAGAAACCAAGAAAACCTCAGTACATTGTCTTAGAGCCCTCCCATTTACAACATTAGCACAATTCAGCCAAGGACAACTTGAGGGTCATTAGAACAGATTCAAGAGAAAAGGAAAGGACTCAGCTGGCTGCCAAAGACCGTGTGACTGCTCTTACAGCAAGAGGCATCTCCTGTACAGGCTTAAACACACACAGCTTACCCAAAATGATAGTATCACTCTACTTTACATTCTATTAAATAACTTTATCCCTGCACAACAGTTCAACAGCACAGAACAGTTTGTTATTTGTTCACACAGACTTTATGTGGATTCCACAGGATTTTCTGTAGGTTTTGCAATGAATTTATTGCCTGCATAATATTTTCTTTTGTCACAGAGAAGACACAGCCCTGTTAGAAGTCAGGTGAGTTCATCTTGCACTCTCCTGCCCATCAAGCAGAACTCATGATAAGGTGATGGGGACAATATCTACATGGAAAATACTGACACATTAGCCAGCACATGTAGTGCAAATCTCAGTTTAACCCCTGTTGAAGCAAACACTGGGAATAAATCCAGACGTCACTTCTGCCAGCAAGGTTTCACACCAATGAATAGAATACAACTCACCTGTTTTTTATACCCCAGTAAAAACAAGATCTAGGAGTCACAAACCAGTGCAGAAGCCTCCTGCAGTGCCGTCACTTCCCAGCTGCAACTACTCCTAAGGACATCAGCTGCAGGGGTGAATTTATGACAGGGCACTTGTTCCCTAACAGAACTCATCCCCAAAGCCCACCCAAGCCTTGGGTCACCAAAATGCCTTTTCTCCTTGGGGGGCAGCTCCTCCTGCCTATCTGCTGCTGAGACCTCACCCTGCTTATGACAGATAAATAAATGCACTTTCCTTCTAAGGCTATTCACCATAGGTGCAGGCACACATGGGCGTAACCAAGGCACATCAGTTCTCTTACCTGAGCCGTTTCTGCCCTCAGGATGGTTTTGTGAAAGGTATTCTCCAAAAGCTCTTGCCGCTCTGTGTCCCAGCATCAGGAGGCAGTCAAGGAGAGAAAGAGAGAGATTTGTGATGTTTAAAGGCCAAGGAAAGAAGGAACAGTTCAATACCAACACACTGCTGTGCTCCTGCAGCTGCCATTCACTCAGCCTCAGGTGACACTCATGGAAATAACACTGCCAGAGCAGTGAGACTTCCTCATTACACACCAGGATTCCAGTGCTTCTGGTGGAACCTCAGTGCTCCCATGGCCAAAAGGGAAACAGAGCTGGACTAGAAGTCCTGAACTGGTTTAGGCTTTAGCTTCTCTGTTATAAAAATAATAAAAAACCAGAATTGAAATGCACCTGCATTAAATCTGTGATGCACACACAGGCACTGGGTCACTACCTCCAGTCCCCTGAGTTAAGCCATTCCTGGCAGCCCCAGGAATGAGACATCTCCACCCCAGAGCCAACCACCACTCCAGGCTCCTACAGCTCCTGAAAGCTCCCACCTGGGAGCCATCACAGCTCAGATGTGGGTGCTAATGCCCATTTAACCTACCTGAACCCTAAGTTTACAAGACCCAGCTATGTCAGTATTTGGATTACTGGACAAGCTTGTTTGAGAGACACCCAAAACCTCCCACAAAAGCAGTTCCTGCTTCTCTGATGGATTCCAGTCTTGTGGATGACCGAGATTTTACTGGAATACATTAAGAATCAAGCAAGCAGGGCGAGCTCAACCCCTATCACACATCCAGGCCTACGTAAGAGAGCAAACCTATGAATATTCCAACCAGAGAAGAGCTTTCTGCTTGCAACCCACACAGGAAAGGAATCCGTGGTCAAGGCATGGAATACAGTAACCTCCAGACTCCAACTGCCAGGGCATTTGTAATGTCCTGATGCCGTGATTGTTCTTCTGTACCCAACAGACCTGTGACTCAAGAGAGCCAATACTGGAGCCAGGGTTTCCCCAGCCATCCATGTTCCCCAGGTTTGTAGAACAATCTCTCCAAAGTCTGCAGCATCCCAATCAGGCTGAGCTGCCATTGGGCAGCCCAGGGTGGAGACTGGCAAAGAGGGAGGTGAAACAGCCACCCACCCCCTTGGCAAGCCAAGCCAAGTAACCAAGAGCTGAGCACCCTCAGCCCTCAAGCACATCAGCACCTCCTGGGGAAGAACCAGACTTGCTGCAACAGGGAAGACTCCACACCGAGGCATCACATCCACTGTCTCCTCCTTCAGCAGCGCTGAGCCTCAGAACAACCTCTCCAGTTCAAGCTGCTGCAAAAGGCTCATAATGGCCACTCAATATCTAAGTGGAAAACAGCTTTTGCACATCTCAACTTGTGTAGCCAGGATCTTCCCCACTGCTTTTATGAACCACCTCCCAAAGGAGAAAATGTTAACAAGGCTCCAATGCACTTCCCAGAGTGACTCGGGCTGGAAGGAGTGCGAAGTCCATTTGTCATCCACAGTCAGCAACAGAGGATCAATATGAACGATGAAGAAAGAGTAATTTAATCTCCCTGGAACTAAATTTCAGCACAGTCAAATGCAAAATGCTTTGGAGCAGCACAGCTGGAGCTGTGCAAGAAGAAAGGTTTAAGCTTCTGCATCTTTACAGACTAACAGACAATGCTGAGGTTTTCCCTGTTTTCAGATTCTTACATGTCCAGTCCCAGGCTGTACCTTAGACACTGGCCTGGGGTGGCAGCTGCCCTGAGTGTCCTCCTCAGTGCCTAACACCCCCAGAGATGGTCACAAGGAGGCCCTGTCACATGGGGAGCTCTACAATCAGCCCACAATCCCCACTGTGAAGGGCAAAGGGGTGACCATCGTGGTTCATCCATCCAGGGGACAAGCACCTCATGGATTTTCCTGGCACTCTCAGCCTTTCTGTCCGGGCAAAAAGGACTTGATCCTGGAGCAACACACAAATGCAAAGTGGGAACTGGAGTGTGGCTGCTTCAGGGAAGTGGTTGAGTCACTATGTCTGGAAGTGTGGATTTGGCACTTGGGGACATGGTTTAGTGGTGGATGTGGCAGGGTTTGGTTTGTAGCTGGATTCATTGACCTTGGAGGTCTTTTCCAACCTAAAAAATTCTATGATTTTAACATCAGGCTACTCAGTTGTAACAGAATTCCTGAGCTGCTCCTGTACTCCATCTCAGAGGTGGTTAAAGCTCAGCCAAAGCCATGGCTGATCTCGCACACCACTGGAAATAGCACAGCTTTAATAAGATGGCTGGGCATGAGATTCCAAGATCTCTTCCACCAAAACTTCTGGGACTCCAAGGCTTCCAATGGAAATGTCTGTCCTTGCAAGGCATCACCAACACCATTCACAAATAGGGCACACACTTAGACCATTGGGAAAAACTTTGAAGCTTCTCTTTTGCATCAGCAGTCACTCCACGTAGAAAAAATAACAGCAAGCAAGTTCTCAGGTAAATTATCAGTGAGAGAACATGGCGATTTACACAAAAAATGCTGAAATATGATGACAGTCTGTAACTAGTTCAAAAGCTCCACGAGCTCCAAATTCATCTGTCATTGTCTCCATTCATCTCTTCACCAATGCCTGAAGCTGTTTTGTCTGTCTGAAAATCTGAACCAACACTTCACCTTTAGCTTGCAAACCACGGGCTCAAAACACCAGTACAAAGCAATTCCTAAGATCCAAGTTGAAAACTGGCTAAGACAGAGCCAGAGAAGCACTGCTGCTCTCCAGCCCACCTTATTCCACAGTGAAAGCAGCGTCACTCAGTAAGAGCCCAGGCTGGAAGGTGCTGCAGCATCTCTAACCTCACACTCTGGTTTCCCCAAGCAGAGGAGGTACAATCCCAGGTGCCAGAGCTCTCAGAGAACAGGTCATATGCAGAGCTCTCACACGGGTCAGAAGCACAGAGCTGCTCAAAAGCATTGCTCCCTGCCCAGGCTGAACCTGCAGCTCTGTCCTGGCCATTCTACCCCGCGCGTCCCGGAGCCCTCAGGCCAACGCAAGAGCAAACAAATGTGGACACGTGGGCACAGCTCCCCAGCCCCAGCGCACATGGCAATGCTGCCTGCACAGCACAGTGTGCAGCGGGGGGTTTCCAGACAATTACACCAGAAACTTCACACTAATTATTCTGCTGATTATCTCAGTGGTTCCCTTCTACATTCCCACTTTCCGAGTGCCATCGGCTTCTCCTTGGCCATGCCTCAGCGGATCTCCCACAGATATCTGCACGTGCCCTTTGCCAAGGGGACTCTGATGGCCACGCTTGCTCCTTATGGCCACATGCCCCTTGCCAAGCCTTTGGCATTCCTTCCCTGCCCTCACAGCCATCCCAGTTCACCAGCACTTGCCTGGATTGTTACTGCGCCATTTCTCCACTCTCCTTGGCTACCCATCGGCTTGATCAAAATAAAGCCAGAGCACATTTCAAACAGATGGTAGCTGTTCTGTTCATCCCATTCTTTTCTCTCTCTTCTATCTATTACCACAAGTCACACAATCAAACTTTTCTTTTAGCTCAGGTCTGCCTCCACTACTGTTGCCAATGGAGTTCAAGTCCCCTCACACCATTGGACAGCACTGGACATAAACCCCTTCAACCGGGCTCTGAGCAGAGACACCTTGGGATAATTTAACTGGCAAGAGATGAAAAAGAAAACTTGTTCCACATAAATGAGATGAAGTACAAGGTGCCTTAGAGCTCCATGGGCCGGTGAGCTATAACCCTGAGTGTATGACACTGCAAAAGCTGCATACAAATGAGCAGGTAGCACTGAGAGGTGATCAGCTGATGACAGGACAAGTTTAGCCCTGACTCATCTGGAGAGAGGTTTTCATTTTAGTGGCAGCCCAGACCTGCACGTCACACAGTCAGCACAGCTTGGTTTAACAAAAGGACACCAAGCAGGGACCAGGGCTCTAGCACACTGTGCTGCTCAGTCTACCCAGCACAGACAACCCTCAGAAAACACCAGCATCTCCCCCAGCATTCCACCAGAACGGCTCCAGGGAGGGAAGGGCAGCACAACACAGGCAGCAAAGGCTGCTGCCCTTCTGGGGGCATTTTCCAGTACTCACTGTGCCTCAGATGTCAGAGCTGGACTCGGGTCTGGAAGAGAACTGTGAAGAAGCACAGACAGTCTAGACAGAGACTTGCTCGAAGGAGCAAAGCCGCCTAATAACAGAGATCTCAATTACAACATAATAAGCACAGAATGGCCATCATGTCTCTGAAATAATCACATCTACGGGATAAAAGGGGCCTTGATGCACTTGCAGCTATGAGAAACTGATGCACATAAATTTATCCACCAAACTGACACTTACAGAGTGAAGAAATGCAGATTGAAACACTCAGAGATACAGGAAAGAGCTCAGGTAACTCAACTGAGAGCACAGCAGCAAGCTAAGCAAAGCCTGGACTATTCAGGAGTATTACATGGAAAAACAAGGAACACCCACCACCTTCTCCTGCTCCTTCAGAAGTAATGCCCAGAGGAGTTGCAGCAGGAATCTGTTGTGACAGCATCTGATAATGCTGCATCTCAGGCATACAGGAGAGAAGAGACCTGCATCATCGGGACCTACGTCCTCCTACAGCAGCAATCCTGCTCTTGTCACCAAGCAGAGAAGGGAACACCTCCAGCACATCCACAGTTAACAGCTCAGTCATTAAAGACTGTTGACACCTACGTTATTTAAGCCTAATAGTAACAGTACCCTGACAAAAATTAGTTTTCTCAAATATCTACGTAGAGAAATGGTAGCTGGAAAATTCTAATTTAAAATTCTTGCTCTCAGTAAAGGGAGATTGGGTGTCAGCAGTGGGTCTTAGAGACCCCTCAGTATTGGAGCACTTTATGATCACAAAGTTTGGACAGGAGAAGAGAGGAAGAGCAGGAAGAAGTTAAAAGAAAAAGGCAATCAAAGAGACAGTTCATATCGCTCTCATCAGAAAATTCACAAGCAGAAAAGAAGAATCTAGACTCCACAAAGAATCCCAAGCTAAGCCAAAAATCACTCATGCAGCAAGAAGCCTGGGATAAGGTACATGGTCACTTACCTCTGCATTTCATCAATGAAAAATTTACCCTTTCACAGCAACTAATGCCATGTCCAAAGCTACTCTTCATCCCTCTCTAGGCAGCAAGAAAGGGAGTGAGACCAAATTCTTATCCCTCTGTGGGCTTTCCTGGACTAGATGCCAAGGTCATGGAATTGGGCAAGATGAACCACATTCTCTGAAATATTTCCTGTACTAATGACTGCAAGAAGAGATGGTTCTGGAACACCCAGAAAAGCCTCATGCCTGTTTGCTCTCACCATCACGCTCTCCCCAAAGAAAAGCACAATACAAAGCAGAACTGCAGGAAAA
The DNA here is from genome assembly GCF_015227805.2 of Hirundo rustica. Taxonomy (NCBI): domain Eukaryota; kingdom Metazoa; phylum Chordata; class Aves; order Passeriformes; family Hirundinidae; genus Hirundo; species Hirundo rustica. The sequence continues at coordinate 9,547,875 of NC_053469.1, forward strand.
CATCTGCTTTATTGCCTCATTGGGGGTGCCAGTGTTTTCCTGTAGGAAAACAAGGCAGCAAGGGCAACAAAACCCCATTTCTGAAGGGCTTTGGTTCATCTGCACCCTTGGAAAAGTTCTAAGGACGCCAAGGAGCACAGGCCAGACAGCCACAGGCAGGGCCCTGGAGAGGCTGTCAGCGAAGGGGCAGCACCAAGGTCACCGCTCAAGGACAACTGCGCCAGCCCTGCCTTCGGCACTGGGGCCCAGGAGCTGCAGGGCAATAAAAGCACACACACACAGGGAGGGAACAATCCCTCTGACGGGGAGATCTTGCATCCAAGCCCTTCAGAGGCGATCAGAGCAGCAGCACCAAGCACAGCCGCCTCTCGGGTGTACAGGGTGCCGCAGCTCCCCCAGGAGAAGAGACCACAGAGACCAAAGTCAGCAGCATCGTGGGTGCTCTCCACAGTGTGGGCACAGAGCAATTGTGCCCTCAGTTTGTAAGAAGCTACTTAAAAGACTCAGCACACAACAAGCTGCATGGAGCTTAATTAATGCTCCTGGGACCTGAGACTCCCCTGAGTCGCTCTGCAGAGATTTTCTTTTAATGATCTAGGGAGCCTGCATCTCCTGCTTGGATCCCATTACTCACACCAGCTAACAAGCCCTGCTCCTTGCTCAGTAAGACAATCAAGTGTGCACATACACTCCAGCCACACCTAAGAAATACATGCTGTGGTCACTTGGACTTGCAGCAGAACTCCAGGAGATGATTTTTCTCTGTGAAGAGAAGTCATGACAAGTATGACCAGGACAGAGCCCAGCCGATACAGAGAAGCAATTCCAGGGCGTCTCCTGCAGCACAAGAAGTGGATCCCCCAGCTGCCTATACCCACAGGGCACATGATCATTGCAGCAGCTCTACCCACACAGGTAGTGCCCACCCAAGTGCCCAGCCCTCGTGGAGTGGACAGAACAGTGTCCCTGTTGCCTTATCCAGTGTCCTACAGGGTCCTTGCTGTAGATAAGGACACAGGAGATGCATGGAGGAGGATCCAGGGCAGAGCAGAGGAGCTGCGTGTGATGTGCTCCAAGAAACCTTTCAGCAGGTGGGGCATTGCCACTGTAGGATTACTAAGCATGCCAGAGCCCAAGGGAGCAGGGACTGAGCCGTGCCTGAAGCGGCAGGATGGAGGCACACGGACAGCACCTGTCACCACCAGCACCCTCTCCATGCAAAGAGGCTCTGCAGGGAGCCCCTCAGCAAGTTCGCTGACCTCCTCAAACGATTTTTAGATCAGGAATTTCTAGCACGGACATCAACAGGAAGACACATAGAAACACCTGTCCTGTGCCATGGTCCATGAGACCAGACACTCCTCAAGGGCATGATGTCCCCCAGCCCAAATCCACTCAACTCTTCTGGTCAAACCACCTTAATTCACAGAGATACCAGAGAGCTCCCACAGACCCGTACCTGCAGCTTGTCAGCAGCCACAGCAGGTATGGAGCAAACCAGAACTCTCGAGGCACCTCCTGGACTCCCCACAGTTGATAGAACCTGAGCAGCATTTGCCAAGCCTGGTGTAGGCTAACAAGTCATTACGTTCAAAACACATTAGTCGCTCCCAAACACCCACACTACCATCTGAAATCCTACCAGTTACTGAGTGCGTTGTTTGTGTGGCTGCCTAATCCCACTCCCAGAACCCCATCACAGCACTTCTGGTGTTTTATGTGTCATTTCTGTATATGCACCTGGCTGACATCACCACAAAGGATCCCACTTCCAAATCTCTGAATGTCATGGAAAGCATTAACATTTTCATTACTGCTTACAGACAGGGTGCAACAAAACGTGGGGAAAAGTTGCAGGCTCTTCCTGGAGAGCTGTCCCTCGAGATATTCCAGTTTGAAGGATGGATTTCTTTACAACTCAAGCAGATGGCAAGATACAGTCAGCTTTGCATCTCTTCACTTCAAGCCACAAGACTTCTCTTTCCTCCCAGCACAGCAGAGATGCCGTAATGCTGAGTTACAGAGAGAGGTGACTGAGATCTCTGAGCAACACGGATTGAGCCCTACACACGACTCCAGTTTATTCTAATGCAATTTTGTCTAATACAAAGAAGGTGTTATATAATGCAGCTGAAAAGTTTAATTTCTCCCTATTTTTCCCCAGCAGCAAAGAGCCAGACAAGCTGAAGCAGAGACAGTGACAGACCTAACCCCCGGCACAGCTGTGCCTAAGGAGCAGCTAAAAAGCTGCGCCAATGCCCCCAAATAATCACCCGACGACTGCTGTGACACTTGCACTGCAGCGTGAGAAGGGTCCTTTCATCGGGGAAGGGTCACCAAGGCAAAGCTCATCTTTGACTGCTTTTTAAACCTAAGTACCATTAAGCAGCAAATATATTTTCTCAGCTCTCCCACGTTTCATACTGAAAAGCACTGGGACCAGGCAGCGAGTGAAATGCTACACTGTAGAACAAGCAACATAAAACCAGAACAGGCACAATATAGAACCCAAATCCCTTAAATGACCCATGTAGTGGCTTGGGACACTGCTGGGGAGGGCAGACGTGGCGGGTGCAGATTTTCACAGAGCAGTTTTTCCATCCAAAGGAGCGCGACCCTTGAAGGAGGCTGCTGACTTTGCCCTCGGACACGCACACGGCATTTCAGCCGAGGAGAAACCACCGGGCAAACTGACCGCGCTTCCGAATTCCCCAAGATCATCATCTCCTGACAAATCCACTTCTGACATGCTCTTTGCCCACCCGGCAAATAAAGCCCTGCAGGTACTGTGGCCGGGCCGGCGGCGGGGACGCGTCCGGAGACAAGTCACCTCTCCAGAGGCTGAGGGTCCGCGGGTGCAGGGGCGCACGGCCGCCCGCCGCCACCGGCGAGTGCGCGGCTGCTCTGGGGGGATCGGGGCAGCCAGCCAGAGACCCACCGGCAGCTGCCATTCCCCAGCCCCGGGATGGCCCTGCGGGACGAACCCCGGGTCGTGCCCGCACCGGTGCCCGGGCCCGTCAGGAGGGTCTCGGGGCTCCCCCCAGCCCGGCACGACCCCCGAGGCGGCCGGGGGCGAGCAGGGTCCCGGCACCGCGGGACCCCCCGAGGCACCGCCCGCCGAGCCCCCGGCACCCACCTCACTTTGGCCGCCACGGACGACATGGCCTCGTTCCTGAGCGTCTTCCTTTTGGACACGGCTGTGCCCATATTCGCGCGGGGGGTCGCGGCCGGGGTCGCGCTCATCGCCGGGCCCCGCGGCTGCCCATGCCGGGGCGCGCCGCCGCCCCTCGCCGCCGCGCCGCCTCAGCGCCCCGCCATGCCGGCCCCCGGCCCGCGGCCCCGGCCCGCGCTGCGCTCCGCCGCGGCCGCTGCCGCCCCATTGACTGCGGCAGGAGGGAGGGACGGAGGGAAGGAGGGACGAGCCCGCCCCGCCGCCCAGGAAGCGCCGCTATATTTGGCCAGCGGCACCTCCTCCGCCCGCCTGACATCATGGCCGGGGAGGGGGCGCGGGCCCCGCCTCAGGGGCTGCACGGGGCGGTGCGACCCCCGCAGGGGCCGTGTGTGGCTGCGGCGGGAGGAGGGAGAGGACAGGGGGCTCCTCAGGGGGCTGCCGCTCCTCCCGAGGAACAGCACCCATCTCTGCTCTCTGTGACAGGGACAGGAGCCGGGGAGCGGCTGGAGATGAGGGAAAGATGAGGCAGTGCCCACCTTCCCCCAGAGGGTGCTGGCACTGCCCAGGCTCCCCAGGGAATGGGCACGACCCCGAGGCTGCCAGAGCTCCGGGAGCCTTTGGACAGCGCTGCCAGGGATGCCCAGGGTGGGGTTGTTGGGGTGTCTGTGCAGGGACAGGGGCTGGGCTGGGTGATCCTGGTGGGACCCGTCCAGCTCGGGATACTCTGTGATTCCACGATTCTACCTGAGGGGAACATCCAGCCAGCAGCATCAGACACGGCTGCAAGGGGAGCCCCGGGGGTCGCTTCCTCCAGGCTCCTGTCAGGAGGCAGACGTGCAACCTGCAAAAAAAAATCAGTCATTTTGACACAAAACTGCAGCCTGCTTTTGGTGGATCGGGTGAAAGGTTCCACACACAGTTTATCTTCCACAGCAGGGCAGTGTATATGTGCAGCCACGTCCCTCTGCTCATAGGGTGGACGCGGTCATGAAGATCGGGCTGTTGGGTTTTGGACACGACAGCTCTGAAGGATTGACACGAACACTGCTGGATTTGATCCCTGAGCAGGTCACTGCTCCCCACCATTGACCCAGAGCAGGCAACACAGCCTTTCCCAGAGTGACTGGAGGCAGCGGCGCCATGGGGGGGAGATGGGTGTTCAGAAACCTCCTTGTCCCCATTGTCACCTGCCAGAGCAAACACCTGCTTTGAGGGCATCGAGTGCTTGAAAACAAACCCAACAGAAGGAGCTGATCAACCAGTCAGCCCAGCCTTAGAGGATTTTCAAATCACACCGTCACAGGACTGCTTGGGTCAGAAGGAACCTCCACAGATGACTTACTCTGTCCAGTGCCATGGGCAGGGACATCTTCCACTATCCCAGGTTGCTCCAAGCCCCATCCAGCCTGGGTTTGGACACTTTCAGGGGTCCAGGGGCAGCTGCAGCTTCCCTGGGCACCCTGTGCCAGGGCCTCGTCACCTTCATAACAGAAACTTCCTTCCTATCACGCAGTCTAGATCTATTCCTTTGCCTTTTATCCTGGCCCTGATAAAAAGTCTCCCATCATTTTCCTTATAAGCCTCCTTTATACACTGAAAGGCTGTAAGAAGGTCTCCCCAGGGCCTTCTCTTCTCCATCTGAACACTCTCAACTCCTCCAGCATTTCTTCACAGCAGAGGGGCTCCAGTCCTTTTTTTGGGTGATCAATTTAATGGGTGTAGGATTTGACCCCTAGGGGGGTTTGGAAAAGTGTTTTTCCTTGGGAAAGTATTTTATGAATCTGCTTTCAGGGCACTTGAGTGAGTTGGGCAGCAAATTCCTACATATTATTCATAATACATACAGAAAAAGGCACTTGGATTGTCCCCCTGACTCCGCAGACAAGTTCAGGAATCCCAGGAACTCAGAGCCACTCATTCAATAATATTGGACAGAGGGATGGAAGTTTTATAGATAATTAAAATTCCTCCAAGCTTTGTGAAGAGAGGCAGCTCTTCAGGGGGGAGTGACAATCACACCTTGTCTTGTCTGTGCCTGAGGAAGGGCTGCAGCATAAGCTCATGTTTCACTGTCCTTCAGAGACCCTGCGTGAAGAGACCAAAAGTTTGGGAAAAGCTTCTGTCCTCTCTCTCCATAGACTCCAAAGTAAAATCTGCAAGAATATATAATACAATAGGATTTGAACAAACTAAGTCTGTTTGGTGTATTAATCTACCCATTGAAAAATAAAGTAGTTTCTATAGACCGGGGAAAAAACCAAAAAAAGGTACCCAATTCCCCTGGTTTTTGTGGACACGAGGAGCAGGATACAAATACCTCACCAAGGAGAATTGTATCACAGTCTGAACAATTCACTGCGAATAACAATTTTTCAGAGCTGTATCTTTGCTGAGGCTCAAGCTGTGAGCAGAAAAAGCTCCAGGTGTGCACAATAAACAAATGGAAATACTTGAAAAGTAAGGTCAACCTGTGCTTCCCAACCCTTTTCTCCCTGTATGTAAACTAGATGGGGGAAATGTTGTTTATTTCTATGTTTAAATATTTTGCCAGTTGAAGCAAATGCTATTCCTTAAAAACACAACTCACTCTCTAAACTAACAGGCAGGTCTGCTCTATTCATGACACAATTCCCACCAGATCTACCTGGAAGCTCCCCCAAGTTGCTCACGGTGACATTTTTCATATACAAACAAAACCCAACCTCAATATATTGATTCTTTTTTCCCCCCAGAATATGACTCTGATTAAATTTCTACTCGTGACTATCCCCCTACCCTGTTTTGTGTTGTACAGTCATGTCACCAAAGAGTTCCTACAACAGCAAAGGGAAAAAAATTCCATCTGTTTTGAATGAGCAGCTGAAAAAAAAACACTTGTAGAGAACTGGAACCATGCAAGCAGTTACAGTCTCCGTGAAGCTGTGCCCAGTGCTATCGATTCCCAGAATTAAAAAGCATCCAGATGGATGCCTCCATCTTCATCCCACGTTCAGACTGCTCTTACCTGTGCCTCTTGGAGCTCCCTCAAACTCCCCCTTGCCTGTTCCCCAGCAAGGTCTCTCTCTTTGAGGCTGGGGAGGGTCCACCCAGAGCAGGGCTCGCTTTGGAGACTGCTCAGGGCTTGGCCTGGTGGGCTTTGAACACCTCCAAGGATGGAGGTGCAAACCATTCTCTGGTCCATGTCCCAGGGCTGCACCACTCTCACAGGGAAAGATTTCCATGGATCCACTGGGAATTCTCCGTGTTAGTCCGTGTGCCCTGGAGAAGCACCCAGCTCCATCACTCCACAGCACCCCAGGAGCCCTCGCCCACCCCTGCAGATCCCCCTCTTGCTCTCTGCTTCTCCCCTGCCTTCCTTTAGGGTTTCCTCCCTGCCTCTGGGTTTATCCCAGGCATTTGGGGGTCTGGGTTACCCCAGAAGAGGAGGCAGCTAGGGAGCTCTTTACAGCTGGAGAGACGCCTTTGCTTCGTGCTAGGAAAAAGTCAGGCGAGCCAGGCAGACAATTCCCACGGCTTCTCCATGGCAACAGGGCCTCCCAAACATGCACACAGGCAAACGGGCCGAGGGGCTGGGAGCATCACAGCCCCTCCACCCCAGCCCCAAACCTCCACTCACGGGGCTCTCGTGGGATCTCACCCCAAAACACCTTCCAGAATAATCCCAGCTGGCCAGAGGAATGTCCCCTCCTTCCACTGGGGAAGGTGCACTGCCGTGAAGCCCGAGCCAGGCAAAGTCTATCCCAGCCCAGTGATGGGTTTTGTCCAGACAAATGTGTCACCCTTGAAAATCTGGTGTCTCTGCATCCTGTCAAACCAAACAGCACAGCTCTGTCCAGTAGAAAACCCAGAACCTCAGACCTGGTTAGGTCTAGGTCTCAGATCAGCTTCTGATATTCATACTTTAAGGAACCATTCTTTTTATGTTTAGAAAAGTCATTTTTGTCTACATGAGCAAAAACCTGTGTATCCTGACAATTTGAATGCAAAAAAAGGAGAAATAAGGCAAGCCAAAACCAGTCCCAGCAGCAACCTGCGAAAGGGAGAGGCAAACAATAATACATACTTCTTCAAGCACGTCAAGCTGGAGAGTCAGAAATTGGCTGTGGTGCAAGAGAAGCATTCGTAGGAGATAAGGTCAGAACAGAAAAACAATGAATATTTTGCATCTGTAGTCAGTGAAGAAAAGCTTGGAGATGTTCCTGTGCCAAAAGTCATCTTTATATGGACGTGGCATTGGATTTGGCTCATGTTCAATTGTCAGCAGAAGAAGTTGAGGAATAAATAGCCAGACTAGAGAGTGCAAATGCACCAGGCTGAGATGGTTCACCTAAGTGCCCAGTGAGAGCTCAGAGGTGAAACAGTTTAATTACTTAATTGTAGCATGTAATCACAATGTGTAACAGCCTCACTTTCTGAGAGCTTCAAGGTGACAAATGCAATGTTTGGGGTTAAGACAGACCCTGAAGTCTGAGGTTCCCTCCTGGACAAAGTGAAATTGTCACTAAGATCTCATTAGCGCAGAGTTGGATACCTTTGAAATACAGGGAAGAGAAAAAGCTGATTTTCCAGAAAAAAAATGAACATTTGATAAATGTATTACAGTTTTCTAGAGGGGTGGATAAGTGTGTGGTGTAGTCTGCCTGGGTTTCCAAAAGGTCGGTCACACAAGTTTCTTACAGGAATGTAGCTACCATGGGAATAACAGAAAATACTTGAGATAGATAAATACCTGGTTAAAAGATTCCCAAAGAGCAGCTCTCAATAGGCAGGCTTCTGAATGGAGGGAGGACTGGAAAGGAGCCCCACAGGGACCTGGGCAAGGCCCTGCTCACCTCAGCATATTCAGAAATAATCTTGCAAATGAATTAGGAAAAAAAAAAAAAAAAAATGGGACAAAGCTTGCAGCTGATGTTAAGGCATTCAGGGTCATAAATACATGAGACACTGAAGAGTTATACAAGGACCTCATGATAGTGAATAACTAAGCAATATGTTCAGGACATCCAGAGGAGATAATTACAAAGATAAAGACAGGAGAAAAACAATCCCAACTCCTCAAGCACTGGGCTCTGCAATGATCCCTATCCTCAGAAATAGGCTCTTTTTCTTCCAGGTTTGGTTGAATATCATCCTGCCCCACCCCAGCTCCATTTGTGCCTCATGCTGGCTCCTGGCTTTGGTGGGACTATAAACCGTGGAGAAGGGAAGGGACTCAGCAGTGTGGTAAGCATAAAACCAGCAGAAAAGGGGGTGTTTAATGGCCCATGTGAGATGACTGCAGTTCCTGTGGTGCAAATTGAGACCAGGATTGTTTGTGGTCCCTGCAGAGAACACAGTCAGTCACTCAGGTCCCGGGAAGGACAAAGTACCAGCAGTGCCAGAGGAGGTGTGGGACCCCTCCCCACAGACATTTCCCAGGGGTCACATCACCACAGCTTAAGCCCAGGAACATGATGTGCTCAGGCCACAGAAGCAGCACAGACAGGACAGCGCAGGGATGGTTTTTGGCCCCTTGCCCTCTGCTCCCGTTTCTCTGCACAAAAAGACTGGCCCGTGTGTTTGTACTGAAGGGGCAAAGCACAAGAAGGAAAAGAGAAGACAAACTGATGTGCCCACTGTCCTTAAACACTCTGCCCCAGTTAAGCTCTTTTGACAAACCTACAACACGGAGGCAGATGGAGGAGCTGATGGGGTTTATTCACACAGCACCTGAAAAGAGTTTGAGGACAATGGTTATGGCCAAGTGCCTGGGAAGCTCAAGGTCTCCTGGGTGCCAGAAGGTCACTCCAGTATCACCTCTCCACCTTCCTGCTTGGCCAGTTTAATCCCTTCAAGGACTTGCTGTTAAATTCATCAAGTCCAAACTTCACCTTAATGAGGCACTTTAAGAAAATAACTCCCAACACTGGTATAATTAAAATTAGGCCATATATCAGTGAAGCAATATCAATAGCTAACAAGTTGGAGTCTGCCAAGAATTACTGTTTTTCTTTGAGTGGATTCATTTGCATAGAGCTGTTCTTAGATGGCCAAGAATTTGGCATCGGCAAACCTTGTTCAAAGCCAGTCCCAGAGGCAGCCCCAATCCCTGGAGGAGCAGTTCTGACCCAGCTGGGATGCAGGGCACTCAGACCCCATGCTGGCCACCTCACCCCCAGCTATTTTTAGTAAAAGACCTAATCAGTAATTGCCAGGGCTGGGTACAGCCTTTCAGCCCTGCCTTCCGCTGCGTGACATGTCCCAGCCCCGAGTGCTGCTCAGGGCAGCGCTGCTGGGAGAGGAGCTCAGCCCCCTGAGGCCCTGAGCGCAGCGTTACCTGTGCTCAAAGGTGAAACCCTCTCCTCCTCCCCCCTCAGCAACTGCATTTTCCCAAGTCTTCTGATTTTGCCAGGATTATGAAGAGGTCAGGCACTGTTTTACATTATCTGTCTGCTCCTGCACAAGGCAGCAAGGTCCTGGAAGAGCAAACCAGAGCAGCCCTCCCAAACTGGAGATTTGGAAGGGAGGCTCTGAGCTCAGCTGTGGGTGGAGGATAGGGAAAAGCCGAACATTTTATCCCAAATTTGGGAAAAAAATTGAAGAAGGTCTTGGGGGCTTACTCCCCATGCATAATCATAGTCTGTGGGGATTTGAGGGCGGGTGCAGTCTCCTGGGATGAGAGCAGCAGCCTGTCTCTGGCAGAGAGAGCGTGGCTAGGAGGGCACAGCGGGCTCCCACTCGGCACAGAGGCCTTTCCCAGGCACACACACTCATATATTCCTCAAATCCCAGCCTTAGAGCCGCTTCCTCAGCCTCCACTGACCTCCCAGGCTGGATCAGCCAGGACTCAGAGCATCAGCACTTCCAAACTCGGTCAGTAGCAGCAGCCTGGCTTCCCACTGGAGACTCCCAGGGCAGCGCTGCGTGTGCCTGGCTCTGCAAACACAGCCTGAGCAGACCTCGTGTGTTGTTTGGAAAGGTGGAAAAGAGATGAGGCTGGGGGCTTGCCACCGTTTTTGCAGGGCAGGAGCCTCAGCAGCTTCCTCTGAGCAGCCAGAGAGGGGGAGGACAGGCTCCAGCTGGGCACCACTGTGCAACAGCGTCTGGCTGGGCACTGCCTCTCCCTGCTCCCTGCACTGCAGCACCGGCACTGGCACGGCACCCCCCCAGTGGGAGGCATCACGCTGCTTAAAGAAAATTATGTTGCTGGCCTTTTCATTATGTTGCCCAGCAAATGTTCCCATGAAATATAGGCCTAATTATCTACCCACATTCAGATTACTCTAAGATGCAATTTCCTTCTACTCTGTGGAGTTTGCTCTCCTTCTGTGGATCTCATGATTGAAATACACTCAATTAGTTATTACTCTGCTGGCTGAAACCTTGAGCTGCCTTCCTGACAGGGCTGCTCCATGCGGGTGTCGCTGGCCTTACAATGGCCAGGTGACGCCGGGTCACAGGAAAGCCACAAAGATGTCTCAGCACTCAGCCATCCCTGTTATTTATTAGATTTGTATCCCAAATGGAAGCCTTGTCAGGACTGAGGGCTTGAAACGTGAATTATCAGCATCACAGGATCACTGAGGTTGGAAAAGGCCTCTCAGGTCATCGAGTCCAACCATTCTCCCAGCACTGCCAAGGCCACCACCGAACCATCTCCCCAGGTTCCACATCTACACATCTTTTAAATCCCTCCAGGGGTGGTGGCTCCACCACTGCACTGGGCACACCCCAATTAATCAAAGACACAGCCTCAGCATGGGTCAGCTGAGTCAGGAGAGCTGACAGGGGAGTGAGCATTTCAAGAGCAGCATAATATTAGATACCTTTTTTTCCCTTAAAATAATCTAGCAGGTGAAAAGAAACAAAAGCAAGGAGCATCAGCTGTAGCAGGAAGGAGGATTTGAGCAGGGTGGTAATGTAATTTCATTCCTATTGCCTACATCAAATTTACATAAGCCAGTCCCTCAGAATAAACTACAATAAGTAATAAAACCAACTGATACAACAAAGAAACAACAATAGGGATGTGTCATATAGGGAAAAGGCTCCTTAACTCCTCCACAGAATTTTGAAAGCCCTGGCATGAAGGCTCTGGAGGTTTTTGGTGGAAATCTGGCACAGCAACTTCTTTTGGCCACAATGAGGCACTTGCTGGATATTGATCCCTCCCAGGGTGACCTGTTCCCACACTTGACCACCCTCCTGGTGAAGGGAAAATAATCTTGTACCTACCAGAGACATGTTTTACTCCCAGGGCTCCCAGGAACTGCTCAGCAGCTGTGGAGGTGCAGGAGTTGGCCCCTACAATGGAAGTTCCTCAAGGTCGGGATTCCAGAAGCAGCTCCAGGAGCAGATTGGGTGTTAATTAATTGCTCAATGATTCAGTGATTACTCAGTTTTTGCTCCATCCACATCTCAGTATTTCATTGTTTGGCAAAATATCAGCCTGACTTTGTCCTGACATTGGCACCATGCAGCACAAGAAGAGCCGAAGTTTGAATTGACTGCGTCATACCTAAGATGGAAGAAAAAAATGTTATGATTTTGGGAAATTTTGTGTGACTGTGTCCTGGAAACACCTCACTCCCAAAACTCTGCTCCAACCCTACCGTGCACCATGTCCAACCCTTGCTGTATCTAAAAGTGCAGAAACGAAACCACTGAAATGAAACATCTGCTGGCAGAAGGGCTCAGATCATCCCTATCTGTGGACAAGGGGACTACAGAAAATGTTATCTGCCTGGGCTTCTGTAAGACCTTTGAGACAGTCCCCCACAATATCCTCTGTCTTAATTGGAGAGATATGGACTGGATGGACAGACTGCTCAGTGCAAGAGGGACTGGTTGGACAGCCACATGCAGAGAGCAGTGGCCAGTGGCTCGATGTCCAGATGGAGATCAGCAGTGAGCAGGGGCCTGCATGGGGCCAGTGCTGTCAAATATCCTCACCAGTGACACAGACATTGGCTTGAGGGTGCTTCCAACCATATCCTCACCAGTGACACAGACATTGGCTTGGGGGTGCTTCCAACCATATCCTCACCAGTGACACAGACATTGGCTTGGGGGTGCTTCCAACCATATCCTCACCAGTGACACAGACATTGGCTTGAGGGTGCTTCCAGCCATATCCTCACCAGTGACACAGACATTGGCTTACATTGTCTGTGCTTCCAAGCGGTCACGGGTCAGCCACCAAGGGGTGCGGTTGACATACCTGAGGGGAGCTGGAAGAGCTTCTGAGGGCACACCCAAAGAGCTGGGAATGCAGTTCCCACTGTCCCTGGAGCCCAGGGCATGGCAGGCACAGCTCCCTCTGATGCAGTGCTTGGCTGCCATGAGGTTGGACAGGGGAGGGCACGTGGGGACTGATCCTGCCCAGAGCAAGGAGCAGGGAGAAACACTGCGGGAGGCTGACTCCGAAAGCTCAGCTGCAGGGTGAGGAAGGGGTGCACACACAATCAGGGCCAGCAGCAGCTCCTGGCCATGGTGAGGGTGGAACAAAATGGTGCCATCTGCTTCAGCTGCAGCACTGCACAAAGGCACAGGCAGTAAAGAGCCTCTAGCTTAGACCCGGTTGGCAAGGAGAACAAACTCCACAATTGCTACCAAAATAGCCCAAGGCACAGAAGAGGAGTGGCCACAGGGTGCATTCGGGTTCTGCTGTCCCTGCTCCTGCCCCAATTCCAAGCTGTCCTGTGGAGAGGAAGAGAAGCAGCCCTGAGAGGTTTGTAGTGATTCAAAGCAGTGCTGAGTGGAACTTGGCAGTGAGCTTGGGATGGGCAGCAGCTCAATCCATCACCCATTCTGTAGGAAAGGACCTGGATGCTGCTGCAAATCTTCAGTGGAACCAGAGTCAGAAGCGCTGTGGTGGTGGAGAACAGGTGAATGTCATGGCACGAGAAATAACAGTACCAGAGCCCTGTATGGGCTGTGCAGCCTGTGAGGCTTCAGGGGAGATTTGGACGGGTTGGAGGGGGCTGAGGGGGAGCACCAGGAGGGGTCAGATGGTGCAAGAGTGCAAGCTGTGAGCAAAGGCTGAAAACTGGGCGGATTCACCCCAGGAAACTGAAGCAGCACGCTCTGGTTATGTACAAGGCTGAAGGCAAGACAGGGCAAGGAGCAGTGGGGTTATAGTGGGGTGGGGAAATTCAGGTTCCACCTGAAGAAAAACTGTGTAAGGATTGTGAAGCAGTGGAACAGGCTTGCAGGGAGAGCAGTGCGGGTGTGGCCAGGTGGAACAGAACCTCCCTTGGGCACCAGGTCAGACTGGGTGGGCTCAGCACTCTGCTCCTGCCTGGGACATGCCACAGAGTCACCTCACCCTCCATGGCCTGATAGGGCTTGCTGGGCTCTTCATCACTTCTGGAACCAGCAGCTTCACAAACCGCATAGAGATGGTGGCAATTCTGTGAATTCGAGGGGAAAAAAACCTTCTGCAGAGTGGGAAATCAGCCTTTGAGTCAAGCTTGTGACAGGGCAGAAAAGCTGATATTGCAGAGTCAAGGAAATGCAACTTTGGCTGAAAGCCCATCCTGTAAGTTGGTAATCCTGAAAACAGCCATTGGAAGAAAAATGACACAAAATATGATGAGGAAGAAAGGAATAGACACTGATCAATATGCAACAACCACATCAAGTTATGGAGCAGAGATATTGATAGAGGAGGGTAAATGGACAGAGGAAAATCCATGTCTGGCAAAGCCACAGCCAGTAAAGAGTTGGTCACTAAATACATCAGAAACAAAAGAAACATTAATGATGTTATAGACTCATTTCATAGACTTAGAAAAGCACACAAGGGTTTTGGTCAGGAGCAACCTCGGGTGAATCCAGTCTAACGTCCCGCTTGGAGCAGGACTGATGTCTGTTACCCTGGTTTTTCTGAGGTTTTTTATTAGCCTTTTGATTTTCATAAATGGAGTCAGATCTTTTAGTTACTGTAGAATATTAGAGCAGTTTTCTACCTTTCCCACAGAAGTAATATAAACAAATCCTTTGTTTTTCATTCTTTGCCCTTTGTTTGCATATTTCTAACCTGAAAACAATTGTAACTGACAATTCGTCTGGCCACTGAGGCTGAGGGGTGGAAACCCCAAAAAGCCAATCTTCTGCTAGACCCACAAATGTATAAAAGTAAAAGAATAAACAAAGGGGTTTCTTCTCTCCGCTCTTTCAGCTGGGAGCTGGATCGGAGGAACCTCTGCGAAAATCTCTTGTCTGCGTGTGACTGCTTTGTGTGTCTCGGTGACAGATGTCCAAGTGACACCGCCTTGCTCAGGGATTGCCCAGGTGAGTTTTGAAGATCTCCAAGCGTGGAGAGGCCCCGGCATTCCTAGGTGAGGAGGTTTGCTAGTGCCAAGGCCCTCAGTGGGCCCCTTCTGCTTTTGGAAAGGATGGGAATGTCAGACATGAGGGTGATGAAACTGTGTTCCAATAACAGCCCAGAGCATCTCGGGTGCCATCTGCGGGGTTTCTGAAGCAGCAGAGCTGTGTGAGCTGCACCTGAGAGCCCTGGAGCAGTGCACTGAGCCGAGCTGAGCCTCCTCCTGCCGCTGCTGAGCGCCTGGAAGCCTGGGAGACGCCAGGTTTGGCAGGATGCTGACGGGGTGCTCGGCTGCCCTGGTTAACAGCTGCTCAGTCCAGCACGACACATCCAGATTGAAAAATGGAGAGGACTCATAGGATTCAATTAATATAGAATTCAGGGATTAAAAATACCCCCCTCAGCATGGTGTAATGGAAAAGCGTCTTGTCAAATGAGCCTCAGTTCATCCTTTGAGAAAATTACAAGTTTGTAGATAAAGGTTACCACGTAGCCATTATTTGCTTAGCTTTTGGCAACGTGTTTGACTTAATATCCTATGACACCCTAATTACAAATTTAGCGCTATACAATCCCAATAAAGCCCACATTAAATGGATGGAGAGCTGCAAATCCAGCTCCAAAACAAGGACTTGTCAGTGAACAGAGATGATTTAGAGGGATTCTGCCGGAGTCAGTCCCAGCCTGACACTAATCAATGTTTTCATCATTGATTGAGAAATGAGCACAAAACACAGCTGATAAATTATACAGCTGCTGGGAGCAGAAGGACTGGCAGTGAATAATTATGACAGAGATGTTCTACAGAGTGACTGGGATCTTTTCTGTGCACAACCCATTTTCACTTGGCAGTGTTAAAATAGGCCAGCTTTCAAACAGGAACGGAGGAAAGGTCTCATCCAAAAGAGTTGGGAGGAAACATTTCAACCAAAAAAAGGATGGGAGAAAAGGTTTCATCTAAAAAAGATGGGATACAAAAAATCTAGATATCATCAGGGGAAGGTAAATCAGAGCAGCTGGTTTTGCATCACTCCAGCAACCACAGCGCTGGCCCCAGGTGCAGGGACTGGAGGCAGAGGACGAGGAAAGCAGGAGAGTCCTGCAGGGAAAGGAATGGTGGGCAGAGGACACCAGAGGTGTCTGCAGTGGACAGATGAAGTGGCAAAGGAGTCAGACGAGACCCCAGAGAGGAGATGGACAAAGTGCCTGAGCTGCAAA
This sequence comes from Hirundo rustica, assembly GCF_015227805.2. NCBI lineage: Eukaryota > Metazoa > Chordata > Aves > Passeriformes > Hirundinidae > Hirundo > Hirundo rustica. The sequence continues at coordinate 9,563,573 of NC_053469.1, forward strand.
CACCCCATGGAGTGCAAGTCCTGGGGACAGGCTCCAGCTCGACCCTACTGTCACCTCCACCTTCGAGCAGCACAGGGACCCCTCCACGCACGTCCCTGCAGCACTGCTCGTCCTCATCCTCTCTGTGCCCTCCACGAGCATGACACTAAAAGAGAAACACTCACTTTCCCAAGAGAAAAAGGATTGCTTTGCTGAGCTCTTGCATCAGGCTGGGCTCACACGCCTCTCCCCGACATCATTTTCTGCCGCTAGTGGTTAACATGGAATGAAGGGAAGCTGAGGGGCTTTGCTGAGGGGCAGATGAGGAGGCTGGAAATGAGACACCCCGCGCTCACAGAAGGGTCTGTGCAAGCAACAGGGGCCCACCTGCCAGGTGACTTGCAATGATTTATACACCAGCAGCAGAGAGACATTTTCTCCCGTGGATTCTGCACCTGCAGCCCCAGAGGGGCCTTTTCCATCACCTGCTCCTCATCCAGCCTGGCCCCAGCAGCCCGAGGGCCCTGGTGACCCTGTGGTGGCCACAGCCTGACCCGGTGAGGCCGTGGCCCTTCGCAGCAGCCAGGGCAGCGCTCGGCCCCGCCGGTATTTTTAGCTCTGCCCACGACATCGCTCGAGTTCATGGCGTGACCTACTTTGGGAAGGCAGAGCTCTCGCCACACTGGGTCTCCACGTGCTGGGAAGATGCTGCCAGCCCCAGGAACAGCCCCCCCAGGGCATCCTGTCCCCAGCACGTGGTGCTTGGCTCCCCATGGATCCGCACAGAACCCAGGGCAGATTTTGGGGAGGAGGAGGAGGGTCCTGTGGGAGCCAGGGCTGCCTGCAGCAGGGACATGTGCAGGGCTCCCAGGTGGGTGCTGCTCTGCAGGGACTCAACAGCCTTTTGGTTGGGCTCTGCATTTCCACATTTCCCTTGCTTCAGGTAAAATCAGCAGCTCACAGATTGGCATGGGCACAGCCTGTGTTTGGGTCTCAAGGGAGTTCTCCTCAATAACTCAGCTTTCCAGTGGGCCAAACTGTGTAGCCAGCCCAGCTGGGCCTTATGGAGCCCCCAGATTGATTCTGGTGATCATAAAATCACAGCCTGAGTTGAGAGGTACCTTAAAGCACCTCATTGTCTTGGGCAGGGACATCTCCCATTAGTCCAGGTTGCCTCAAGCCCCGTCCAGCCTGGCCTTGGACACTTCCAGGGATGGCGAGTGGAGCTGATGGGGTGTGTGGTTCATGCCCAGGCTCTGGTGTCCACCCTGCCCACAGCTCCATCAGGGACCGGGCTCATTCCCAGTGCCACTGGGCAGCTGATCAATCTGTCCTGACCTTCTCTCTTGGGCACTTGGAAAACCTCTTTCCTGACACCTGGAGTTCATGACAAGGTTCACTGCTTGCAGAAGAGCTCCAGAAAGAGACACACTCACCTCAATAACCCCTGCAAAGTTCAGCTCTCCCCTCTGCTTTCAGAACCAGAATCTCCTTCAGCACCAGGTACGTGTCCCAGGCCGAGTCTCGGGGGTGGCTGTGGCTGCCTGGGCTCTGCAGCCCCGTGTCAGCACTCGTGTCAGCAGCCCAGCACCGATCCACGAGCCTGGCACAACCTCCTCCTTGCCGGCTCTCTCCTGCCTCATTACCCCCAAAATCCCAGGGGTCCATCGCTTTGCCAGCCCAGCTCTAGAAGCTTTTCTGAACTTTGCTGCGTTAAAAGCTTTCTATTTCCAGCAAGGATGCGAGTGGAGGGGAGAGATTTTACAGGCTCCAGGTGACAGTGCTGGGGATGAGCCATGGGACAGTAGTTCCAGGGCAAGAAGAGGAGAGAGAGGCAGAGAAGTCACCCATCAGCCACCTCCAGCTAATCCAGAACCTTACTGGGGAGAGGAACAGCAGCAGCAACCTGGTCACATGCTGGGGGAGCAGCTCCACAGCAGGGAGAGGGGAAAGCACCAAGACAGGACTGAGATCAGTGATGCCAAGGACAACAGAGCCGACACACGTGTCCTCCCCTGACTCATCCAACCACGCAAGGGCCAACGCCCCACACAAGTGGGCAAATTCTCATTCCAAAGGCAGAAAGAGCCCTTCTGGCAGTGGCAGCCATCAGCTGAAACCTCCCCCCGAGAGCCCGTGCCTTGAGGCAGCCATTAGTCAGTGCGAGGAAGGAGGGTTCGGCAGCTCAGCCCACGCAGAGCTGGACGCTCACGTGCCAGATGGAGCGAGACCTCGCACTGGGGGCAAAGGCAGCTGCAGGCACAGCCTGTGAGCTCCTCACTGTGCCTCCTTGGCTGCAGAGGGCTGCAGAGCGCCCTGCAAGGGCAAACAGGGCATTTGGGGTCACCTGTGACCCCCGTAGGGGCCCACGCAGCAGCAACGTGCTCAAGCGCGGGCACAGCTCGGAGCTCGCCCCGGGTCAGGGCTGCCTGAGCTGCAGCAGCCTAACTGACACATTCCCCCGGGGCTGTGCATCACATCCAATGTGCCTCATCCAAGGAAAAAATGTGCCATTTACGGTACATTTAAAATTAATGCACATTTGGTGTTCTTGCTGATCCCAAATTATCCCCTGCACGTGTGCTGCGGCGGGGAGCTGTGCTCGGCCCCGCCACGACAGCGGCGCCCGCGGTGCTGCTGAGCCTCCCTCCCTGGCAGCCACACTGCCAGGGACAAATTCCCAGAAATAAGGGTTTCCAACAGCACTGCATTTGTACCTCACCAGTACTGACTGCTGCCCGGTGCCAGGGGCTCTGTGCCATCCAGGGCTCAGCACAGTTCTGTCCGGAGGGCATGATGGACACAAATGTTGCTCCTCCTGGATGAACCCCAGCCTCTGCAGAGCTGGGGGCCCAGCTGCTTCCTGATGGGAAGCTCGTTCCCGTCCATTACCCCTCAGTGCATAAGGCTTAATTAAAAGCTGTCCCTGCTGACGCTGGTGGCAGTGGTGAGCGGTGACTGTGGCTCTGCCACGTGCAAATGCCATGTCTGAGATAAGGGACGCTGGGGCCACAGGCGCCTTCCCAGCGTTTGGAACGCTGCTGCTGCTGCCTGCAAGGAACCTCCAGGAACCATCCTGGCACACACATGGGGGTGTTTGTGGTATATTCTCTTCGAAAACCCAAATTAAGGCCACTGGGAAAAAAAAGGGTGACACCCTCCATTGACCTGAGGAGGGCACAGGGACAAAGAGCACAAATACAAACCCCACCAGTCCTAGTGGGAGCAGAGCCAGCCATCACCTGGGAAGTGATATTTATGGGAGTCAGTGCTTTGGTGCCGGCGAATCACCCCAAAATTCTGTTGATCAAACACCACCTTACCAGTGCCAGCGCCTCCTGCCACTGGCCCGTGCTGAAAGCTGGCACCCCACGGCCGTGTTTTGGTGGGGCTCTCGGGAGAGCGGCAGTGGCGGGCGCCAGTCCTGCCACGAGGAGCCCCGGAGGGAGAGGAAAATATTTCCCATCTATTTCTTGTTTTTTCCTCGTTTGCCGATTTTCTCGCCGGCTCTCACAGCGACAGCGAGCGAAAGCCAGCGGCGCAGCCAAGCCCCCGCATCTCGACAGCTCAAACACAGCCCTCGGGCAGCACGCAGGGAAAATCACACGCTGGGGGAGCTCAGGGAGCACGAGTAAATAGGATGAGATTAATTTGGGAACAACACGCAGGGAGAATGACGTCTGCCAGGGAAGGAGCGTTGCTGGGCCCCACCACAGCCTGGCTGTCCCTGCCTGGGCAGCAGAGCCCGGAGGGGCGGCACGGACACATCGGCCCCACCTGAGAGGCTGTTGGAGTCCAGGGCATTCCTTTGGTTGCCCTGGAGGGTCAGGGACCTGGCCAGGGGGGTCTGGGACCCCAGCCCAGGGCTCAGAGAGACACTGGCTTTGATTTCAGTCCATGGGAAAAACTTCCTACACTGAGAGAAGGTTTACAGGCCACAAGAATGTGAGAAATAGTAGTTTAGCTTATCACAGAATGAGAAAATAATAGTTTTAGGTTCCTAGCATTGAAGTGAATGGGGACAAGATGGAGAATCTGGGGCGTTGTCTCCTTCTCCTTCTCCTTCCCTCACTCCATTGCTGCATTGACGTGGCACAAAGTAGTTAGTGAGGATTGGGTCAAAGTAAAGATGACCTTTTTAGTAATAGTGATAGACATTGGTAAGAAATAGTAAATAAGAAATACGTAGTAATTAGTATAAAAGATAAGGACAGCCCAGCTCGGGGGGAGACGTGAGGAATCCATGCAGCTGCGAACATCTTGTTGGACTCCGAGAAAATTGTAAGATAAGAAACAATAAACGAAGTATGCAACCTTGAGAAATCTAAACCTGAGAACTCCGTCTACTTCCTTCGGCTCGGCTCGGAGCTGCGCAGGGGAGCAAAGGACCCTGAAACCACCTCAATGTTGGGGTAAGCCCCCGACAAGAGGCCACAGCAGGAGCTGTCACAACCAGCTGGGCATGAGCCAGAGCCCCACTGCTCAGATCAAAACTCTCCCCCAGCCTGGGCAGGGCTTCCTGGAGGGTTTGGACCGGTGCTTCCAGCTGCCACGTGCTCCTCCTTTCTAAATCCCACTGCAGATTCTCTAGGAGCTCATGTGGCTGCTTTAAGGAATCAGCTGAGTTTGCACCGAGCCCCAGGACAGGAGTGCCCCTGCCACCAGCCCTTGGTGGGGACAACCCCAAACACCTCCCTGGTCCATGGCATCCCCTCTCCAGAGGGAGCCTGGTTCCGAAGCCCTGCCTTGAGCCCCTCAGTGCAGCAGCTGTGGTCACTGCAGAGCCTGGGGGGGTTCCCCCACTCTGGCTGCTTGCAGGGGCTCAGCCCAGGCCCCTGAGCAGGATGGAGCTGTGAATCCATCACTGGGACACATTTCTCACACCTCAGTCAAGGCTTTACTCCCACTAAACGTGTTACCAAGAGGTTTTGAGTGGAACATTCCCACTGCAGCTCCTGCTCATGGCTCCTCAGGACCTCGCTCTGACCCTGCTGCCTCAGGGCTGGCACTGGCTGGCATCGGGTTTGTGGTGGGAACAAGCTCTGTGTCCTCCTCACCCACGATGAAACCTCAGCAACTGCTTCAGCTCTGCCAGCAGAGAGAAATTCATCCAGCTTCTGGTCAGATTTCACGTTTATGGGGATGTCACACACCCACAGAGGAACTGCAGGGAGGTTTCCAGGTGAAGCCTGCACCCAGACCAGGCCAGGAGAGCTGGGACAGGAGCCTCAGGCTCTTCCAACCACCCTCCTGACACTGCATTTCCAGCAAAGCAGAGCCTGGGGGACAAAGGGGGGATGCAGCACTGGCTCCTTGGGGCAGGGCCGCTGTTCACTGGGCAGGGATTGATTGAAACCTCCTGACACGGAATTGCACACACGGTCACTGGGGCTGGGGGCAGCAGGGGCAGACACCTCTGGGACCTGGGCAGGACCCAGCCAGCAGCAAAGCAAGATGGAAAAAAACCCAATTTTGCTTTTAGATTTGTCCCATTACGGGTTTACATTCCTCAGCATGGAAGAACAGATTGTTTTAATGTCCAGGGCTCAGCTACGGAAGATGCAGCAGGGAGGAAAAATGTGATCAATTATTTAGGAGAGACACTCAAGTCTCACATCAGAGGTTCATCTTCTGAATTCATACACATGAACTAAGTGCTGTTTCCCCCTGGTGCAGGGCACAAAGCAAATAGAGAGGTTCCAATTAGCACACTCAGCAGCCCAATAATTTTTTTCTGTGACTCCCTCAATGAGCCCAGCAGTTCCCACCCAAGCTCCAGGAGCACGTCTGGCTGCTGGGATGGTCACAGGGAATACACACAGCTTGGAAATGAGTTACCTGTTTGGACAGAGGGGAAGAGCTCTCCTGGAACAAGAGCAGCTGGGTCCAGGTTGGTTCATTCTTCTGCACAATAACCCGTGGTGCCTGCTCTGCCCCAGCTGGGGGATGCCCTGGGCAGAGGGAAAATGTGGGATGGGCTCCTGCTCCAGCAGCACAGCACAGGGCTGTGACAAACACAGGCTGTCCACTGCCAGGAGGTTGGATCCAACCTCTGCTGAAGGCACTTTTGGTTTTGGCTTTATCCTTTGGAGGCAGATGGCCCAGGATGGGCTTGGTAAGGGCACCCAGGACCTTGGTGATCTCTGGGGTTTGTGCTGCAGTTCTAATCCTCATTTTCCAGGGAGAGGTTCCTGGAGTGTAACCACCTACAAACACACACACACCAAGGGCCTCACATCTGGTTTGCCAAATCACCAAAACCCCAAATCTCTGAACTGTGCTGCTGCTGCAGCATGAGACATTAGCCCAGAGGAGATGTGCTGGAAGGTGGGCACCCACCTGCACCCACCTGCACCCACCTGGGTGAGTTCACTTCCAGGCTTGGTCCCAGCTTAGAGCCCTTCCCACACCCAGCACCAGCATCCTGTAAGCAGCCCCAACAGAAATTCCATCTCTCCAGCTCCACAGGCAGCCTGTGCCTCCACAGAAGTCCCTGGCTGCTCTGCCTTCACTTCTAAAGCCATCCTTGTTTTCCTTGTAAGAACGAATTCTTTGCAAAAGCAGGGAAAAGCCTCCAGTGACTGCAACACATTCTGGACAACTGCATTAACCAAAATCTGCATCAAAGGTCTGGCTGATCCTCGCAGGGATCCTTGCAGGAAGCTTTCCAACTGCTTCCATAGCTTCTGGATGGGCCTAGGGCCAGGAGGAGGTGCAGCCAGGCTGGGAGGTCTCACCAGAGAACAAAACACTGACCGGGGGCTCCAACACTTGAGAATGACGTTTTGTGTAAGAGGAGCAGCCTCCCTGGGCACAGGCTGCACTTTCATGGACATGCCCCATCCCTGGCAGTGCCCAAGGCCAGGCTGATGGGGCTTGGAGCAGCCTGGGACAGTGGGAGGTGTCCCTGCCCATGGCTGGGGTGGCACTGGATGGGATTTAAGGTCCCTTCAACCCAAACCAGTCTGAGATTCTGTGACAGAGGAAACCATGACAGTGTTGGGAAGGATGAAGCCAGAAAGCCCTATAAATATGATTGCTTAGATTCTGAGAATGTGAAACCTGTAACTGAGAACTGAAAGTAAGTTTTGATGTTTGAGATGTCCTAGCTACTGGATGCCTGCGAAAACAACCCCCAATGTATGATTCATCCCACACATGTAACCCCCCCGAAGTATCAAGTGTAACCCCACTGGCACAAGCCTGTTCCAGCCCACCTCGAGACCCCTTATCAGGGGGCTGCGAGAGTGGGCCTCTCTCTTGTCTCTTTGTTCTCTTCTTCTTTGCTCCTCTCCTCTTGCCTCTCTGCTATCTGCTCTTGGAATTTCCTCTCCTTATCTCTTCCTTCCCCCACATTTCTGGGCCTTGCCACAAGCTGTGTCTGGCGGCTCCGAGCAAGGCCTCATGTCCTTTATAATAAACCTCTTCTTCTAAAACCCAACTTCAGAGATCTCTCTTCTACATTCATCCACAGCGTCCTGGAGTCCTCAGCAGCAGCAGGAGGAGGCATTTCTACAACAGAGCAGGCAGAGGACAGCATGTGCCAGGAGAGGAGAGGAGGTTAAACGCAGAGAAGAGGTCACAATTCACAGTTTTTACAACTCCCAGTCCTCATCAAACACGTTTCTGGCTGCCCAGCCCTGGGGATGCCTGGAGGGCCAGGAGAGCTGAGGGAAGGAGGCAGCTTTGGGGATGTCCTTGATGCTCTGGTTGGATGACAAATCCCTTCAAGGCAAAACACCTACAGCTGGAGTTTCCATAAAGCAAAAACCCGCTTGGTTATGCAGCCATTGGCAATGACAGGTGTGACACAAGCTGTGACACCAGGGGATGTCTGGACAGGGTCCAGCTGCCGTGACAGCTCCAGCCCTGGGGACAGAGCACCGGAGATTCCTTCCCAGTGCCTGACAACACCGGAGTGACTCCTGCTGGGGCGAGCAGCTGGAAACCGCCTATGTTCCTTTGCAAGTCGGATATAAGCAGAGACAAGTTGGGCTCTGAGTTGTTGACAACTTCTCTCTTTGTGGAACCTGATGCAAAGAAACAGACATTTCAGTCCAGCAAAATAACTTTATTTCAACAGGGCAAGTATAGCCAAGTGGTGATTCCAGAGTTGCCTGGCGAGTGTCAGCTCCAGGATCCATCAGTAAATGTCCTGCTGATGACTCGAGGATCCAGGCTCTATGGCCACCCTTCAAAATTTCTTAGGTTTAGATTTCAAGTGAAATACATTCAGATTTGCTCCTGTCAGAGCACTGCTCACCAGGACATGGTTAGAAGTCACTGAGGAGTTAATTACACAGTTACCTGATTTGTATGAGAAGAAAGCAACGCTGCAACCCACAACCCCCCTCCTCTCTCCAGTGCTGCTGCTCGGAGCCTTCCCAGCCCCTTGCAGGGCGAGGCCCCTGATGCTCTTGGGGCCTTCGCAGTAAAAACAGCGGCTAAAAACACAGCAGCAAAACTCCAGGCAGCTTTGAACTGCACATTTCCCCTCTGCCAGTCTGTGACCAGTAACTGCTGCTCCTGGCACCTGCAGGAAGGAGCAGGGACCCGGCAGCACCCTCCCCAGAGCCCCAAAGGGACGGGGGCACGGTGCGGGCTGAGCTCGGCGCCGAGTGCCCGGCCCTGCCTGCGGAAGGACGAACTCTGGCTTCATTCATCTGGGCGTTGTTTTGGTTTGGTGAAGTCTCAAATAAATAAATCAACAGGGCTGCTCTGTCAGTAGGATGGGCTGTGGCTCCCAGCTGGCAGCTCGGCCTCTCCCGAGCTCTATCCCGGCTCTCCCGTGCTGCTGGCCTGGCCCTCCCCGCTGGGCACATTCCTGCGCTTCCTCAGCTGCATCTCTTCATCCTGCAGGAGAAAAGGAAGCACAGATGAAACTTCAGCATTCTCTCTGAGCTGGATAAAACCTGTCCTCTTCACCTCCTTTCCCACCAGCTCGGGTAAGCTCAGCAAACAGAACCGCCATCACTCCGGCTCCTGAAAACACTGACGCCATCTGACACCCTCACAGGGCCCTTCCCAATCCGTCCTCGTGCTCCCACTCAGGAACTGTTCATGACTAACACAGCAGGCACCTTTCAAACCCTGCTGCAGTCAGAGCAGCAGGGATGTGACCTGTCTGAGCTGTGCTGCTCAGCTTGGGGGTCACACCACAGCACACTCGCTCTCACCGTGCACATTCACCTCAGGGTGGGCCTGCTGTGTGCACACACAGAATCAAACCCCTGTGGCTGGAAGGGACCTCTGGAAGATAAATCTGCCCATGTGCTCCAAGCAGGGCTGACTCCAGTGCTGGAGCTGGTTCTCCAGGGGTTTGCTTTTCAAGTATCTCAAGTTCCCACCTCCCCCTGCACAGCCCAGGGTGGGTGTCAGCTCTGTGTACAGGGCACTATTTCCCACTGACCCCAGGGAGGGTTTCCTTCAGCACAAATTGTGTCTGTCCCCTCTTGGCTTTTTGCTGGGCATCTTCACATCCACCTTCTTCTCCATAACCACCTTCTTCTCCCTACCCACCCTGCAGGCAGCTGGCAGATCCTCCCTTCAGCTCCTCTGCTCCAAGCTGGAGGAAACAGCTCCCTCAGCCTCCCCAGCCCTGATCCTCATGAGCAAACCCCCAGAGCTGCAGGACCGGGATTTAACTGTGCCCAGCTTTTGCCACACGCAGCAGGGACTGACCCGAGGAGGGTGAGCATGTTCCATTTAGTGTCTGTACTAACACAGAGTAACTCTGCACAGTCCTCCTCAGCCAGTCCCTCCCAGATGCTTCTGTCAGCATCTCTCCCAACACATCCAGCTCACACCATTCAGCCAGGACTCAGCAATGACCGGCCACTGCCCGTTCCAGCACGGTTCCTACCGAGTCAGAGTCTTCCTCAACCTGGTTGCTTATGAAATCGAGATAATCGTCCTTCTGGCTGTCCAGGACTTCTTCCTCGTACTCAGTCTGGTAGTCTGACTCATCTAAAGAGAGAAGAGACAAAGCACAGGGTTGAACTAGCAGGCAGAGAGGCAGAGGAAACTGCAAGAGGAACGACTGCCACTGTCACTGAGCACAGGACAGTGCCAGCAGCTCTGCAGCTCAGTGAACTGGGACTGCTCACACACACACATCTCAGCTCCCCAGCACATAAAGATAAACCATGTCCTCTCTGTCAGCTGGTGTCCTGGAGCCCTCCAGAATCCGAGGAACCACAGCACAGCAGCCCTGTCCAGCTGTTGGGGTCATTGTGGTGGGTGCTGGCTCCCAGGCCGAGGGACACAGCCTCTGGTTTTGGGGGGATGCTCCCTGGGGAATGCCCTTCACAGCACAGCTGCTCTTTTCCACCCCTCAGCCCAACCAGACCCGTGGGACACCTGCAGAAACCTTTGAGCTGCCAACCCAACCCCCCTGGACGCAGTGGCTGTGGGAACAGGGATCCCAGGCTCAGGGTGAGCTCTGCCTGCTGTGGAGCTGATAACTGAGTGTCTCACAGTCTCTGTTCCACAGGGGATGGTGACATTTACATCCCCTTCCTCTCTGCAGAGGACAATCACTTGCTTTCCCCAGTAATCCAGCAGATTAACATAATTTAGGGAGTCCCAAGAGCTGTGCATAGCAGCAGGACGTGCAAGGAAGGCCCCAGTGCCAGCCTGTTCCCGTGGAATGAGGACACAGCAGGGCAGAGCCAACGCCTCTCCCAGCACCTGGAGATCACCTGGAGGCTCTGCAAAACAGGCAGCAGGAGCAGGACCTCACAAGGGCCTGGAGGAACAGGACAAGGGGGAATGGCCTTAAGGAAGGCAGGGTTTGATGGGAGATTGGGCAGGAATTGTTCCCTGGCAGGGTGGGCAGGGCCTGGCACAGGGTGCCCAGAGCAGCTGTGGCTGCCCCTGGATCCCTGGCAGTGCCCAAGGCCAGGCTGGATGGGGGCTGGGAGCAGCCTGGGACAGTGGGAGGTGTCCCTGCCATGGCAGGGGTGGCACTGGATGGGATTTAAGGTTCCTCCCAACTCAAACCCTTTTATGACTCCACCTGCAGCCAGGGCTGACTCCCCACAGCAGCTCCAGCACTGTGCCGGGCTGGGCAGGCCATCGATGGTCCCAGCTCACCCCCAGTGCCCCAGCAGCCCTGCAGAGCCTGTCCCAGCCACATGTGACACCAGGGCAGCGAGGCAGAGCCTGTGGCAGGCAGCACCTTCCTCTGCTGGCACCCAGACCTCCAGGATGCAGCTTAAGGCATGAAAATGACATTTGATGGTTACCACTAAAATCACGTTTGTGTGACACCGGCTCTTCCCCCCTTTCCTGAGCTCATTCCAGTGTGCTCTGAAGCAGGGACGCAGCCCACTGCTGAAGAGAGGGGCTCCTGTTTAAAGCAGATCCTTGATGAAGTATTTCTCCCAGGAGCCGTCAAAAGCATCTGCTCCACGCTGAAGACAACAGCACAGTCTGTTCCACAGCCTTTTCTCCTAGCACATAACTACAACCAACTGCTAGAACATTGGAATAAAAGACATTTGGTCTTTTTTCTCTCATTATTTTTAGGTTTTGGGTTTTTTACTGTGAATTATAGAATGACTGTTAGTTTTTACTAAAAACGTTAATGATAATCTTCGATAAAATACACCAGAGAAACTGGAAACTCATCTGAGCAGCAACAAACACCACAAACAAGAGTTTGGAGTTTATATCTCCAATAAAACCAGCTGCCATCAGGACCAAACTCCTTGATTTTCCCAGCACTATTCAGCATCTAACAGATCCTTCTACAGACACAGAACCGAGAGCCACCCTTCTCACATCCTCCACAGCAGGTCTGGCTGCTGGAGGGGAAAAAGGAGAACAGGAGGTGGCCCTGCTGTCCCAAAACATCACCTTCCACCAAGGCTGAGGCTCACAGTGACAAAAGCTCCCAGAAGCACCAAGCAGGACCCAGCCTTGCTGCTCTGTTCAACTCCCCCCAGCCAAGAGGAGATTCCACCCTGGGCAGGTGAGCACATTTCCCCACCATGGACGTGCCCTGTGCTTTGTGCCTGATCCCTGCAGGGATCCCCCAGCTGAACACAGCCCTGGTGTGCCTGGAGGGGCTCCTGCAGTGGCACTGCCAGGCCTCGGGGTGGATCAGGAACTGGAAGCTCAGCACAGCCCCAGCTGCGTTAGTGCTGCTTCAGGAAAGTTCTTTTGAAGCAGCAAAGATGCAGAGGTGGCCTGGTGTCTGCTAATTGTGTCCCTTGAGAGGTGCTGGGATGTCTCCTGCTTCAGCTGAATGGCAAAGCCAGGCACTTGACACCACCATTAACATTTCTCTTCCTCAAATCCTTTTACCCAAATGACCATTGCTAGCAGTGCTTGATCTGCTGGGCTCAGCAATCCCCCCCAGGGCAGCCTGAGCAGGGATGTGACAGGGCCACCCCTGGAGAGTGGCACCTGAGCTCCCCTGGCCACAGCCACGGCTCTGTGAATCCAAACCACAGCTGGGCACAGGGATGATCCTGGCTGAGGGAATGGAGTGGGAACAGGGCCACCGACACTGCTGTGGAGTGAGGCACTTGTGCCCCAGAACTCTGGCCCTCAGGGCCCTCTGCTCAGCCCTGCCTGAGGGACAGGCTCCTTTTTAAAAAATGTAATGGCTTTGGTCACTGCTCTCAGCGTGCTCAAGAGAGGAGAAGAAGTTCCCCTGCTCCACAAAGCCCACACAGCTCCTGCCCCATCCAGGCCTCTCACCCTCTGTGCTGACCCTTCCCCATCCACCAGAGCTTGAGCCTTCTTTGCCTTCTTCAGAACAGAATTATTGACAGGATTTCCCCAGCCAGCCTGAGACCCGCAGCGTGCTGTCACAACAGGCAGAGCCTTTCCCAGTCTCTGTGATCCAAGACTTCCCTCAGGAAGGGATTTCCAGAGAGGACGAAGGTGACAGCGCAGGGTGACAGCCAGGCCACCAAGCAGCTCCCTGTCCCCTCCCCTAAGCCTCAGAGCCCCTTCACCCCCAGAGCAGAGCAATGCCAGAGCTCACCAGCCTCGAGGAGCCGCCTGACAGCCACGAGGCCACTGCAGGGAGGTGTCACCCTCCCCCTGAGCTCACCTCAGCACAGACCTCCCCCACAGCTCTTTAGCAAAAGCCTCATGCACAGAGGACACCAAGGATTGTCACTGCTGTCACTGCCCCAAACACAGGCAGGGTCCCTGCAGCCACACGTTCCACCCACGGCAGGAACACAAAGGATCCTTCACAGCACAGAGCCCACATGCACGGCTCTGCTGCCACCTCATCCTCCCCCTCCTCCACACCCTACAGCCAGGGATTTCAGCACCCCTGAGGAACACGTGGCCCATCCCATCCCATCCACCCCATCCCATCCCACCCCATCTATCCCATTCTATCCCACCTCACCCCATCCATCCCATCCCATCCCATCCATCCCATCCCATCCCACCTCACCCCATCCCATCCCATCCCACCTCACCCCATCCATCCCATCCCATCCCATCCCACCCCACCCCATCCCATCCATCCCACCCCATCCCAATCCCATCCCATCCATCCATCCCACCTCACCCCATCCATCCATCCATCCCATCCCATCCCATCCCATCCATCCATCCATCCCATCCCATCCCACCCCATCCATCCCATCCCATCCCATCCCACCCCACCCCATCCCACCTCATCCCATCCCACCCCATCCCATCCCACCCCATCCATCCCATCCCATCCCACCCCACCCCATCCATCCCACCCCACCCCCAGCAGCCCCTGCACTGCCCCTCCTCAGCCCAGGATGTGCCACACTCCCCTCCACGGCCTCGCTCAGCAGAAGGCAGGAGCCTGATGGGGAATCATCAGGAGCTGGATAAAGGAGGAGGATCTGTCCCAGTGCTCTGGTTAAATCTCAGCAAGTCTCAGTGCCTGAGCCTTAAATAACCACAAACCATGAACTCTTCGCTCTTATTCGCAATGGCTGCTTCAACCACATTTGATTAATATTTTCTTCGTAAGGCATATGATTGTAATTAGCATTTCAAATTACCACAGGGACGTCTCTACAAACAGTCACAGATGGGAGCACTGCTAACTTTAGCTTTCCCTCTGCAGGAACAAGAATCAGGAGGAGGGGAAGAGACTGTTTAGAAAGAGCTCCAGCCCTGGTGACGCTCTCAGGGCTTTCAGGCCTGCAGGGCTCTGATCCTTTTGGATCTGGGAGCTCCACGAAGCGGGAGCTGCTGTGCAGGGCAGGGCCCTCACGGGGCACAGAGCACCTCTGTGTCACCATGCAGGACCTGGTACCTGCTCCTCACCAGTTCACCGCTGCTCCCACAACAGGAGCACACACAGAGCAGCGGAGCCAGCGAGTCAGTCACTCCTGATCCTGCTGACAGCAGGGGAAACATCCTCGGGGCAGAGCTCGAACTCAGCCCCCCCAGCCCAACACGGGCTGAGCGTGGAGCCAGCACAGGGGCAGGGGACAGCCCCAGGGGATGGAAACTGAGCTGCCACTTGTGTAAATTCCCTCAGAGCAGGGATTATCCCCACCTGGGAGCTCCCCAGCGAGAGGTGACAGCAGGCGCCTGGCCGTGGCGGGGACAGCCCGACAGCCCTCCGTCCCAGAGGAGGTGGCAGGAGGGGGACACGGAGGCTCTGAGGGGAGCAGGGAATGCCCCCCGTGGCTGGCAGTGCCCCTGAGCGCGGCAGTGAGAGCAGGAGCTGTCCCTGCTGCCACCCCCCGGCCCCGCTCACCGTCCGCCAGCGCAGCCTTGACGGGCTCGATGCGCGACACGATCTCGGCCAGGTCGGTGAAGGACGCGGTGGGACAGGTCACGTTCTGGAACACAGCGAGAAGTCCAAGGTCTGTCAGCAAATGCACACAGAAAATCCAAACAAGTCGAGACCGTATAAAAATGGTACCGAACAGACAAAGCTCCAGACGCACAACTTCTCCACAGCTGCCCCCTCAAAAGCCATTACTCATCCGTGAGAAATCCTCAGAACAGCTCTCCTGAGGCAGGTCTGGTGGCTGAGATGGGATTCCCAACTGTGGGACGGGCTCTTAATGGCTCTTTTCCCATCCACTCAACAAGAAGCCTTATTAAAAATTTAGCAAGCCATAGAAAAGACCCCAGAGACAAGCACAGGAGGGGCTGTCCCTGGCATGGACAGAGCTCACTCCATGTGCTTTCCTCCAGCAGTGTTCCTTGACAAGAGGGACTGGCTGGGCCAGGTGCAGCGCCCAGGGAGCTCCTGTTTGCTTTGGAGAAGGTGACCAGGTGGGACACACACGTGGGCCATCCCTCAGCTGCAGTGATGCCACAGAGGCTGCACACAGGGACAGGTGGGCACTGGGGGGACCAGGACCCCCCGGGCACCCCTAAAAGCCCCAGAGCTGGAGGTGCTGCAGCCAGCAAGAGCCTGCAGAGACACCTCCCACTGCAATTCCCTCTCCAATAAACCCCTGCTACTTTCACTCTGTCTCACCCAAGCAGTGGGCTGTGTCCTCTGTTTTGAGAAGTTCTTGCTCCCGTCTCTCCTCTAAGAAACCCCAGTTGTGGCATTTAAGAGCCCTCTCGGGCTGCCTGCAGCCCCACCTCCCTCTCTGGGGCTGGGCACAACACAACCAGGTGGACACCTGAACACCTCTCACCTTCTTTTAAACCCAGGGAGTTGAATGAACGCAGCACAAGCCCAGCCCAGAGGAAAGGGATGGGGAGAGCCGGCAGAGGGGACTGGGCTGCCAGGAATTGCTGTGACAGTCATCTTCCCAAACACCCAGACCTGCCCATGTGCTCCCAGCCAGGGCAGCTTCCTAACACGGGGTTTTATGAACAATCCTTCGCTCTTCTGGCAAGAACAGCGAGCCTGTGAATCACACAACCCCTGTGGGGTGACAGCAGCAGCCCACTGCTGCTGCAGCCAGGTGCTCTCAGTTGACCTTTCATCTGTAGCTGATTTTGATGTAATTTGGAACAGCCACAGCACAGAGCAGATCCAGGACGAGCAACGGGGGCAGAGGAAAGCCTGGAGGGAATGGAAAGGCACCTGCATGAAATGGAACAGCAGTAGCTTGGGACACACACCTTAAAATATGAAGAAGTTGGGAAGCTCATCGTGACTGTTCAGGAACCACTGGAAAGGGTGAGTCAGCCCAGGCTCACTCTGAACATCCAACCTCAATGTTCCCAGTGCAGCATCTGCACAAAGCTCTTTCCCAGGACAGGGAAGGAAAGCTCCTTGACAGCTCCAGTCTGTGCCTGACGCAGTGAGGGACACGTACACCCTCTGGCCACCACACGGACACAGCCACGTCCCAGGCTGTCCCTGGACTCCAAAATCCACGAGGATGAGGTGAGTGCACAGAGCACTGGGGCAGACAAGTGCCAGGCTGTCCCTGGGAGCAGGCAGGGACAGGGACAGGGACGGGCTCTGGATGGGATGGAAGTCAGCATGAACAGCTGAACAAAATCCTGCAGGGCCCAGACCAAAGTGTGCCCCAGGAGAACCATCAGCAGGTCCTGTGGTGAGGATGGATGGGAATGAATTGTGACTGGACCCCCAGGAGCATCTGTCCCCCAGTGCCCCCCAGGTCAGCCTGTCTGAGGGCACCTGGGGAGGCAGCTGCACCCAAAGCCTCAGCACCAGGACGGGAAAGCCACTTCTGGGAAACCAGGTGTCCTCCCACACTCATTCTGTGCTTTACAAACAGGAGTTTTAATGTTTAAGTGCTTCCTCTCACTACTTTTAAGGACAAAAGCACCCTCCCATCAGATAACACACAGCAAAGAAGTGTCTCAGATCCGTCTGAAACCTACTCTCAAAACTCTCTGATTTTTTATTTTTTTTTTTTTCCCAAGGAGGAAAGTTTTCTCTTTGGCACAATCTTTATGAAATAAATTACAGGAGAAAGACAGTTACTATTGTAGTCTGCTGGATTATATTTAGCTTTGACTATGAATAACAGCCCAGTAGACAAAACTTCCCCAAGCAGATCCAATTAATGGTGCTGCAGCATTCCATACTGGGGGAGAGTAAGGGCTGCTCAAAGGAAAGTTTATGTAAGGTTCCTGTTGTTTGTCATCAGTATTTGCATTTTGGAGACAAGATAAAGAGGGACTAAACGATCAAAGCCAAAGAGAAGCATCTAAATTATTAAATATCTGGATTTTTAAATAAAATTGCAATGCTCACAACGTGGAAAGGAGAAAATAAGAAATGGCACTCAGCTCTCAGATGTTGAACACTCCAGAAATAGATGAAGAACTAAAACACGTAAAGCATCAAAACCTTTGCTAATGAAAGGCAAGTTAAAAATATCAGCTGCTCTGCCTGGAAGATAACACAGCTAAAGGACTTAAGTGACTCTAATGGAAAAGCAAGAAAAATACCCCAGTGCGAGCTGCAACAGTTGCAACTTCATGGAAATAAATCTCCTGCAACAGAAATCAGATGCAGAAGTCTTGGGTTTCAGAGGGCTCTGGAGTTTTAGGAGGATGAGCAGATGAGCCTGCAGGTCCTTGGGAGGACCAGGGATGCACAGAGCCCCTGGTTCTGCTCATAACCGGCAGGGCTGGTCAGTCACCCTCCAACCCCGCTCTCTCCGTGCTGTGGCACCTCAGCAATCAGCACTTGGTGCCTCCTCCTTACCGGTGAGCGCAGGGCCAGGCTGTGTCCGCAATGAGGACGTGACACATTTGCTCTCCAGGGCCCTGAAGTGCCACAGAACCCAGGGCAGGTGTGATAAATGTCCATCCTGCTGCTGTGAGAGCTCCATTGAAGTGAAATATTCCCCTCCATTACTGTGTCCCGTCAAAAGGGCAGTTTAAAAAGCAGGCTTCTTTAAAAGAAGTGTCTGTTACAGCAGTGAAAAGGTTTGAGGCTTTTACTGCCTGTGATCAAAGTGAGGCTGAAGTAGGACACAAGCAATTCTGAGACACACAATTGTCCCTGCCTTGACTTCTCCTTATGACCTTTAGCACAAAACCTGAACCCCAGCCCCTCATGTCTGATCAGGAGGTGCCAGAGGCGGATTGAGGACACATTTCTGCAGTGACACTGAAGCACCTCCTCATCCAGGTGTGCTCCCAGGGAGAAATCCCAGCCCGAGGAGTCTGGGGGCTCCTCGGGCTCACGGATCCCCAGCTGGCTTCCTCCACGGCTCAGTCCCTGTGTGCTCCTCCCAGAGCCACTCTGGCCCTGCCAGGCAGCGTGGGCAGATGCAGCTGATGCTGGGAAGTCCCTGGAGCTGAGGGTGACATTCACCTCCTCCCAAGAGAGCCATCCCCAGCCCTCAGTGACTCACAGCCTCTGCTGACGCCGAGGGCACCTGGCTCACATGTGGAATCATCCACCCTCATCTCTGCGCCAGTGTCCACCCTGCCATCCATCCTCTCCCTATCTCAGAGCCAAAGTGCTCTGCCTCCCACCCCTGGAGAGCTGCAAATCCTCAGTGTCATCTCTCACCTCACTTGACTTCCCTCTGTGAGGCCCAGGACAGTTATGATTCATTCTGGCCATCCCTTAAAAAATTACTGCTCATTTCCCTCTCTCTAAAAGATGATGAAAAAGAATTGCTGGGTAAAACATGAAGCCTTTGTAGCAGTTTGGGTTTTAAATCAGAGGGATTCAAAGGAGAGGAAGGACAGTGAGCCCTTATATTGTAATGTATTATCCAAATTCCTCAAAAAGGTGGGAACTGTTTCTTAAAACCAACTGGAACTTCCCTGCCAAGAAATCCAGAGCACTGAGCTGTGACCCAAACTCAGAGCAGACACTGTTCCCTGTCCCAGCCCTGGGCAGCTCCAGCAGCACAGAGCACTTACATCAGTTTTGGATTTGCAGGTCTCTTGCCTGTCCTTCAGCATCTTGTCAAGGACTCCACTCCTGCACCACACATTAAATACGGTTTTCCCATGCTGGTATCCCACTTCCTGGAAAAAAATAAATAATCAGGAGGGAAAAAAGTAATTAATAACTGCCATTGGTATGGAAACAACTGGAAAAAAACAGACCCATCACTCAAAGTTTTACTCTTTTTCTCAGAACACAGTAGAAATTATGTTGAAAAATCAAATGAGAAAGACAAAGCAACAGGTTTTGAGAATCCCTGGATCCCACCTCCAGCCCTGGTTCTGGCAGCAGCACTAAACCTCTGGTGTTGTCTCTCCTCCCGTTTTTGGATGAGGGTTCAGAGCATGGGAGACACTGGGGCTGGAATTCAGTTCTCACAGTTTATCCCAGCTCAGGGTGAGGGTGATGAAGGGGAGATAAAGGAGCTGACAGCTCTGCCACTGGCAGGGTCAGGCTGACCCAAAATAACCAGGAGAAGCTGAGCTTCAGGAACTGCCCACAGCCACCACCACCCTGGGGCTGGACACCAGAGGGGTTTGGCACGAAGAGATTTCAGCTCCTTTCTATTTCCTGTAAAATCCAGGCACACAGCTGAAATGAACTCCCCCCACTACTCCCCAGCCCCTAAGGATAAAGGAATGCCTGGATTGGCCTTCCCTTTGAGGTCAGCACAGTTCAGAGCTTCCTGGTGGACAGAAGTTATCGAGCTGTGCTGCAGGGAATGAGGACCCAGGAGGTGCTGCCCCTCACCCCTGCAGTGTTCTGTGCCAGGAACCTGCTCAATGACAATGACACTTTTGAGGAATTGCCCTTCTCTCGGGTTTTATTGCGCTGACAATATTTGCCTGGTGCCTTTACATCTCTTTAAGAGCAGCCCGTTAGAACAGAGCAGGGCTGTGGCAGCTCAGGGTCTGCTCCTGTGATGAACTGCCACACCTGTCTGTCAGCGTTTTCAAATCAGCCAGGGCTCTCCAGCTGGCAGAGAACAAAGAATTATTTATCAGCAAAGTCCCAGATCCACGGGCAGACAGCAGTGTTTGCCCAGGAGCCAAGAGGCACCAAATATCTCAGAGAAAATATTTACACCGGGGAAATCAGCTGGTGGTTTGGATTAGCTGCTGTGTGTCCTAAGGAGTCTCTCAGATGAGAATCTGCAGGGCCAAACTGTGCTCCTGGGCAGTGTTTGTTAAGCCAAGGCCAGAGAGATCAACCTGAGGGCTAAGGTGCATCACAGACTCTCACTCAAGTGTAATGGAAATTGACTTCAAGGAGTGGTGGTTTCCAGCCTGGGAGGGGAGCAAAGCTCTGCAGGAGTATCTGGACATGGATGATGCCCGTGTGGCCAAAACGGGCAAAGAATGGAAGGAGACAGTGAGATCACTGTCTTGACAGAAGACACAGCCAGAGTCGCTTTTGCTGCCCTGCCTGGGCAGGAGCATTTCTGCTGTGAACACTGGATTATGTCATTGAACAGTCCCTGCACACCTGGAGCCAGCTCTGCCCATGCTGGCTTCTGACACAAGCACAACCCCAACCAGTGATGTGTGACCCGGCAGCACTTTGCCAACGCCCCGGCACTGCTGCCACTTCCTGTCCCTCTAAGGGCTGCAGAGCAATTGTGGATGATGTTTTATTCACAGAAGTGTTCAAACGTTAACAGGACCAGGTGTTTTCACGTTTCCCTCCATTTCCAGGATTCAAGGGCTCCCTGACAGATTTCTGCAAGCCTTACACGCTACGACAAGCTCCAGGAGGAGGAGAGAGCGAGGACAAAGCCCAGCCCACACCAATGCCCAGAGCCACGAGCTCTCACCCAGCAGCTGAGCGGGAGCTGCCACAAAACAGAGCGAGGCAAGCGATCCCTTCACAGGTCATTATATAATCAAGATCACTAACTCAATTCCCGCTGCTAATCCAATCTCCCTGCCCGGGATATCATTCCACAGCATGACTGAGTGTCAATTATTCCCTCCGCGCAGGCTCCTGCACTAATTAGCAGCAGCAGGGCGGCCAGGAGCAGGGCTGGGCTGCAGGGGAGGCACTTACACAGATCTCATCGAACTTGCCGAAGTCCAGGGTGCCGTAGCGGTCGATGGGGGGCCGGATGTACTCGCAGTAGTCGCTGTTCTTCACCATCTCCAGCTGCCGCACGCAGCACACGTAGGCCAGGCGCGTCTGGATCTCGGCCATGTTCAGCACCTGCCCGCCACAGAGCGAGCTCAAAGCCAGCTCCTCAGAGGGGATTTCACAAAGCCAGCTCCTCAGAGGGGAGTTCCCAAAGCCAGCTCCTCAGAGGGGATTTCACAAAGCCAGCTCCTCAGAGGGGAGTTCCCAAAGCCAGCTCCTCAGAGGGGATTTCACAAAGCCAGCTCCTCAGAGGGGATTTCCCAACGTGCTCGGTGTGCTCACTTCGGGGGGAAGTGAGCTGGCACACGGGGACCTGGCGATGCCCTCGCGCAGCGGCACCCCCAGCTGTGCCCAGCGTGGGCAGGCAGGGATGAGCATCCCTGATCAGCACCACAAAGGGAATTGCCTTCCAACGAGCTCAAACCAAGGCTTTCATTCCGGGATATAGGGAAATTACATATATAACTTAAAGATCTGTGCCGAGGTGAGGGGCACCGTGATCATTCAAGGCAGAAATCAGTGATGCCCCATCCCTGCAAGTGTTCAGGGCCAGGCTGGACAGGGATTGGAGCCTTGGGGTGGAACTCAATGAGCTTTAAAGTCCCTTCCAACCCAAGCCAGTCTGTAATTCCATGATTCTCTGATCTGTCCAGTGCCAGCACAGAGATTTTGCAGAATGGCTGAGGCAGACAGGGGCCCCTGAGATCACCCAGTCCACTCCTCCTGCCCAGGCAGGGTCAGCTTGTCCAAGGCCATGTCCAGCTGAGTTTTCACTATCTCCACAGATGGAAACTCTTCCAGCCCTCTGTTTGGCCAGTGTTTCACCACTACCAGTAAAAAAATATGTGGTTTGTGGTGTTCAGAAGGAATCCCATGTTTCCATGGGTGCCTACTGCCATTCAGGCAGCTGGAATATTTCACTGGGTACATCTGAGACCAATTCCAGCTGGGGAATGCAACTGGGAGGAAGAATTAAAATCAATATTCACTTGGCAGATAGCTGCAGAGCCAGGTAATTTAGGAAATGCAGAAAAAGGAACAGAGTTGACCTGACCACATGCATCAAAAGGAAAATAATAATAAAAAAATAATGCTCTGCAGCCCCATGTACTTAATTACTGCCAAATGCTAAAATCTCCCTAAATCAGCAGTTCAGAGACATACAGGATAGAAAGTGAACTGGACAGATTTACTACTTTTATGGGTAAAATTAATAAATTCTGACTTTATCAGAATGTATGCAGCTCCAAGAAAAGCTTTCTTTGCTCTAAGAATTCTGCCAGCCCCCTCCCACATCACTGTGGTGTGAGAGCACCGCCCAGTTCTCCGAACACGAACTCAAATCCAGCGGAACAACAAACCTGGCACAGATTGCTCCCCGAGTAACAGAGGGAATTTCCCCACTTCTCCCACTACTCCCAGTGCCCTGGAAAACCAGCTGCCACTCCAGTCTAGCCCCCAGTACCTTGACTTTCTCAGCCAGGGGGTTCCACCTCTTCCAGAGCAGCCACCAGCCCGACAGGCAGTCGCCGTAGTTGGTGAGGTCGGTCTCGTCCCGGCTGCCCACGTCGATGGCGATCACCACCTTGGCCCCCATGGACCTGGCCACGTCAGCTGGGGGACACGAGGTGTCAGAGCCCCCTGCCCTCCTGCTGCTGCCAGGGGCACACACACGGATCTGCTGGCTCGGGTGTGTGACCCGAGGTGGCAGCCACCACGAGAGCAGCTGGACACAAGTGGCCCTCAGCGGCCATCCCTGCAGGGATCCAAAAGCCAGGTGGCTGTGGCACTTGGGAATGGCTGGACTCAGGCTTAGAGGGACCCTCAGCCTAAACCATTCTGTGATTCTCTGCCCAGACCACCCCCGCTCAGGAAGGCTCCACGGGGAGGGAGGGATCCCAAATCCTGCACCAAGCAAGCCCCGAGCGACCCCAGGGGAGTCCCCACTGCTGGGGGATGTCACTGACAGGGGATGGTTCGCCCCAGATCAGTGGGGTGACCTGACCCTCCCTGAGGTCACCAGAAGCCCTGTGAGGGGACAGTGCAGTGACACCACCTTGGGTATTATGGGATAGAGCACATCAAACCCACATCAATCCTAAAAAAAGACCCGGGGGACCTGCAGGGGGAACAAGTGGCAGTGCCTCAGAGAGAGGAGGCAGCAGTGCCAACGCTGCAGGGAGAAGGTGACAATGGGAGGAGCAGGACAGGGATCTGCCAGCGAGGATGGCAGCCTGAGAACAGCTCTGGGATCCAAGAGAAAGATTCACATCTGAAAGTGGGAGAGAAATGAGGCAACACTTCCTACTTCAAGGTCAGTAAAAGGACGAGCTGCAGCCTTTGCATGCGGGTGAGGATTTAGGGAAGCGCCAGGGGAGGGAAGAGAAGGACATGAACCTCACAGGATGAATTTGTATTTCTTTCACACCCCCAGAGTCCAAGATAGTTGCAGTTTCCAGAATAGTTTTGCGTGGGAAAACCAGAGCTCTGAAGAGCAAATTTAGAGGCTTAATTTAGACACTTCTTTAAATCAGATCTGTTCTGTAACTTGGATTTATATTCCTGGGCTCTTTCAGTCTATTGTGCTTCCCACCCAGTGTCACCTGTGTCTGCTCTTTGCCCTCTCCAGCTGTGGAGATGCAAGAGGTGCTTTGATTTGCAATTCACAATTCTTGTTCACAAGCACAGAGAATGCCAGATGCTGATTTGGGGGATCCATTTTCTGCTATTTCCGTTTCTGGCTTTTAGGTAAATACACCTCTGATGGAAAAATGAAGTCAGGGTGTGACAGGAAGATGTAAATGACTTGGGTTGCTCAGGTGGGGTCTCTGACTCTTGACCCCCCTTAACCTGAGCACTCAGTGACTCTGCAGGGCCCCCTGAGCCACCCACCCTCGTGACTGCAGTGAAACCTGACACAAAACACACCCCGAACACGGCCAATTCCCTCCCCTGCACCCTGCTGGGGGCTTCAGACCTCATCCCACACCCCACATCCCTCCTTCCATGGCCCCACGATTCCCCCACTGCCTCATGCTCCAGGTGACAGCAGCCTGAGCAGCAAATGCTGCTGCTCCCTCAGAATTATTTCTTAATTAAGTGACTGAAGAGAAACTCCGAGGTAGGTCGTACATCTGTGCTTTGATTCCTCCTCTCTCCCTTCAGCAAGCACTAGAACAATTCCGACTTAGCTGGGAGCTGTGTGTTCAGAATTTGGCTACCAGGAAATACTTCATTAAAAGACAGTGTTAATAAAGGGAACACCCAGGAAACTGAGAGCAAGGACTCCAGGTAACCAGCACGAGGTGAGAGGCGGCTGCGAGATCTCTCCGTGCTTTAGGGGAAAAGCACGAGGCCCAAGGCTCGCAGGCTGTCTGATGGGCAGTGCTGGCAGGTTCTCCCCCCACGAGCTGTGCTCCTACCTGGCAGGTTGTTGATGTAGCCCCCATCCATGAGGAGATGGCCATCCTTGGGGTCACACAGGGGAGGCATGTACCCCGAGAGGGACATGCTGGCACGGACGTACCTCCACAGGGAGCCTGCGGGGAGCGAGGGCAGCGTTCACCGTTAATCACCCAGCATTAATTACTGCCACGCAGGGGGGGAGGCTGCTGCACTCATTAAGGTAATCAAGAGATAAAGGCTTTCCTCAGGACGCTGTGAGGACGTTATTAAAGCAGTTTATTATTTTCTATATCATAATGCTGGCTAGGATAAAACAAAGAGCGTGCAGACATCAGGCAAAAGCCCCAGGACCCACGGTTTGGAGCCCATCGCTCACATTTACTGCCCTCTGGGAGATCTCAGCATATTCCTGCTGCAGGGAGATCTCAGCATATTCCTGCTGCAGGGAGATCTCAGCATATTCCTGCTGCAGGGAGATCTCAGCATATTCCTGCTGCAGGGAGATCTCAGCATATTCCTGCTGCAGGGAGCTCCAGGGCTTCGTGGAGCTGGGGCTGAGGAGGGAAGGAAGAGGTTTGTCCTGAGGACAGAGGGATTGACAGAACAAGTGCAGCTGGAGTCACTGTGTTCCACAGAGATCCACAAAGGCCTGACTTTCAGCAGGACCTGAACCTCAAAAATACAAGCTGTAGAACCCCCCCAAATTCTGTTTTCCCTCCTCTGCAACAAGCAGACGTTTTCTCCTGTGAAACTACTGCAAATGCTTGGTGGGGATCATTATCTTCTGTTGGTGCTGTGAGGAACAGTTATAATCCTTTAAGCTGATAGAACCAAAGTTTAGTCAAGTAGAAATTGACTGGCTGTGTTTCCTGTAAAACGTTCTGCTTTAAGGCTCTTATACACTGATTTTTCCCTTAACATTTGCATCAACCAAATTGGGAAGACACTGCATTTCCACAGGCCAAGAAGCTTGTCTGAGAAGTGAATCTTTAAAATACCAAGAATAAGTGAGCCTCGCAGAGTTAACTCACTGCTCAGTAATTAACTGCTTTGTGCTTCCAACAGCAACTCTTCCCAGCAAATTCCCTGGGAATTGATTTTTTTGTGTGTGTGTTTTCTTTTTAAAACAGATAACAGCTCTGTTCCTAATTACAACCTCAGCACTCCTGCTGTTAGCACAGGTTAATACTGGCACATTTGGGATTATTATTAATAGTTTTAGTGGAACTTCCACCCAAGGAAACTGCTGACATGTGTTACACCTCAGAGACCAAACCAAGATGGGAAATGGCAGCAGCTGGGAACTTAATTTATCTCCATTCAGTGGAGACAACCGTAACCATTCTCCAGCTGATTCCTATCCTTACATTAAACTTCCACGGGGACGAGCAGCTGGCTGGAGTGTTTCCTGACCTCAACTGGCTTAACCTGCTGTGGAATGGGAATACAAAACCTCTGAGAAGGGTTAATCCTTTTTCTGCTTGGTTTAGCTGCCCTGATCAAAGCCCAGAGTCCTTCAGCAGCTCCATAACCCCCAAGGAATGGCAGGAATGGACAGAGAGACCTGTGCCAGCCCCAAGGACAAACATCAGAGATGTGGCAGCACAGGCTGCAGCTCCCCCCAGGAAGATCTGGGGCACCTGGAGGCCTCCCCTCAGGCTGTCACTGCCCTGTTACCCCAGACTGGCAAAAGGCAAAGGCAGGGACACATCCCAGGCACCTCAGATCCTGCTCTCCCCTTCACTCAGTGAGAAACAGAAAGAACTGAGCATAAATGAGAGCCTAACTCAGCCCCTGCTTCAGGCAGAGCCTGTTCTGGGGGAAGACAGCTTCATTTAGGGGAATTTGAAACATCAAAGGTTTCGGTTGCATTAAGTCTGATTTATGGCTAAAATACCTGCCCTTCACTTTAAGGATGCTTTAAGGATACAGAAAGGTGCCAATGGACCCATTTTTCCCTCCAACAGTGAAGGCAGCATCTCATTTAACTCCTTCCCAGCAGCCCTGACCCTTGTTATCTGTGTACAGCCACAGTCTGGTGCTCAGCAAGCAACAGGGAAGGGAGAAACAAAAGGAAAGACAAATTCCAGGAATAAGGCTGACCCTGAAGTCCCCCATGATGATTTAAGGCCTGGAGAGGCCATGTCCACACTCACCATCCCTGTGCACCCTCATGGCCGAGGCAGTGATGTCGGTGGTGATGGTGAAGTAAGGAATCCACAGATCCTGCAACAGAGGAGTCCCAATTTCACTAAATCTGTGACCTTGCACTTGACCACACCCTGTGCCTGACACACAGCAGAGCAGCAACCTCTGGACCCTGCCACACACAGCTACAGACACACACCTGCATGGATGGAGGGAAACCCCTCAGCCCTGTGTTTAAATTCATCAATTTGTCTCTCATGCAAACAATTCATTCAACACCAAGGCAGACAAAAATCCTCATGTCCTTCTTGCAGTAGCAAGAACCCCCTGTTCCAGCAGAGCGTGCAGAGGCAGCACAGAGAGCTCCTCACACAAACCAGAGTCACCTTCTGCAGGGGGTCTATTTTAATTTCAGGCGCAGGATGGGGTGTGATGGTCACTCCCAGCCCAAGGGAGCCCCAGGCTGTTTAGGGGACAGGAAGAACACGATCCATGGCCTCCTGACTGAACAATGGTCCATTTGTACCTCCTGGTGATGGAGCCAGGGGCCACCACTCCAGCAGGAAATGCAAACCCAATGTCTTCTACAATCACAGATGCCAACACCGAACTCTGCAGCTACAGGAACAAAGGACCCTGCAAGGTAGATCTCCAAGAAGATTGCAGAGGCTGCCTGAGATCCTGCAGGGTAACACAGCAGTGGGGAGAGTGGAACAGAAGGAGGGTGAGACACAGGAAGCATGGCTAAGCCAAGAGCTCTGAGAGTTCACTCAGTGGGGCCAGACCAAAGCACCCAGCCCTGCTCCTGGCAGGGGAAGTTCTCCCTCTGGTCTCAGCTGTGTCTCACCTCCCACCAGCTGGAAAAAGCAAAGGGGAAGGTGACCTCCCAAGTGTGCAGGGCTCTGCTGGAGAGAGGAGAGTTTTGGAAAGTTTCCATGGTGCCTGGTGAAATGGCAGCCGCCAAGGGGAAGCAGGAGGACTTCTCTGAGTAAACTGAGCTTGTGCCCAGGGAACAGCTGATGCTGCTCTGTCAATCAGAACACTTGAATCAAGGCTGAAGAGGAAAACCTGCTCTCCCAGGCAGCCTTTGTTCACTGGACAGGGTGTCTGAGCCTTCCCCAGCACAGCTTTAATGGAATTTAAACTCAGCCCAAAGACAGCTTTGGACTCCAGGACCATTGGAGCTGGAGTCCCTCCCTCACTGGTGGGGCTGCAACTCCTGGTGTGATTTCTGTGCTGTTCAACCTGAAATCCTGCACTGCCGAGCAGCAGGGGGTTTTCTGGAGAGTTTAATCTCTTCAGCAGCTCTGCAAAGCTGGTGGGACTCGGGCACTGCACCAGTAGCACAACCCAGGGTAAATGCCAGAGGAAAGTGATGAATAAAGCGTGATTACAAGAGAATTCGGGTGCCTCCCCATGCTGAAGATATTCTGGGGGTTGCAGGTCTCAGTGTATCAACCACACATTAAGCAAAAATAGGGCAATGGGAGAAGAAGCCTCTCTGACACCTCCTTTCATGTTCCTGCAAACACTTGCACAAAGCAAACTAACCCAGGCCCTCCTACACGGCAATAAAATCTCACTGCTCAGGAATTGCTCCGCTGAGTTTGGAACAGAGCATCACTGAGGTCTGAAACAGGACTTAATGAAAGTCTTGTCTGATTCCTCACACCTGAACCCCCAGCTGAGATGATTTACAAGGGCATTTTGGCATGGGGATAAGAATGCTGGCACCGAGAATAAGAAGTCCAGAGGTTGATGTTCTCACAAAAGGATGGAGAATCTGAGAGGAAAATAGATCTATTTCTTGAGAAATTTCCTTCAGGCACCCTGGCCTGGCTCTGTGTCCAAGTGCTCCATGCTGGGTGTGCTCCCTGAGGGTCTCCCACGGATGATCCCAGCCTGGGAGGTGCCTGTGGCTGGAAGCAGTGATGGGGTTTTTGTCACCAGGGCCCCCACACGAGCAGGAATCAGGAGACACCCACGTTACAAGGGCTGGCAGAGAGCAAATTTCGGAGAAAATGGAAACCTCCCTTTCGGTGTCAGAAATAACAGCTCAGCCTAAGCGCTCCTGCTCCTGCCTCCCAGGTGGGACTCGTGTGGGAAGCACAGGGGTGTCACCTCACAGCCACAGCAGCAAAAACGAGGATCTGGCCCAGAGCTTCTACATTTTAAACTTCTCTAGAGCCAGGAGGGTCAGCCCCTGAGGAGGAAGTTCCCAGGTTTTCCTGGGATCACTGCTGATCCTCCCAGGAAGGAGCAGTTGTGGCCAAGTACAACCCAAACACGACCTCTGCTCGTAAGGCTGTAATTAATTTTTACTGATAGGAATTTCCAGGTAGAAATCATTGCTACCCAGCCAAACCCACCCCAGCTAGGGAGAAAAGATGGATGTTTGCAGTTTGGATGCTTTAAATACTTTTTCAAGGTTCCTGGCTCGGCTCCTGTTACCTTCTCAGTCTCCCTTTACCCTGGGGCAGCTCCCAGTTCCAGGACTGGCTACCCCACATTGACAGTGGGAATCGCAGTGAAGGAGTAATTCCCTCTCTCCTGGCTGTGCTACACATTTTTCCTTATTTATCTGCAGGAATTCTTCCCACATGAGGAAACCCTGGGCATGGCCTGAGGGGCTGTGATGGTCCAGCACACAAGCACAGAGATGCTGCTGCTGGGTGCCTCAGGACTGGATTTCTCTTGCACAAAACCTTCCTCTGGCTGCAAGGGAAGACCAGAATATGCAACTACAGCTGCTGAGATTCCTAAGGAAGGAATCTGCTGCATCTTAGAAAGGAAGTACAATGAACTGACTGCTGGAACCCAAAGCAGGGATGGACAGAAACAGCCTCGAGTTGCACCAGGGGAGGTTTAGGTTGGATGGCAGGAAAAATTTCCTCGTGGAAAGGGTGGTCAGGCATTGGAAGAGCTGTCCAGGGAAGTGGTGGGATCACCACCCCTGGAAGTGCTCAAAAGCCATGTGGATGTGGCACCTGGGGACAGGGGGCAGTGGTGGCCTTGTCAGTGCTGGGGGAATTGTTGGACCCTTTTCCAACCTTGATGATTCCAGGATCCTCTAAAAGCTGCTTGTCTCCAGCACCATCCCCTGTGCACAGCAAGCTGCTATTTTAAGCCACATGATGATTAATCACTTACTTTCATACTTGCATTTAGGTAGGGAATGTTTTGGATTATTTTTACCAAATATATTTAAAGTATATACAGTGTTAATTTGCTACATGATCTTTCATCACAAGGATGCAAACACAGGAACGATTTGGTTAAAATTGCAAATCAGGTGAAATTCCAAGGCTACCCAAACACCCTCTGAGCTGGGTGATGTAGAAGACAAACACTGCTAATGTGATTTACAATCTGCTGCTGCTGAGGGATGGGGGGAGGTGGATTCCAGAGGTGGCTCTTGGCTCAGGTGGACCACACCACACCCAGCAACTACAAAAGTGCAAACCGGGACACAAAGGTGTTGTAAGGACTCTGCCGTTATTGCAGCTTTCAGCAGGCTGCTCAGAAAAACTCACTCCAGCTTGAAAAATAAAATTCAAAAAAGCCAAACCCATTGCAAGCCAATTCAAGCCCTTCTCTGGTGTGCCCTGAAGGTCTCTGAGACCTGATTTGCAGAAAAATAATGATGAAGCACTCTCGGCTGTTCTTCTTCAGGGCCACAATTTTCCCTTTTTCTCTCAGACAATGAGATCCTTTTGTCAAACTGAAATCGTTACAAATAATCTACAGTTTGTGTTTTCTAAAGCCACCTGAAAGAACAGGCTCCTTCCTGCAGTCATGGACCACCACACTCACAGTCTCACCTCGTTTTCAGTCACCCAACAGCTCCAGATTTCCATATTAGCATGGAAAAAAAGCTATTTCTTCTCCAGCAGACACAGGGACATAATTTCCTATCCATAAGGTGAATAAACAACCTACCTCTATCTGCTTATCCTTGAAGATGTTGTTGATGCTGTTGTTAAAAGCTGCTCCAGAAAACATAGAGGTTATTGGGTAAGTCAAGTCTAGAATAGTCTTGAACACCGAGTTCATAACCTAAAAAGAGAAGAGAAAAGGCATTTCAAAGGTAAGCACAGGCCAGAATCCATAGGAATGTGTGCATTAAGGCCGCAATTCCAGAGACATCACATTTCGAGCCGACATGCTGGAAGCATCCCAAGTGCAGAAAGCGTTGAGGGGACAGAAATACAGCTGCAAAATCTACACCCAGAAGCTCCTTGTGCGGTAAATCACAGAATCACACAGAATCACAGAATAATGAGGTTGGAAGAGACCTCTAAGATCATCAAGTCCAACCTATGCCTTAACACCTCAACTAGACTATAGCACTAAGTGCCATGTCCAGTCTTTTTTTAAACACATCCAGAGATGGTGACTCCACCACCTCCCTGGGAAGACAATTCCAGTGCTTTATTATTCTTTCAGTGAAAAATTTTTTCCTAATATCTAACCTGTACCTTCCCTGACGTAGCTTGAGACCGTGTCCCCTTGTTCTGTCAGTTGCTGCCCGGTGGAAGAGACCGACCCCCACCTGTCTACAACCTCCCTTCAGGAAGTTGTGGAGAGTGATAAGGTCACCTCTGAGCCTCCTCTTCTCCAGGCTAAACAACCCCAGCTCCTTCAAACGTTCCTCATAGGGCTTGTGCTCCAAGCCCCTCAGCAGCCTCGTTGCCCTCCTCTGGACACGCTCAAGCATCTCAACGTCCTTCCTAAACTGAGGGGCCCAGACCTGGACACAGTTACATTCAGTAAACCCCAAAGCAGAAGCAAGCCCTGCAAGAAGGAGCATTGCTTCCCTGTGCCCCCAACAGCCCCAGAGCAGCACAGGCCACGGATGGTGCAGCTCCATCCTTTGATTTTTAATTAAAAAAAGATGTTCTGAGTTGTCTTCCTCTTCACTGTCCTTCCCACGGCACCTGTGTGGTTCAGTGGTGTGGGAGGGAAACCATAAATCCACGGGAGAGGAATTGCTTCGTCCATCCCTTCTCATTTGGGGATCACAACTAATTTTTCTCCCAGACTTGAAGCTTTTCTCTGCCTCAGTGGAAACACTTAGAAAATCGTGTCTGGGATTCTCTGGGACTCCAACAAGGTTCAGTCAAGCACATGTTATAGAGCTTTAAACACTTTCTAAGGAGCAGGGTCAATTATTTGTCATTCCCAGAGTCAGTTTTTGGGATGTGTCATGGACCCAGCATTTGACTGCTCAAATTCTCAGCACCAGCAAGGGAAACCAAACCACATCGGGTTTCTTAAAGCACTACAGGTCCCTGCACACCACCCCTTCTAACACACAGATCCTGGAATTAAGCTTTCATGGATAGGAATCTCCATTTCAACAGCATTATTACACCTATGTACTGACCTACAAGAGAAAATAATGAAAATCCCTAAACTTTATGGCATTATGGCCATAGTATTTGTCCATAACTAGGCTATTGCTGTCACATCCTAAAAAATCTTAACAAAATTCAATGTTTAATATATTACATCATAGTCAAAATGTAAAAGGAGACCACAAACCCCAAAAATTAAATAGGTTTTCACTGGATGAAGTATTTTCTCTCTCTACATGTTCTAGTAATTTAACAAACAACTTCTCAGAGATCAGGGCATCCTTCCCAGGCAGGCACAGGGAACAGCCTCAAACCTCAAACCAGCTGTTAAAGCAGCTGTGAGCAACATCTGGCCTTGGCTTCACTCTGGCAGTGATTTAAAGAGCAGCAGGATCAGCCTACATCGTCATGTCCAGCTGCTTTCAAATTTCTGGCAGGGATCTGCCCAGAGAACACGAGTGCAAGGATAAAAAAAAGATCATTAAGAACACGGATAGGAACGGGAAATGTGGGAGAATGTAAAAGGCTGAGCACAAACCCAAGGATGAAGCGTCAGCTTCATTCACATCCTCACTCTGGGTTTGATGTGGCGAGGACAGTGTGCCAACCTAACTATAGACTGCTACCCACAGCTTCAGAGGGAGATGGAATTAGTGCTGCACCTAAAATAGGGATCAGGTCTCTTCAGAATGATTAAATCAGGGGAAGAGGCATCTACAGAGAGCCCTTTATTTAATACCGAAGAAAAATCTCTCCCACTCAGCACCAGCCATCGGGCTTCCCTTGTTGTAAATGATATTTATAATGCTGAGCCTCCACATTTCTCCTGATCCTGACAGTGATCTTGCCCGTGGACAAAATACTTCTAATTAACAGTTATTTCTTGAAATTCTCATTTCTCAGAGCTGGAGGATGCCCTTTAGCTGAAGCTGATGGCCAACAGCCTCCCTCAGCCTTCCAGGAATAGCTGTAACCACCTCCTGTTCCCCAGATAAATTCAGTTAAAGATCACCCTCTGGAGAGGCAGGCAGAGCCTTCTGGCTCCTGCTCCACTTCCCACCAGGAGCTCTGGGATCAGCTCCAGCAGCTCCAGGAGCTCCATCCCCTGACACCACCAGGATGGAAGCCCAGCCCTGAGCCAGCTCCGCCAGTGCTCTCAGGGTTTGCAGGTCATGGAATCGTGGAATGGCTTGGGTTGGAAGGACCTAAAAACTCATCCCATGAGATGTCCTGCCATGGCAGGGACACCTCCCACTGGCCCAGGCTGCTCCAAGCCCCAGTGTCCAGCCTGGCCTTGGGCACTGCCAGGGATCCAGGGGCAGCCACAGCTGCTCTGGGCACCCTGTGCCAGGGCCTGCCCACCCTCACAGGGAACAATTCCTGCCCAATTCTTCATTAACTTCTCATGAACTTTCATTTCTACAGCTCTGCTGCAAGATGAGCTTTCTTTTTGAAAAGACCTTCAATCCTAAAATAATTCTTTTAAGTGACCCTAGGGTATAAAAAACCAGCAAGGAAGGGACAAAGTTCTGCTCACAGAGCAGAAGGACAAGAGCAGAGACACCTGATGATGGACAAGAGGAATTTTCACCTCTGGCTCTTTTGTTCTTCGATGCAGCACTGTGGGAAACTTGTGTGAAAAGACAGTATAATCCCAGGGTTTTTCAATATTCCTGACTATAAAAAACCCCAAAGGTTATGGGAAAACTTAAGCAACAACAAAAATTTCAAACAGATCCAGTATTTTTTAAACTATTCAAAAGATCATGTAGTGCCTTCTCAGCACTCAATAAACTAAAAACAAATTTTATTCAGTTTCAATAAAACAAGGAAAGGAATTCACACAGGAAAAAAAATGTTAAATCAATAAAATAAAAATGTAACTCAGGGCTGGATGAGAACTGGCATGACAGGGAAAAAGCCAAAGAGGCCTCATTTCTGGCCAGATCAGCTCGTTACAGCACAGGATCTCCCAATGTACAAAGAGAGCAAGGTCAGAGGCAGAACCTCCTGACTCCATGGGCAGAACCCCCACATTTATTTGAGCTGTCAGTGCCACCAGATGTGACTGGGATTCGCAGAGCAATCACACGTAGACGAGAAATTTCGCAGGGCAGAGAGTTCCTCCGAGAGAGCTCAAGGCTGAGCCAAGGCGGAGAACAAGGCTGAGCTCTCTGCCTGTTTATTTCTTACTTTTTATACATTTGTGGGTCTGGCTGAAGATTGGCTTTTGGAGTTTTCACCTCCCAGCCAAATGGCCAGACCAATTGTCAGTTACAATTGTTTTCAGGTTGGAAATATGCAAACAAAGGACAGAGAATGAAAAACAAAGGATTTGTTTATGTTACATACGTGGAATAAAGGTAGAAACTGCTCCTAATATTGTACAGTAGCTAAAAGGTCTGACTCCATTTTTATGAACAATCAAAAGGCTTTAAAAAACTCAGAAAAACCAGGGTGACATCCAGACAGTGACAGGCAGCAAACGATGGCAGTGTCCCACCCAGGCACCCTCATTCCCATTAGGAGCAGCATTTCAGCCCCACACACATCTGTAACTGCATTCCTTTCAAAGAATATTCCATCTTTGTGAAATATATCTACTTTGAGATATTAATCCTCCAATTATAAAACCCAGCAATCTGCAAACATTAAAGCTTTGGCTTGTTCGCTTTGCTGGTTAAATAAAGGTGCAGAAGACACGGAGAGGCAATAAATAGTAACTAATCTGACTGGGAATTTTCATATTTCCCCCTTTATTTTGACAAGAGTAATTTATTTCTTTGCTGCTTCATTAGGTGCAGAAAACACATCCCATTAAAAATATCCCTTCTCCCAGCACCAAGGGTACAGCTAGAGAGATGCCAATTTCTAAAAATACCAAAAAGAGAAATAAATGCAGGACAAATGCAGCATCCAGTCTGATGGATTAAAAAGATAGATAAGCAAAGTTCAGAGTTAACTAATCCATCCCAATAAAGACATTTCCCTAGCGGCCCCAGGCTGCACTCAGCAGTAACAAACTCACAGCTCCAGAGGAGCAGGATCAGCAGGTCCTGGAGCAGGGAATGCTCCAGCCTTTCAGCCTGGCTGCTCCCAGGGAATCTCCTGCACTGCCAGCACCGAGGCTGTCCTGGGGACAGCAGGGAGGGTCCCATCTGGGACACGGGAATTTGGGGCTCACCTGGGGGAGATTTCAGCTCTCTCACACTCAGACCCTTCAAGCGGATCTTCCAAGGGCACCCAACAGAGCTCCTGGCTGTTTCCCACACACTGGGGCTCCCTTCCCCTCTCCCTGCTCAGTTTTAACACCACACAGGAGTCAACACCTCAGAACAGCCACTGATAAAAGATTTCTAATCCCCGAACTCTCTGCACACTGTGATCTTGGAGAGGGGATTTCACGGCTCTCTTCAGTTTGTCCATTCTGCTGGTCACTGCTGGGACCAGTGGGAAGGGCCTGAAGCAGAGCAGGCTTTGCTTTTGTCCTCCTCAAACCCTTAGACAATTTCTGGGTTGGACATGGACCTGCAAGAACACTCAGGGAAGTCCTCATAAAAATCCATTCTTCATTAATGAGATTAAATGTTTGCTCTAACAGAGGTCAATCACTTCTCCCACTCCTTGCTTGCAGGTTTCAAGGCACCAACACCTGAAATAGCCCCAGGCCAAAAAAATTGCCTTTTACCTCGTGAAACATTCTCTGAGCTTTTGCAATTTGTGCTCAAAAGTTGATCAACAGATTAAATGCCTTCATTTCATCTCTAACTATTCCTGGTAAGAGTGACCGTGATTCCAGCTCTGGCAAGCTCCAGAGTGGGAGCACAGTCCTGAGAAGCCCAGGAAACATCTCCAGCCCTGCACAGGAGAGACCTGACAAACAAGAGAAATGCACAGAGGAAAATTCCATGGCTGCATCTTAACCAAGAGCTGGGAGAGAGGGCAGAGAGCCCCAGAGTGCCGGGGGCTGGCTGGGAAAGCACAGCAGGGAGACATCAGCACCCACTCAGATGCTGTCCTGGAGGCACAAGGTGGGAAACAGAGCAAGGTTAAAGGGATGTCAGACACAATTCAGTGCAGTTGGTTTTATGTCTTTAATCTTGAGCCTCCCCCAGGTTTGTGATTCCAGCAAACTGCTCTGGATCATAAACAGTTTATGTTTTGGGTGCTTCCCAAGCCAGCCAGGCACAGGCAGTTCTTAAATAAAAAGCATAAAATCCGTATTTTTCTGGCAAGCAGTGACTGGGAGGTGATTCAGTCCCACAGTGCTCTGCCCACCAGGACAGCACAAACATCCCAGGGCCTCAATCTGGATTTTAGCTCCTCAGACAATCCAGCTTCCAAGTGACAGTTTTTGTTGCAAAGCCATGGCAGATGAGATCATCCTTGGGAGACAAGTGCCCATATGCCAATGACAGAGTCCTATTCCCCCTGAAACCCAAGACCCTCCATCTTGTTTATAAAATTCCCTGTGTTGCTTCATTTTCAGCAAGAAAATCTACAGGAAAATGTGGGTTTCATATGAAGAATACAAACTTGCAACCAGCAAACTTCAGAAATAACCTCACCTTCAATCAGTCTGAACCAGAGTCACCTGGGGCAGTTTTCATCCAACACCTGATCAATAAATAAAACCAAGGCCAAGGCTGGATGGGGCTGGGAGCACCCTGGGATAGTGGAATGAGAGATCTCTAAGGTCCCTTCCAATCCCAACCAACCTTTGATTCCATGATAAATAAACTCACCCACTGAAGTCATTATTTAAAACAGCCTTCCCAAAACTTGGGTTAATTTTGAAAATAAGTTTTTGTTTGTACTAAATATTGAAAGTTCAGAACTTCTCCTGAGCCAGAGCCCCAGTGCTGTGGAGTGCACAGGCAGGACCAGGAGCGACACATTTGGGAGTTATTTATAGAAGGATTACCTCTGTCACTCAGTTCCACTGACACGTGACAGCATGTGAGAAAGAGAGAGAATTACACAAAAGAGAAACACATTTGTTGAGAGCTGGAAAGGAAACAGGTCCCAGCACATAAAGGAGAAGATAAAACAAAGATAACGATGGTGAGCACACTGAAACAACATCACTGTGCCTCGACAGCGTGACCAGGATTTGTGCAGAGCTAAGCCAGGCAGTTGCCTCCTGACTCCTTGGACATGGAGCAGCTTTTCCAGGTGATCCATCACTGCCAGGCAGGGCTCGTTCTGTGGCACAGACACTGAATTTCAGGAGGCTGCACCTTCCTGGGGTGCTGCTCGTGCCCTGCTGTGCCTGGGCCTTGCTCCACCTGAGTAGAGAGGCACAGCATTCCCAGTGGAGGGAATTCAGCCTTCCCATGGAGGAATTCAGCATTCTAAGTGGAGAGAATTCAGCATTGCCATGGAAGGGAATTCAGCATTGCCATGGGAGGGAATTCAGCATTGCCATGGGAGGGAATTCAGCCTTCCCATGGAGGGAATTCAGCATTGCCAATGGAGGGAATTCAGCACTGGCATGGAAGGGAATTCAGCACTGGCATGGAAGGGAATTCAGCATTGGCATGGAAGGGAATTCAGCATTGGCATGGGAGGGAATTCAGCCTTCCCATGGAGGGAATTCAGCATTCCCAGTGGAGGGAATTCAGCATTGCCATGGGAGGGAATTCAGCATTGCCATAGGAGGGAATTCAGCATTGGCATAGGAGGGAATTCAGCATTGGCATAGGAAGGAATTCAGCATTGCCATAGGAGGGAATTCAGCATTGCCATAGGAGGGAATTCAGCATTGGCATAGGAAGGAATTCAGCATTGCCATAGGAGGGAATTCAGCATTGCCATGGAAGGGAATTCAGCATTGGCATGGAAGGGAATTCAGCATTGGCATAGGAGGGAATTCAGCATTGCCATGGGAGGGAATTCAGCATTGCCATGGAGGGAATTCAGCATTCCCAGTGGAGGGAATTCAGCATTGCCATGGAGGGAATCCAGCATTCCCATGGAGGGAATTCAGCATTGCCATGGAGGGAATTCAGCATTCCCATGGAGGGAATTCAGCATTGCCATGGAGGGAATTCAGCCTTCCCATGGAGGGAATTCAGCATTGCCATGGGAGGGAATTCAGCATTCCCATGGAGGGAATTCAGCATTGCCATGGAGGGAATTCAGCCTTCCCATGGAGGGAATTCATCCTTCCAGTGCTTACCATGGCCCACTGGCGAGCTTTGATCCTCATCTGGTTGTAGCTGCGCTCCTCGGCGTACAGGGCGCTCATGAAGGCGCCGATGGACGTGCCCCCGATCATGTCCACGGGAATTCCAGCCTCGATCAGCGCCCGGATAACGCCCACCTGGGAGCAGCCCCTGTGCCCAGGGAGGGAAAGGGAGAGGAAAAGAAAAGCCATTGTCAGCCAAGCAGTCATTGAAGGAGTGCAAGGACTGGTGATGAATGGTGCCCTCTAAGGAAGCCGAGCCCGCGCCAGCTGAGCTGCCAATCTCTTGCTAAACAAGCCCCGGTGCCAGGAACAAACATCATGAAAGCAGGAATCCTCCCAGACTCCCAGAGGATCCGAGGGAACATGACCACACAGCCTGGAGCAGTGGGAAAGGCAGGGAGATGGAAGCAGCCAAGAGCTGAGCCAGGGAACAGGTGAGGGGAAAGGCAGCGAGGATTTGAGGGAGCAGAATCCACTGGGATCCCCCCAGAGCACCCAGGAAAGGCTGGAGTTCAGGGCCCTTCCCACGAGTTTCCTTCCTGATGATTCTCCACAGAAACTGAGCCAGCCTGGGGTATTGGGAGGGGGCACCACATGGATTAATAATGAACCTGAAGGTGGAAACAAAAGCAAGCAGAGACAAACTGTGATGAGAGGGCAGAGGTTGAGTCTGCACACAAACCCAGGAGAGGGGCAGATGAGGAGGCAATTTTTGAGGATGATACAAATTCCTTTAGGAGAGTAAACATATTCCTTGATTTCAAGTGCAGAAGGAATTCTGAGCAACGATGGAGTCAGGTGATAAACAACAGATGAACCTCAGTGCTGATGGGACAAGAGGAAAACAGAAGCAGCAACACCCCTGCAGCAACCAGTTCTCATCCGACTCTGTTCACATGGATTGGGGATATTCCCTGAAAAATATTAACCTACTGCTCAGTGCAAGTTCAAGTGGCAAATCAAAGAAACCAGAATAAACCAGAAAACATAGGAACA
The DNA here is from genome assembly GCF_015227805.2 of Hirundo rustica. NCBI lineage: Eukaryota > Metazoa > Chordata > Aves > Passeriformes > Hirundinidae > Hirundo > Hirundo rustica. The sequence continues at coordinate 9,602,595 of NC_053469.1, forward strand.
CGCATCCAGGATGGGCCAGCGTTTAGAAAACTGTGAGCAAGCTCAGACATACCAAAAAAAGAGCAGAACTAAAAAATGGCAGAGAGAAGCACAAAAGGTGACCAGAATATGGGATGGACTTCACATGAGGAGAAAGTAAACTGGAACCACTGACTGGGGAAGATCCTGACTGACGGGAAACATGCAGGGCCAGCAATGATATCACCGTGAGGGGATTTTAATGGAAAGGAAAGAATTTGCAGACAGGTGTGTACACAGAGCACAAACTGGGGAAGCCACTGTTACCACATGCTGGAGAGGTCAAATCACAAATGGATTTAAATGTGGAAAGGATGAATCAAAGGTAGCAGGCTGTCAGTGGCTACTGAACATGACAAATGGGAGGTGCAAGCTGGGGTTCAGGAGGCTCAGAAGCTGCTAATTGCTGACAAACACTCGTTTCTGAAGCAATCACTGCTCCCCACCACCAGAAATGAGAGAGCAGAGGTGGAACATTTGATCTAATCCTGTGAACATCTAATCAAATCTGATCTTTTATCCCCTAAGTGGGAGAGGGATCCCTGTCCATCCCACAGAACCATTACAGAACCCCAGAACACTGCAGTGGAGGCGAACTGCCCTTCCAGGCAGTCCAAAGCTACAGCCTCCGCTTTCAAATGCTTTGTCCAGTGAATACGAAGCATTTTTGATTAGTTCATCCCACCTGGATGGATGCTTTGGAGTCTAGGCCATAAAGCAATAAAAAAAAAATCTTCCTCTTCCCATTTTCATCCCCCCACAGTTTGCTCTATTTCCATCCTCTTTCCTCTTGCTGTTTACATCCTATAAATACTTGCTAACAGCTGCCAAGTCCACCGTAGGTGTCATTTGGCCAAGCTATGCTGAACACATTCTTTCCATCCAAATAAATCCCCTCCAGCTGCTGAAATGCTTTGGGACAGGTTCGTGGTTATACTGGGTGCAAATGACTTCAATGACAGATCTGTGCTGCTGCAATCCAAGAGCAGAAAACGGCTCATTTCGCTTTCCTCTCCAAATTCCCCTTCCCCTCTTCTTCTACTGCTTCTTCCCACAAGGTCCCCCGAGTTAAAGGAATTAGACTTTTATCCTGCCCGTTGTTTTTAGGCTTTTAGAGTGCAGCTAATTTTGCACTCTGCTGCTCGTCCCTGCCATTTCCCACTGCCCCAGCCTGATATTCCAGCGAGGAGCAGCCCCTTCCCTGCTCTCTGCAGACAGCCACATCAGGGGCCCTTCTTTGGGCAGTGAAGGTGAAGTACCTTAAAGCATTTCCTGCTTGGAGGACAATTTTAAACTGGCCACGAGCAGCTCCAGACTGGATTCCCTCCCTTTAACTGCTTCTCCTGATTCTCTCATCCATAAATACAAAGGATTTGATGTGCACGCTCTGCATTTGTTCCTACTTTGCTGCATGATGCCTTTGCATGAATAACAAAAGATCATTATCACTTTTATTGGTAAGTCCTCCCCTCCTCCAGCATCCACAGAGTCCCTGCCAATGTCCCTCTAAAGTGACAGCCACAGATCTCCAGCAGAACCACCGATCCCGAAGCAAGATGGGAATCAAAGTCCTTTTCTTGCTCATAAAAGGACCTCTCATAAGCTGCCTGACTAAATTGTTTCATTCATGCACAACCACAAAGCTGATTCTTCCAGCTCCAACACCCTGAGCAGGAGCATTCCTGGAATTTGCAAACTAAATCCTGGAAAAAGACAAATGTGCCTGAGCCCCTCCCTTTTCTCCAGGTACCACCTGACCTCCTGAAAGATAGGAATGGCGATTTTTTTCTTTCCCCCTTCTCCCTACAGCTTTAAGCCATCACTGCCCCAGCAAGGTTACTACATGGGACTGCTCCTTGCAGTTGGTTCTCTCCTGGGCACTTCCCAGCACCACAAACACGGGCAGGCTGCCAAGGGAAGCGTGTGCCAGGCACTCACATCCCCTCTGACAGCATCCCTGGGCTCCCACAGAGCTGCACTGGGCAGCTGCAAACTGAACAGGAAAAGAAATTGAAGCCAGGAGCAAGATCCATGTTAACAGCTAGAGGACTAGTGCAGAAAAAAACCCCCAGGGACTGTGCACTTCTTGTAATACCAGGCCCAATTGCACAGGGGACATGTCCTGGTTTAGGGAAACGTGGAATTACAAGTGTTGGGCAAGAGGAGAACAAAGGGGGATGGCTCGTGCCAGTGCTGTACCTGCACAGCTGTGACAACGGGGACAGGGAGAATGCGGGTGACACAGAGCTGAGTGTCACTCACTGCAGAGGACAGGGACAGGCTGTCACACCCGAGCAAGGAGCACCCAGAGAGGGGCTGCACACGCAGCTTCCCTCACCCCAGAGCTGCCTGAAGGAGCAGCTGATGGAGCTCCTCCCCTGCCAGGACTAACACTGTCCCGGTGACAAGTGGCCTAGGAACAGTGACCTACAAGATGACTTTCAAATCATTTCTATCAGAACCCAGAGATCTGCCCAGGAGGTGCAATCAGTATCTGGACAGAAACTCTTGTTCATTGTACTCAGTGCCCAGGACAGGCCTGATTCATTAATGCCCTCTGCAGAGAGAGCTGAACCAGCATCACCCAGCTCGAGGAGGAGCTGGAAGCCACAGCCAGGCTCTGTTCTCAGCGCTGCCACTGCCTCAGCCTGACCTGAGCAGCACAAAGCAGGGGCTGCTCTGGGCATCAGCTGCCCCAAGTGCTGCTCTCTGCCCTCACCAAATCGTGATCCCTGTGCCAAATGAGCCTCCAGAAGCTGTGCTGGCTAAACTCCAAGCACCACTCCTTGTTTACTACTCCTGGTCACAAAGAGGTCACTTGGTCTGGTCAGCTGGACAAGAGGAGACTGAGGGGAGACCTCACTGCAGTTACAGGTTCCTTGTGAGGGGAAGGACAGGGACAGCTCTGATCCCCTCTCTGCTCTGGGACAGGGACAGGAGCCAGGGAAGGGCTGGAGCTGGGCCAGGGCAGGCTCAGGCTGCAGAGCAGGGAAAGGTTCTTCCCCCAGAGGGTGCTGGGCACTGCCCAGGCTCCCCAGGGAATGGGCACGGCCCCGAGGCTGCCAGAGCTCCAGGAGCCTTTGGACAGCGCTCCAGGGATGCCCAGGGTGGGGTTGGTGGGGGTCTGTGCAGGGACAGGGGCTGGGCTGGGTGATCCTTGGGGATCCCTTCCAGCTCGGGATATTCTGTGACTCTGGGAAAGAAATGACCACAAAGCAGGGGGAGAAGTTACCGGGTTGGAGACCTGCTTCCCTAAATGCCTCAGCCCAGCACACGCAGAGAGCTCAGCCTTTCTGCCAGAAGGTCTTGCAGGAAAATTCCTGCTGAAGCGAGCCCTTGCTCTCATCCCCTGGGGAAGTGCTGCTGGCATGTGACTGCAGTGCACGAAGGCCAGAGCAGAACCGATAAAAGGAAAATTCCCCTGTGAGCCGTGCATGTGCCAGCTCTGCACGTGCTGCCAGGGCTGGGATTAATCCGGCTCAGGAGAAGGCAGCGAATGCAGCAGGACATCCCAGAATAGTGCCAGCAGGAAGGCAGGCTGTCCTCCCTGCTCACAGCCTGAAGGAAACACAATCAATACAAAACCAATATTTTGTGCACCAGTGTTTTCCCCACGAGCCACGTTTAACACAGCTGCAGGATGCTGGCCGTGTTTGAAAGCCCCCGAGGCTGGCAGCAGCCAGAGGGGACACTCAGTTTTCAGACCATGGCTAAGGGGACAGCCAGGCAAGGCTGCAGCTCAGCCACACCCAAAACCCATGCCAGCTTCAAAAAGGAAGCTGGATTCAAAGAGGAATGCAGCCCAGGCATTCAGCCCCAGCAGCCCCCATCTCTCCTCCTAACTGACTCAGCAGGATGAAGGAGATCTCCCTGAATGCTCTGAAGAGATCCTGTTTCCTTTGGATTAGGAAGAAGGATTAAGGCCATGGCTGATGCAGAGCTCTGCTGTGTCTCACACCAAAGCCTCCCAAGAGTGGATCACAGCTTCCTGCCCCTCCTTCCTGATGGAGTCACCTGGCAAAGGAGCCAGAAAAATAGAGAAGCTGTCAAGGGGGCTTTATTAAGCTCCACTGGAGCCCAACAAACCTGAATTAAGACACCCTCAGAAGCAGCAAAGCCATAAAACCAGCTTTTCCCTGGAAGGGGTGTCCAGCCCTTCACAGGCTGCCCAGGGCAGTGGGGGAGTCCCCAGCCCTGGAGGGCCACGTGGATGTGGCACTTGGGGACAGGGGTTAGTGCTGGCCTGGGCAGTGCTGGGGGAATGGGGGGACTCGATGATCTTAAAGGTCTTTTCCAGCCTTAACAATTCTGCAATTCTATGAGTTTGTATTTACCATGTTTGTTTTGGAGATGTGGAAGAAGCGGTGCCTTGGGCAGCCACTCCCCCAGGCCTGCTGTGCACAGCAGAAATAAACTGAAGGTGCCTGAGCCTCCAACCCCACAGGACTGGACAGCACATCCTGAAATCCATGTCCAGCACACAGGGATCCCCCAGCCCTTCAGGGACCACAATCCCAAAACCGGGGCAGGTGACAGAACCTGCAGCTCTCAGAATAACAGCTGCAGCTACAAGCACTACAGAGCCATTAACTGAGGGGTGCTGGTGGCTCCAGATCCTTCTTGGAGTCATGGTGGAGGTGTTCTTTGTACTGAGGTGAGTGGAAATTGGATGCTGTTTATGTGAACAGCTACGTGGAGTGGCACCAGGAAAGGTGACATAAGGAAAAGCCTCTTTACATAAACAACAGCACTTTTTGGTGTGTTCTGTGCCTGATCCTGGCACTGAGTTGTTCAATCACTGGCTCAGAAATGGAGCAAGTCTGCTACAAGTTGCAATGGACTATCTCCAACTGGCACCTCCCAGCTTTTGCAGCAGCAGCAATATACCCAAACATCGCTTTGAAATCTAATCCTTGTTATATCTTTCCAATAACATTAATTCCCAGCTTTCCCGACCATAAAACTTCCCAGCATCATAAATCAGCCAGAATTATTGCAGTGATTTTTCTGCCAGCTCCAAAGGAGCGCAGAAACCAGACCCCTGCATTTCTGCAGCCATGGTTCTACGTGAGCACTGACAAGGAACTTTCCAACCTTGACAACATTAATTAATTGATTAATCAACCAAGCACAATTTCTCAGCTAAACAGAGGGAATAACCCTACATTACTGGATTCTCATCCTAACATCAACAATCAGCAGGATGTGTCCCAGCTTCTTCCCTTCCACAGCCCACACATATTGATCCAGAGACCTGAATTTTTCTTGTCTTTCCCACCATTAACAACAATCTCATTCCATCCTCCCCGTCAGCTTTACCTTCAGATTCCCATCAACTCCTTAAGCCAGGGCTCAGGAGCCATTTCCCTTTGGCCTTGCCACGCTGCAGAGATCACACCTTGTGCCAGGCAGGCACATCTGGCAGAAAAAGCATCTGCTATTTATCACAAGCCCAGTGAAATCCCCTTCCTGCAAGAAAATCCAAATACAATGTCCTTTTATAGCCCTGATCTCGTTTCTGCTTTATTCACTAACTTTAGAACAAGCTTTAAACAAAGAGATTTGTGCCTGACACAGAAATAAATGAGCAAAATGTGCTCAGCCCCTCCAGGAGAGCTGTCAGGGCTACCCAGCTCTGGGGTGTGAAGGGCTAGAGGAGGAAGGCATTGGAGGAGAGAAAAAGCACAAAATAGTCGAGGTAAATTATAAAATGCACCGGGGTTTTTGTTTTCTAATCTCAGCTGGCAGCAGAACACTTGGAGAGGGGCACAGGAGCAGGGAAGTGGCTGAATGACAAACTGCACCCACTTGGGGATGTCACAAAATCCTGTCTCTTACTCTGAGCCAAGGAACAATTCAGTTATCATCTGCAAAGGAAGATAATTTCTCTGGAAAACAAATATATCCTCCTTTCCCACCCCTCTGAGACTTATTTATTAAAGCCTTGGAAGAACGCATTCTGAGTACAACATCTGGAAGCTGCAGAAATAAGATCAAAGCACTTTAGGGAATGTAACTGAGAATTAACTCTTTCTTAGAAGGAAAGCTCACTGCCCAGGTAGGGCTGGACAGAGACTCCCCAAAATCACAGCAATGCAAGAACCATACTCCTGAAAGCACAGGGACTTGCCAACAGAGCTTTGCAGCTGCTCCATGGGAAGTGAACACAGCACACGCTTTTACATCTGATTAAAAAAGGTGCAAAGCCAGCAACAAGAGCTGACCCACTACTCCACCACCTCCTCGTTTAATTTCACCTGTTTATCAAGGCACTGCTGTGAATAAATGAGTTTGGTGGGAGAGACTGGAGATCAGGACAGGAGAGTCCAACTGATCAGCAATTAATTTTAGGGATTTTTTAAGCAATAACTTTGAAGTTGATGACTCCCAAGCTCCTGCTGCTTTGGAGGGTTTAATAGAAGCTGTTATAACCTTCAACCTCCGTGGCAGATGGGAGCAAACGAGCAATTACAGAGGTGCTGCAGATGGGAAGAGGAAACATCAGATCATTGAGCATTCCGTGGGTGCCAATCCACGTGAACACGGCTTTGGTGGGCACGTGATGACCCAACTGCTCCACAACTCTCTGAGCACCTGGCATTCAGGTCTGGGAAGGTGGGAGCAGCCCCAGGCTCTGCCCTTGCCCTGCTCACTGAGACACAGCTGGGAGTTGCTGCACAAGCAGGATTAAACCACGATGAACGCTGGGCATGGCTGGGGATGGTCCCTCCCTGCAGAAATCCAGGCAGAGCCCCCAGGAGCAATCAGGCTGCAGCCTCTTCCCAACCATCTGCAAACAGAGCCTGGGGCCCGCAGAGGAGCTCCCAGCCGCGTCTCAGGAGCTTTGCTCAGCAGTAAATACAACTCACTGATTTATTTTTAGGGGTTGTTTTCTGTTTGTTCAAACAGCCTAACTCCAGGGCTGACCTGGATAAGACTCAAATTTGATATCCATTATCATCATCTTTTCCCGGTAGGAGCCCACCTTCCTCCTCTGGCCTCTCCTAAAGAGCAGCACAAGTAAAACACCAAGTCAAAGGTGCAGTTTTATCTTTAAGGATCAAGAGTTTTGCTGCTTCTCTGTTATTTCATCTCCTGAATATTGCCTGGAATCAAATCTAGGTTTTGAAAGATGCTGGGAATCCAGAAGCCTGACACTCTGGAATTCAGCTTTCGCTCTGGTTTATCTGCACGTGGCAATGGATGCTCCACTCGTGCACAGACACCCAGCACGGGACACTTCTCTGAGCCCCTGCAGGAGCAATCACAAGCTGTGAAGCCCTCCCACATATCAATCTGAGCTTCAAAAAGGGACATCACACAGCAAAATTCCACTCCAGTGTGCACCGAGGTACAGACGGTTATCTACACACACAAAAGCCAGAACACGGGTCACCAAACAGCTTCCCCTCCTCCAAAATGCTCCCAGGCAGTTCAGACTGGCCCTGATGGGGGAAGGCTGCAAAGGCCATGAGGATTAACCTCAGAGCTGCCAACTTCCTGCCTTTCCAAAGGCAAGAGACAGACTGGCCTGGCGTACAAAGGGATCACTTTGAAGAACAGGAACTGGAGGAAAGATATTTCAAGTATTCAGAGGTTGGAGCAGTCATTTTTTTCCATGACACAAAGCAGACTGAGCCCTTTTTGTATCATTTTGATACTTCCCTGCTGCAGAAATCCTGCTTCCTCAGCTGTTACTGGGCACTGACAGACTGCAGATGCTGCACAGCAAGCCTGATTCCTTCATTTAAACCCAGGGAAGAAGCGTTTTTTAAGTTCCTTTCATATCTCAGCTTAATTTGCTGGAACTTCAGAGCATGATCAGGATGAGGAATGGGATCCTTTTAGCGGCACATATTCCTCAAGAGCTGTCTTGCTAGAGGAGAGGAAAGCATAGCCCTTACGTGCCAGGTCAGTACCTCCAGCAAGCACCTGGAAATGGAACAGGAATTTCAGGGATGCTGCCTGACTGCACCAGGGGAAGGGAAAGAAAAGACAGGAATTGCAAAAAAAACAAACAACAAAAAAAAATCCTTGCTCTTGTCTCATGTAAGTGGAAATGAGGAAATGGTGTGAACCCAGTGCCAGACAGGCTCCATCCAGGGCTGCCAGACACCAGGCTGGAGACAGGGATCTTGGCCAGCCCCCAGCAGAGCCCAGCACCCAGATCCCTCCTGCCAGAGCAGGCAAAGACACCCCCAAAGCCCAGCAGCCCCTGCACAAACACTGCTCATGTCTTGGCACTGCACCCAGACAGCACAAGGTGCCACCTGGTCACCCTCTGCCTGCTGGAGGGAAGAGTCAACTCCATCAGAACAACTGGATGGCAGGCTTCAAGCAAATCCCCCAGACACACCCAACCCACGAGGCAGCAGCATAAATCCATTTACATCTGGAGATAACAACATCCTCCCAAAACCCCAAACAACTCCTCCCGGTAATGGTTTGTATTTCTCCTCCCTCTAAGTGCTCCAGAGCCGTTTCAGAGCTCCAGAGGATGACCTGCCCACGCTGTGCTCCACCAAAGCAGAGCACAGCTCTGGGGGTTTCAGCCATTTCTCAATCCCATCAGCAGCTGAGCCCCAGCCCCAAGAAATCCTTCCTGTCCCTTCCTCTCCCCAGGGACTGAACCCTTCAGAGCTGCTGGTGCCTCCTGGCACCAAGAGCACGTGGAGAGGCTTGTGCTGCCTTCCAAACCCCTCCGAGCCAAGGGCACAATGAGGAACAATGGTTTCAGCAAGAGTTTTGTTCTGTAATTTATTTCTGAACAAGCATTTTCTCAGAGCCCTTCAGGAAAAAACCACAAGCCTGAATCCAATTTTATACATTTCAAGCTGCCAGCTCTGTGCCCTGTGAATTTTAAGCACTGTGAGGCAGAGACACCAAATGAAGGGGATACCTGTGCCCCATTATTAACTACTGAAAATAACATTAAACACTGCAATCAATAACCTATTTGCAAACTTGGTGCAGTCCTGAAGCTCACTGCATGATCTGGAATGATTTCAAAGCCAAGAGCATTTCTGTTGACACACAGGGACACACAAGGATGGCAAAAAAAAAAAGTTGGCAAAATTCATTTTTTCACAAGAGGTGAAAATCTCACAATTTGTGAGAAGACTTGAAAGCAAAGACTGAGAAAGGAACTGAAGGACAGATGTAAAGATGACAAGAAGAAATGAGTGTGGAGCAAAAACAGTGCAAAGAAACCGGGAAATCTCAAGGATTAGAAAGGGAAAAGAGACTTACAGACTGGCAGACACAGCCAGGTGAAAAAGGGAGAACAGGTTGTGTATGATCTAGATAGAAATGGAAGCGTGAAGAAACATTGTTAAGCAAGTTCTCAAGATATTACTTTCATCCTCCAGCTCAAGGTCACGACAGCACCTGAGCTCCAGAGACCTCTTATCCCTCCTGCCCTGGGGTGCCCCTCACCAGACTCAGCCCATGTTAAATCCTGAACCCAGCAAAGGAGCTGAAAAACGTTTACAGTGCTCCAATTTACATGAGGAACATCAAGAGCCCAGGAAATTCCCATGGGATTTTCTTTCATCCTTTCTGTAATATCTATATTGAGGTTTTTAGGATCCCACAGGGGAAAACACTACTCTGCTCTTTCTGGCAGTGTTTTCCAAGTGTTTTCCTCCGGAGCTGCCTCCTTCAGGCAGCAAATTCCTCCCCTCTCCTCACACCCCCCTAAGAACACACTGTCTGGGAGCCTGTGGTCAGGTTTAATAGTGTAAGAAAGTAACTCCTCCCATACTTCCAGTTCCCTCCCTCTATCTGAGGTTCAGTGATCGATTTCAGGAGCCCACCAGCTCCATCTCAAGTTCTGCAGCTCTGCAGTGGCAGCTTTAAACAACATCTTCCTCCCGACAGGGGTAAAAAGCCTCCTATCATTAGTCACCTGTCTCAGCTGAGGAATAAGAATTAATCTTCCTTAACTGCTGGAACTGAATCTGAAGCACCTGCACCATAAAACCTCAGAGTCTCCCCAGGAGGTTCAGTTACTGCCCAAACTGAACCCCAGGGTTTCATAACCACGATGCAGGAAAAGGAGCTGCAGCCTGGGAAGGGAGCTGTCACACCATGGGAGCAAACTGTCCATGCCAAGGACAGCACTTTGTCATTGGAGCAGCATTTCCACCTCAGATCTCAGCTTTTTATTCCTCAGATGTCGCGTCACACGCTGCAATTGAGGTGTCAATTCTACTACTGCACCTCCAACCAGACCCCTCCACCCCTTGGAGCCAAACCTCGGTCCTGACCCAGGGGACATCACCTTTATCAGGCCCTAAAACCCTCATTAAGCTTAGATATTTTCTGTGCAGTCCTCCCTGTTTTCTCTCCCTGTGCTTCTCTCTGCTTTTGTGGACCATGGAGCAAAAGATGACATTGCACAGGGGATCTCAGCTCTTCTCCAGAGCAGCAGTGCTGCAAAACAGACCTTGCCATGCTGCCATTTGGCCTTGGGAGAACTAAACACAGCCCCAAAAAGCAGAGGTGCTAGTTCCACCCTCCTTTCCTTGCAGTACATTCCTCAGTCATTCCACTGTTACATCACATTATGGTGATGAGAACTTAAATGTTCATTAATTCTGGCAGCTTGTCAATTTTTCCTTAATGAATTCAAGCAAGGGAAAGAACAGTGGCTTCATGACTCCTCTCATGAAAAAAAAACCAAAAACAACAACAAAAAAAACCTGATGAGAATTTCACAGGAGGCAAGAAGGAAATTTCTTTTGCCTGCAGTGACCCTCTTGCCAAACACCAGACCTGCACCATGCAGTGCAGGAGTGAAAGTTAAAGTTTCTCAGAGTTAAGATGGCAAAATCCAATTAAGGAGGAGGCATTGAGCATCTAAGTAACAGGCTAAGCACCAAACTCCGTCTCTTACCAATTATTATGAGAAAAGGACAGAATTAAGGAGCAGCTGCCCTCAGCCAGGATGGGACCACAAGGGTTTTGCTTTAAAGGCTCCTCTCCACATTAGAGTAACAAACCAAACAGAAAACAAATCAACCCCCCAAACTTACTGGTGTCTTTATTAATAATTTCTGACTCTGCAAATGAGCATACTGCAGATTCAGCTTCTGTACCCTGCCAGCTCGGCCAGCACTTAATTGCTGGGTGCGTAATTAAAACACTGCGTCACCGGCCATGGAGCAGCAGCACCACGTCCCTGCGCCTGCTGAAGGCAGCCAGGAGCTCCCCAGACAACCTGAGGAGGATTATCACATCTCACAGCACAGCACTTACTCGCCTTCAAGTGTTTTACATGGGTAGATCAGGTCATCAATCCCCAAACTCGGTTCCTTTTTTAGCAGGATGGAGCGGGGGAAGCACCAGAGGGTTTGTTCCTAGGCAAGAGCTCCTCACCTCCCAGCCACACTTGCAGGCTAAAAGCACCGACAGTCAGAAAAGGAACGTAATTTTCTAAAGTTCTCAAGTTCTCAAAATCTGTTTCAAGTTGTCCCTTATGGTGTGTTGGGAGCTTTGGATCATTCCTTTTCAGGATCACAAAGGGGAAAAGCCTCCCAAGCATGCTGCCACACTGGGCTCAGCCTCCACACCAAAGCCCCTGGAGATGCACGTGTGCACCCAGCACGTCCCAGCTGCTCCTTGCTGCTGCAGGACAGTGTGACCTGTGCGTCCCCTCAGGCACTGAATGCAGCTCTGCCCACCCTGCCAGTGCACACACAGGACAAACAAATCCCCTGTGCCTGCTCTCCTAAGAACAGATCAGTGTCTGGTGGCAGAGACAGCAGGCAGGGTTGACAAGCAGCTTTCTACTCAGAGTTGTCTGAGTGAGCTGGAGCTGCAGCCAAACATCACAGACAGAGCCACAAAACCCTCCATGGTTTATTCTCCCTGCAATCCCGGAGTCAAACACAGAGCACAGAGAGCAAACGTGATCTCCTGAAAGCAGAGCAGTTGAGATCTGCCTCTCAGAGACTCTCCCAGCCTCTTCATCGCTGGGTAAAGCCATTGAATAGGAAGATGAAGCCAGGTTTTAAGGAGCTCAGCAGCAGCCCATGAGTGACCAGCTGAAGATGAACCAGCCTGTTTGTCCCTCTCTAAGAGCCTGGAGTGTGAGCAGCCTGCACGTGGCACAGGCTGCAGCAGCACAGGCAGGCAGGGGAGACAACAGGAGTGTTCATCAGACAGAGATCCCAGAACAAACAGGGCACAATTTGCCTCTCCTGCACTGCTGCTTTTATCCTCCCTTTCCAGAAGGCCAGAGCTGTAAACAAAGAAAAGGCAGAAGGCACAAGTTGCTGAAAGAAGCCAACTGCCCAAAATGAAATGGTCTGAGCCACATCTGTAGAGTCAGCAAGAAAACTGCAAGAAAACCCAGCTACTCGACACATCAAGTGCTGAGGTGAGATAAAAAGTTTGAGAAAACTAAACAGAAAAATGAGAAATGAAAAGATGCCCTGATGAAATATCTATAAATATCCTTTGAGAGCAGCTCCTCAGGAGAGGCTGAAACGCTCAGGGTGGGATTGCTGCAGTACCTGTGCAGGGCCAGGAGTGAAGATCCTTGTGGGTCCCTTCCAGCTCAGGATACTCCGTGATTCTGGAACAGTTCAACCCATTTTCTTTCCCAAAGCCTCAGGGATTCCCAGATAGTTCTGTAATAATTATTTACTCCCTAGAAATTTTAGTTTTCAAACAGCTTTGCTAAGACAACCATAGCAAACCAAAGAAGGGGTGGGCCGTACGTGGGAGGGCTAAAGGTCAGGACAATTATTTATGGAAGATTTATGCCTTTGTTGCAGGGCTTGATGTGTCATTATTCTTGCAACTACACCTCAAAGGTATTATTTTCCTAAACACAAATCCCCTTCCCTTCCCTCAAACTCCACGACGTTTCTAACTAAAATTAAGTTAGCATTTAACAAAAGCAAAGCACTGTAATTTTAGAACCGTATCACTTCAAGTTGTTTTATTTTTATGCTCAGAGGAGAAAGAAAACCTTTAGTTCCTATGAGCCTTTTGTCATGACAAACCACAACGATAATTACTAGGAAAGCTGCTCTTGGTAAAACCTCCCAATCCGGCTGTCACTGGGAAGCCAGACAAACATTCCCAAAATAACAACTAAATAATTGATATTACTGGAGTCACAGAACACAATACCTTGAACAAACAGCCACCAGGCAGCCCCTGTCACCGTCACTTCTCCCTGGCCGTGTGACCTGCATGATTCCTGCTCCCAGAGCGACGTGGGAGGTTACTCATGTAATTATTATCCAAAGGCCATCAACAGTCTGTGCAGAGACCCACGAAGACATTCTTAGTCTGATTGTGCTTTAACCACAGGATGATTTGAAGTACCTAACCTAATCTCTTGAAATTCCCTCGCTGGCAGAAATGGGCAATCTGAGAATTTATTTTGCCCTTCCAAAGGCAGAAATTCAGAGTAATTCTGGACCTTTACATGGTTCAGAGCAATTTTGTCTTTTCCCCAGTCTTAATTACATTCTCACTTCGAAAAATCTTTATCTAACCACAATTTAGATGATTACTTAATGACTAGAACAGCATTCTGTACCTTTCCAGGGAAAACACAATGCTCACACCATCCCTGTGCCAGCCTGGAACACCTGAACAAGCATTTCAGTGTGTGGCATAGCAGATGTTTCAGAGAAGGAAGAAATTTCCCATTTTTCCACTCTGCCCTTAATCCTCTTCAAGTCCTCCCCATTCAGGGATGCAGAAATGAGCAGAGTGATGGCTAATGGCCCATGGCTCGTTGCTGAACGGGTGATGAGCATCCAGAGCCCCCAAAGCCAACACAGCAGCAGAGCAGCCTTGCAGAGAGAGACAACACAGGACCAACACAGGGACCCTGCTTCTCCTTACCTCAGATCCTGCACACCCACAGGTGGGAGCTTGAAAATTAAGTAGTAGAATTAAAAATAAAAAAAAAAAATAGTTTGGCAAAAAAATTACAGTAGTATTAGAGAAGGAAGGAAGGGAAGGAGGAAAATGTGCTTCCAGCAGTACAGGAGTGCACATATTTAGCGTGACACAGGCTCTGGTAGAGGCAGAGGTATCAGCTGGGAACAAAGAACAAACCGCAAATGCTCTGAATCAGTGCATGAGAAGCCTCCTGAGACAGTCAGATAAAACAGAAGCTCCCCTCTGTTGCTCTGCTTTGTGTCTCCACAGGACAGAGCTTGTCTCAGAAAGAAATCCTGAAACCAGCTCAGGTGAGGGGCTGTAAAAGGGAGCAGGATCAAGGCACCAGTGAGACACTTGAGGAACCAGCTCTGGCTGTCTCAGCTCAGGAGGAGCTGGCACAAAGGAGCTCCAGCCTGCCCTGCAGTGAAGGCTCCCCTGAAGCACATGCTGGCCCAACGACAAAAATGTGATATTTCTGTGCACTTAGACAGACCACGTGCAAATTAGAGATTTTCTTTTTTTGAGAGCTGTATTTGAAAGCACTCTTTTCAAGCAGGGCTTCAAGAACACAGTGATGGAGACAACGAAGGCGGCGCTCGCTTGAGAGAAAGGGCAACTCAGTTCTGTCTCAACAGAAAACTCTCCAAGTAAAAAGGGAGTCCAAAGAAAAATGCCAGCAATAATTTATTTCTAAAGCTCACTGGGGTTTCAGATGGAATTCTAACGGAGTGCTCAGCACACACCTTGTCCTTGGGTCTGCAAAAACACGCTCTTTCTGTAAGGTAAGGCTGTCAAAAGTGTATGGGTACCTGGGGGTTTGGGGGATTTATAAAGATGAGAACATTCTCCATTAGAGGACATCATTGCTCTTACTGCTCCAACTTTGAAGAGCTTTGAAATACGGTGAGCCATTTTCTAATATCATAATCCATAAGGGAAAAAAAAAATCCATAGAGTAGGTCAACAGAAAGAAGCACCATCTTCCGTGCCCTGGTCACCTCCTGGTATTAAACCATTATGAGAGTCCTCAAGAGGTCACAAACACTCATGTTCCTTCTGCAGAAATTCTGCACAGATCCCCACGGCAGGCTAAGTTTGTGTAATTCCTCAGAGTCTCCTCCCCCAAACGCTGCCTGCAGAGCAGTGCTGGTGCTCCAGGATCTCTGTTATCCCTGAGGGATCCTCCCCAGCCCAGGGACAGCTCTCGGATCCGGTGGATGCACTGGCACTGAATCCTGGAGTGGTTTGGGCTGGGAGGGACCTTGGAGCCCATCCTGCTGCACCCCCTGCCACGGGCAGAGTGTCCTTGCCACGGGCAGAGTGTCCTTGCCACGGGCAGGGTGCCCTTGCCACGGGCAGGGTCCTTGCCACGGGCAGGGTGCCCTTGCCACGGGCAGGGTCCTTGCCACGGGCAGAGTGTCCTTGCCACGGGCAGTGTCCTTGCCACGGGCAGTGTCCTTGCCACGGGCAGGGTGCCCTTGCCACGGGCAGGGTGTCCTTGCCACAGGCAGGGTGTCCTTGCCACGGGCAGGGTGTCCTTGCCACGGGCAGAGTGCCCTTGCCACGGGCAGTGTGTCCTTGCCATGGGCAGGGTGTCCTTGCCATGGGCAGGGTGTCCTTGCCACGGGCAGAGTGCCCTTGCCACGGGCAGTGTGTCCTTGCCATGGGCAGTGTACTTGCCACGGGCAGTGTCCTTGCCACGGGCAGGGTGTCCTTGCCACGGGCAGTGTCCTTGCCATGGGCAGGGTGTCCTTGCCACGGGCAGAGTGCCCTTGCCACGGGCAGTGTCCTTGCCACGGGCAGAGTGCCCTTGCCACGGGCAGTGTCCTTGCCATGGGCAGTGTACTTGCCACGGGCAGTGTCCTTGCCATGGGCAGTGTACTTGCCACAGGCAGAGTGCCCTTGCCACGGGCAGAGTGCCCTTGCCACGGGCAGTGTCCTTGCCACGGGCAGGGTGCCCTTGCCATGGGCAGGGTGTCCTTGCCACAGGCAGGGTGTCCTTGCCATGGGCAGGGTGTCCTTGCCACAGGCAGGGTGTCCTTGCCACGGGCAGTGTCCTTGCCACGGGCAGGATGTCCTTGCCACGGGCAGTGTCCTTGCCACGGGCAGAGTGCCCTTGCCACGGGCAGAGTGTCCTTGCCACGGGCAGAGTGCCCTTGCCACGGGCAGTGTCCTTGCCACGGGCAGAGTGTCCTTGCCACGGGCAGAGTGCCCTTGCCACG